>NC_045960.1:62858493-63178493 GCF_010909765.2 Amblyraja radiata
GTTCATTGTATCCCATGCATCTGACCACCACTGCCATTGAAATGAACAATGTCTTAGTTTCATTTCATACAATAGTCGACCATAATTTAAGGTAAGAAATGCAGACAAGTTACCACCTACCATGACTATTATCAGCTGATCTCCTGTGAAATTGCTCGCAGGAGTCAGAGGATTAAATACATAACTGAAAGGAGAAATGACGAGAAATGACTATTGAACCAGATAGAAACATAGAAACATAGAAAATAGGTGCAGGAGTAGGCCATTCGGCCCTTCGAGTCTGCACCGCCATTCAATATGATCATGGCTGATCATCCACTCAGTATCCTGTACCTGCCTTCTCTCCATACCCCCTGATCCCTTTAGCCACAAGGGCCACATCTAAGTCCCTCTTAAATATAGCCAATGAACTGGCCTCAACTACCTTCTGTGGCAGAGACTTCCAGAGATTCACCACTCTCTGTGTGAAAAATGGTTTTCTCATCTCGGTCCTAAAAGATTTCCCCCTTATCCTTAAACTGTGACCCCTTATTCTGGACTTCCTCAACATCGGGAACAATCTTCCTGCATCTAGCCTGTCCAACCCCTTTAGAATTTTGTAAGTTTCTATAAGATCCCCCCTCATAAGACACAAAATGCTGAAGTAACTCAATGGGTCAGGCAGCAATTCTGGAGAACATGAATAGGCAACGTTTCGGGTCAGGACCTATTTCGAACGTCGCCTATTGATGTTCTTCAGAAATGCAACCTGACCTGCTGAGCTACTGAGTACAAAGTTACAGCACTGTCTTTTTTGGTAAACCAGAATCTGTAGATCCTTGCCACTATTGAGTCAGATGTCTGATATTTATGTTTTATATCTATTGATTCACTTCTCTGCAATCATTGCACTGAGGTACATGAAGATGAAGATGATATATTTAGAGGGAAGATGACAGTGTTTGCGAGGTGATACTTAAAGGGAAGAACAGCCAAAAAAGGTAGATGCCTGTGTCGCTAAACACTCTTGGAATTTCAACACAATTTTTAAGAGTTATTGTAATGGTTTGATATTCAATTTGTAAAAAATAAGTGGCAGATCTATTAGATGAATTAACTTTGATGAATTAAACTGAACTGAACACCAAACCCTGGGAAAATACAGTGCTACCAGCATGAAGATAAAACCTGCTTTAACGACCAACAACTGACTCGAAAACTGCAGTAGGGGTTTGGGGCTCCATCTACTGGCCATTTAAACTCATCACATTCTACACAATCAATAACATTGGATTTTCGCCATTGTGTGGAGAGGGCTATTGGAACACACATTTTTTTACAATTACATTCTTTCATATGTGAGTACATTATATATATGTCCGAAGAAGGGTTTCGGCCCGAAACGTCGCCTATTTCCTTCGCTCCATAGATGCTGCTGCACCCGCTGAGTTCCTCCAGCAATTTTGTGTACCACCCATTATATATTTTAATTGTTTTGAGATGGAAATTGCTGGCAAAACCAGCTTATGGAGCCATCTTCTTGAACCTTCTGGTGCAGGCACTCTCATAATGATCATGGGAAGGTAGATCCTGGATTTAGGCACAGGAATGAAAACCTCCAAGTCATGATGAATATTGACTAATGCCCCTGTCCCACTTAGGAAACCTGATGAGAAAACTCTGATGACCTTGCTCCCCACACAAGGTTTCCATGAGTCTCCAGAGGTTTAGGTCACTTGCCTGGAAAGCCTCCACCGAAGCGTGAGCTGCATCTACTGACCATAGATCCTACAGGCCGCAAACACACATACACACACACATTGCGAAGGTGGGGGGCAAGGACAGCGGAGGAGCGCTGTCTGCGCGATGAAGAGGAAGGTAAACGGCTGCCACAGAGCACGGTAAGTCCTTTAGAGAGCGCGGGAGGGAGGGAGGGAGAGAAGGGGAAAGTAGGGGAGAGAATGACAGAGAAAGGGAGAGAGAAGGGGAAGAGAATGAGGGAGAGAAGGGGGGAAAAGGGGAGAGAAGGGGAGAGAGAAGGGTAGAGAAGGGAAGGGGAGAGAAGAGGGGAGATGTGGGGAGAAGGGGAGAGAAGGGGAGAGACGGAGTGGAGACAGTTTTAAGAAGTTTAATAAAGTTAGCGGGCATTTTACCTTCCGGCGGATCTTCTAGGTCCTGAAAACCAAAGATCTGACAGGATCTTTGCTGAAAACTGCAATGAGCCAATCAAAATGTCCGGTCAGCGAAGGAGATTGCCTTCGACTGCCTGTAAGTAAATAGCAACCCCACTCCACTGGCTTCGACCAAACGGTAACCTATTTTTAGTCAAGGCCGGTTTTAGGTTTTTTGAAATAATCGCAGGAACATAGATGAAGCCTCGACTACGCGGAAACCACTTTCCACCATTATGAAGAGTGACCGGAACCTCCGGGAACCTCACGGAAACCTTGGGGGGGGGGGGCGCAAGTTCTCCAAAGGTTTCTGTTCAGGTTTCCTAAGTGGGACAGGGGCAGGGCCGGTGCTAGGAATTGCGGGGCCCAATTAGAAAACTGATGGCGGGGCCCCTACTCTAGAAAAGTAAAAATTTATGTATGTTTATATTTCGTATAGTTTCGGGAATTTTAAGGCAAGCTGGTTGGTGATTGGATGCACCCCCCTTAGAGACAGCGTTTGATTGGCCGCCAAATAAATTTGTCAAATCTGTAACAAAAATTGCTGGTCGGTGCGAACTCAGTGGACTATCTGGTTGTATCTCCAAACTAAACAGTATAACATGCAGGTACATTCATTTAAAATTAAATTCAGTGATTATTTCACATGATTTCTCACTGTGTAAAGCTCAATATCTGACCAATTTCTGTTTAACACGTTTGGTCTGCCGTGAGCATTTTTCGTTGCATCTCCCCCTTTCTTAATCGGCCACAATTCAGATAATAGTCTACTTTCCTGTTTTTGCCACCAAAGTGGATAACCTCACATTTATCCACTTTATACTGCATCTCCCATGCATTTTCCCACTCACCCAGCCTATCCAAGTCACCTTGCAGCCTCCTAGTTTAGAGGGGTTTAAACGGTTTAGAGGGCTTCAGATGGGTTCAGGTGTGTTTACAATTGTTTAGAGGGGAATAGAGGGAAATAGGGGGGCTAGAGGGGGTTTAGAGGTGTTCAGAGGGTCCCAGAGGGGTTTAGAGACGTTATAAGCCCCCCGTGAGAAATTGTAATTCTCTGAAATTGAAGATAGACAGAAAGCTGGAGTAACTCAGCAGGACAGGCAGCGCAGCGACTCTGGAGAGATGACCCTTCTTCAGACCGAACTGAACTCGCGTCGATGAGAGTACTTGTGATTGTCTGAAGAAGGGTCTCGACCAGAAACACAACCCTCTCCCCAGAGCCGCTGCCCGTCCCGCTGAGCCAACTTCAACTTCAGAGCCAAACAAAAAACACAGAGTGCTGGAGGAACTCAGCGGTCAAGGCGGCTGCCTCACCCGCAGGGTTTCTCCAGCATTTTTGTCTACCGCTAAACGTCAATGATTCCGGGAATGCTGAGGCAACAGGGTGATAGAGAGGGAGTGGGAGAGCTAGAGAGAGACAATATGGGGAGCGGGAGAGAGAGCGCGAGAGAAAGAGGGAGGGAGGGAGGGAGTGAGCAAAAGACAGAGACACAACCAAAGATCCGCTATAAGATCTTTGGACACAACGTGGGTCGGTAGGTGAATGACTAACCTGCACACCAGGAAGAAGCCCCTTCTCGCGGTCCGGGGCCCTCACTCATGATGGTGAGTTAAATGAAATTCTCAACGTGTCATCGATCTACATTCCTCAGTAAATGTAATTGTGTTTTAAACAAGTATTAATGATGCCGCGTGAATTTTATTCAAAGGAACACGGCGTCATTAATACTTGTTCAAAACACTATAACATTTACTGAGGAATGCGGATAGATGCAGATTCATGACATTGCATAACAAGGTGTTAAGTACTTACCGTTAAGATGTGCTAACAGCACTAGTTAACAAATCGTTTGTGTCTGATGGCCGTGCAGCGGTTGTTATACATGTTCGTTTAAAAAAATCCGGATGGCGAATTAAAAAAAATCTTTATTTAACAAAGAGAATTCGTATTTCCGTACGAAATACTGAACATTAGTGCGGGGCCCCGCTTAGGCGCGGGGCCCAATTGGGAGCAATCGGTCAAATCGGCTTAACGCCGGCCCTGGACAGGGGCATTACCTATGTGACTGGTCAAGTTGAATTTATAGGCCAAAATTGATCCTAAAGATATTGTTGGTGAGGAATTCAATGATAGCAATGCTATTATATATCATGAACAGGTAGGAGGAGTTTCTTGTACTAGAGTTGATCAGTGAACAACACTTTTGTAACTTTAAACATTGTCGAGGCTGTGCTATGTGCAGGAATGAGTTGCTTCATTTTTTGAATAATTGAAAAAAGAATTGAACATTCCACAATCATCAGCAAATAACCCCACTTCTGAATTTTTGAACGAAGGTTGATCATAGTCGAAGCAGATAAAGATGTTTGGACAGAACAGCTTGTACAGTAATATGTGTAGGAAGGAACTGCAGATGCTGGTTTACACCGAAGATAGACACAAAATGCTGGAGTAACTCAGCGGGACAGATAGACAGTCATGACCCTAAACGTCACCCATTCCTTTTATCCAGAGATGCTGCATCCTCCAGTTATTCCAGCATTTTGTGTTTATCTTGTGCATTCATATCCTGGGACTGGATGAACTTCCTTTGTGCAAGGGATGACTCTAGGCAGTGAAGAATTTTCCCTTGATTCTCACTGATTTCAATTTTTCCAGGAGTTCCTGATGCCACATTTGGTCAAATGCTGCCCTCCTGCCACGGTCAGTCATTCATACTTCACTTCATGAATTAACTCTTCTTTATGAAAGAAGTGCAATAAGGTCTGAAGTCAAATGGTGCTGGCAAACCCTTAATTGAGCATTGGTGATCAGGTTATTGTGAATAAATGGCACTTCATAGAACAGCCGATGTATTGTTGGTAATGGTATCCAGTGGCACGTGTTCAACAAAAGCTTGCTGATAGACACAAACATGCTGGAATAACTCAGTGGATCAGATAGCTTCTCTGGAGAAAAGGAATAGGTGATGTTTTGGGTTGTGACCCTTCTTCTGATTGAGAGTCAATGGAGAGGGAATTGAGAGATATGAAAAGTTATATAGAACAAATGAATGAAAGGTATGCAAAAGGCGTCGAGCTGGAGATAGAACAAATGATGACTCTCAGTCTGAAGAAGGGTCTCGATACAAAACGCCACCTATTCCTTTTCTCCAGTGACTGCCTGACCTGCCAGGTACTCCAGTTGTTTTTGTCTATCTTCGGTATAAACCAGCATCTGCAGGTCATTCCCACACATAGCTTCTTGATGATTAATAGTAAATGAATGGAATCAGGATTGAACATGACTTCTACAAGAGTTTTAGCTATACTGGAACAATTTAATTAGCACACATTCCCTAATATCACAACATTGAGTACACTTCAAAAAGTACTTCATAGGCTGTAAAATGCTTTGGGATGTCCTGAAAGGTCTTAAAAGGTGCTACATAAGTACAACTCGTTTGGTCCTTAATTGTTTTACAAGTCTCATGTGAAAACAATTTGTTAAAGTAGATAATATTAAGAAAACAACAGGTGAGCATTGTTCTGTAAAAGGAAAAAGGAAGGAAGTCTCTCTCTCTACTTCCATGAATGAGAACATCTGCGATCCAAAATGAGTACACAACACATATTTTTGTTTCATCTCCATTTCCCAAACACAAAAGTAATCTGCAAAAAGGAGCATGGGAAAGAAAAATCAACCAGTAGGATTATTTTTAACCACTACTTCCTTTTGAATGCTGCTTCTGGATTGCTTCAATGAACATTAGTTCAAGACGGAAATACAGATCTGATAACAGCAAACAACACTTAGTTAATGGTCTGCGCTGGAGGTGAAAACAGTTGCAGATTTAATAATGAACAAAGTCCCAAACAATAAAACAGTTTTAAAGGTGAGGCAAATGTTACATATGAACATCAAGTTAACTTGCAGATTGCTGAGCAACCTTTAAATCTATTTCTCAGTTTCATTCCCTCTTTCTCGTTATATTACTAGAGCGTCATGCAGGAATGTCCTGAGGCTTTTGGGCAGTAAGACCTTCAGTATTATAACATTTTCTTATTAAGATCCATTATACATGCAAAACATTTTCACAGTGTTTCATGTTATTAAACAGAATATGATACTGAGACACAAGAGACTGCAGATGCGACAATCCGGAACGACATGCTGTTGTGAGAATTTGATATTGAGCTATGTAAGCAGATGTTAAGGCAGAGAGCCAAAAAAGCTTGGTCAGAAAGTTAGATTTCAAGGAGTATTTTAACAGAATAAAATAGTTAAGCATGGACATAATGGGCCAAAGGGTCTGTTTTAGTTCTTTATGACCCGGTAGTTAAACAAAACATTCAATCCAGCCACCAAATATTGGCAATTTGAATTGCTTAATAAATGTGTCCAAGTGATGTTTTCTAGGCAGTCCTTACTGACCAAGGAATTGTAGCAACTCTGTTCACTAACCATTCACTATGCATCACAACAATAACCATGCTCTCTGTTCATTATTTTATACTTAACTTCCATGTGTCCTCTAACTTTAAAGCATTCCCTGCAGAACATTCTTTGATGGGCTAACAAGTTAATTTCAAAATTCTACTTCATTTATTTAATTGTGAATAATTCATGAAAGATTGTCATAAGTGTCAGCGGATATCACATCTGCTCTGCCTTCTCTCAACTGTTCTAGTGTCAAGTGGGGGCCTAATTGCCAGATGCACCATAGGATGAGAAATAGATCTATCCTACCACTGCCAGCGTTTTGAAAGAGCACTTTAGTCCGAACTTCAGCTTTGGGTTCTTTCAATAATCACAGAAGTATGCAGTAGGATAACAGGCTTTTAACATAGAACAGAACACCTCAATAACCCTTTGGCCCACAATTTCTGTACCAACATGATGCCGACCATCATTTATTTACCTGCACATAACCCATATCCCTTCATTCCCTGCATACACAAATGCCTATCCAAAATGTCACTAAAGCATTTTAAATGTCACTAAAGCATCTGCTTCAACCACCACCCCTGGCATCGCTTTACAGAACTCTGTGGAATCTCTTTTCAATTTTGCTCCTCTCACCTTAAAGCTATGCCCTCTAGAATTTGACCATTCCTTCCTGGGAATGTTTACTCTATCTTCGCCTCTCATAATTTTATAAACTTCTATCCGGTATCCCCACATCCCCTAGTGATCCCCTGCTTTACCAATCTATCTCTGCTTTAACACCATATTGCCACTTTCAGTGATGATGGACCTGGAGCCCGTGATTCATCTGTACATCACTGCTGTTATGGATCATGCCATTAATTGCATATTTTCCCCTTAGATTTGACCTCCCAAAGTGCACCACCTCACACTTGTTCAGATTAAACTCCATCTGTCATTTCTGTGCATATTTCTGTAGCTGAGTATATCCCGCTGAATACTTTGACAAACTTCCTCACAGTCCGCGGCCCCAGCAATCTTGGTATCATCTTCAAACTTGGTGTCATCTTCCACCGGGTGGTGCCAGCAATGGCTGCCACGCCAACAGTCTGTCTGTCCCTTTCATCTTAGTTGTTTTTTTAGTATGTGTTAAATGTATGTTTTTAGTGTTCTTTAGCTTGTTTTATGTGGGGGTGTCAATTTGGGGGAAACATTTTCTAATCTCTTACCTCGACGGAGATGCAATTTTTTCCCATATCATATCTCCGTCCGCACTGCGGCCTAACATCGAGGAGTTGCCAGCCTTTGCTGGAGACCAACCGAGAGTTCCACCGCAGGTGCCTGCAGATTTAACATTGCGGAGCTCGCAATCCCTTTACCAGGGATCGACCTCTGAGCTTTACCGTGGGAGCCTGCGGACTTTAACATTGTGGAGCTCGCGGTCTCTGGTCAGAGACCGACTTCGGGAACTCCAAGCCGCAGGAGCATCGATCGCCCCGACACAGGAGCTTCAGTTGTCCCGGCGCGGAGGCTTCGATCGCCAGCTGCGGGAGCTTCAATCGTCCCAACGGATGGTTCGACTGCCCCGACCGCGGGAAGAAAATGAGGGAAGAAGATTAGACGTTATTGTCTTCCATCACAATGAGGAATGTGGGGAATCCGCTGTGGTGGATGTTTATGTTAACTTTTATGTAGTTGTGTGTCTTACATAGAAACATAGAAATTAGGTGCAGGAGTAGGCCATTCGGCCCTTCGAGCCTGCACCGCCATTCAATATGATCATGGCTGATCATCCAACTCAGTATCCCGTACCTGCCTTCTCTCCATACCCTCTGATCCCCTTAGCCACAAGGGCCACATCTAACTCCCTCTTAAATATAGCCAATGAACTGGCCTTGACTACCCTCTGTGGCAGAGAGTTCCAGAGATTCACCACTCTATGTGTGAAAAAAGTTCTTCTCATCTCGGTTTTAAAGGATTTCCCCCTTATCCTTAAGCTGTGACCCCTTGTCCTGGACTTCCCCAACATCGGGAGCAATCTTCCTGCATCTAGCCTGTCCAACCCCTTAAGAATTTTATAAGTTTCTATAAGATCCCCTCTCAATCTCCTAAATTCTAGAGAGTATAAACCAAGTCTATCCAGTCTTTCTTCATAAGACAGTCCTGACATCCCAGGAATCAGTCTGGTGAACACTCTCTGCACTCCCTCTATGGCAATAATGTCCTTCCTCAGATTTGGAGACCAAAACTGTACGCAATACTCCAGGTGTGGTCTCACCAAGACCCTGTACAACTGCAGTAGAACCTCCCTGCTCCTATACTCAAATGTTGTTGCTTTATTAGTATGGCTGTATGGTAATTTGCATATTACTGTACCTTAATTGGTAAACATGATAATAAAAGACCTTTGAAACCTACTGACCAACCCGTCTACGTTTATGAACAAGTCATTTATATATATATCACAAAAGCAGCGGGCCAGCACAGATCCCTATGGATCTCCACTGCTCACAGACCTCCAACCTGAATATTGCCCGACAACTACAATTCTTTATCTTCTAACATCCTCTGGATCGATTCCTGCCAATTGTACCATTCACTTACATAGTAGGTACAATTTACAGAGGGTAATTAACCTACCAACTTGCATCTTTGGGACAAGGGAGGAAAGCAAAACACCCAGAGGAAACTCACATAGTCACCATGAGAACATGCAAGCTGAACACAGTCAATGCCTGAGCTCAGGATTGAGCCCAGGTTATTGGAGTTTTGATGCAGCAGCGACAGTGCCCTCATAATGTTTGGGACCAAGGCCTAGCATTTATTTATTTGCCTCTGTACTCCACAATTTGAGATTTGCAATAGAAAGAAATCACACATGGTTAGTGCACATTGTCAGATTTTAATAAAGGCCATTTTTATACATTTTGGTTTCACCATGCAGAAATTACAGCAGTGTTTATACACAGAAGATTTCAGGGAACCATAATTTTTGGGACACATGGCTTCACCTGTATTTGTAATTGCTCAGGTGTGTTTAATTGCCTCCTTCATGCAGGTATATGAGAGCTCTCAGCACCTCGTCTTTCCTCCAGTATTTCCATCATCTTTGTAAACTTTTATGGCTGTTTATCAACATGAGGACCAAAGTTGTGCCAATGAAAGTCAAAGAAGCCATTATGAAACTGAGAAACAAGAATAAAATTGTTAGAGACATCAGCCAAACCTTAGGCTTACCAAAATCAATTGTTTGGAACATCATTAAGAATAAAAAGAGCACTGGTGAGTTTACTAATCGCAAAGGGACTGCCAGGCCAAGGAAGGTCTCCACAGCTGATGGCAGAAGAATTCTCTCTATAATAAAGAAAAATCCCCAAACACCTGTCCGACAGATCAGAAACACTCTTCAGGAGTCAGGTGTGGATTTGTCATTGACCACTGTCCGCAGACAGTTTCATGGACAGAAATACAGAGGCTACACTGCAAGATGCACACCACTGGTTAGCTGCAAAACTAGGATGGCCGGGTTACAGTTTGCCAAGAAGAACTGAACAGAGCAACCACAGTTCTGGAAAAAAATCTTGTGGACAAATGAGATAAGGATTAACATATCAGAGTGATGGCAAGCGTAAAGTATGGAGGAGAGAAGGAACTGCCCAAGATCCAAAGTATACCACCTCATCTGTGAAACACGACGAACTTGAGCAGATAGGATGTGTCTATACACTTCAGAATTCATTATGCTACGACCAACTTCATTGACGATCCAATTGCTGATGGTCGTAGCATAATGAATTCTGAAGTGTATAGATATATCCTATCTGCTCAAATAATGCCTCAAAACTCATTGGTCGGCAGTTCATTCTACGGCAAGACACTGATCCTAAACATACTGCTAAAGCACTAAAGGAGTTTTTTAAAGCTAATAAAATTGTCATTATTTGAGTGGGCAAGTCAATCATCCGATCTGAATGCAATTGAGCATGCCTAACATATGCTGAAGAGAAAACTGAAGGGGACTAGCCCATTAAACAAGCATAAGCTAAAGATGGCTGCAATACAAGCCCGGCAGAGCATCACCGGAGAAGACACCCAGCAACTGGTGATGTCCATGAATCACAGACTTCAAGTAGTCATTGCATGCAAAGGATATGCAACAAAATACTAAACATGACTACTTTCATTTACATAATATTGCTGTGTCCCAAACATTATGGTGCCCTGAAATGGCAGGACTATGTATAAACACAGCTGTAATTTCTACATGGTGAAACCAAAATGTATAAAAATACCCTTTAATAAAATCGGATAATGTGCACTTTAACCACATGTGATTTTTTTCTATTACAAATCTCAAATTGTGGAGTACAGCGGAAAATAAATAAATGATGGGTCTTTGTCCCAAACATTATGGAGGGCACTGTACATCAGCCACTGTGCTGCCTGCAATGCAAATTTCCCCTATGCACTATGTGCATTCACTACAATATTGTGCCATTATTGCATGCAATCACAAATTAATTTTTATCGCTCAACATAGGTTTATGAAACTAACAATCCTTTATGCTGATTTAACAATATTCCCAAGATTTCTGTATATAAACTCCCAGGTCTCTGTTCCAATGTTTCCAATTAAATTGCATAATTTACCTACCGTTTACTACCACTCAAAGTGACAATATATCATCTTCCTTGTCTCTGCACATTTCACCAAACTGCAAAATACTCTAGAAGTATTTGCCTCCCTCTTTTCACAGCAGTTCAAAGTTTTAGCAACACACTGCCATTGAGATGGCCAATTTGTTGATCCTCATCTGGTGGAATAATCCGACAGAATTGTTGAAAGCAGAGCATTAGGAATACCCTGACTGATCATTTCTCCTGCTTGATTCTGGTGGATTATTGTTCTGTGCCCAGCAGCAGACTGCAGGAACTAAGAAGGAAATCTGAGGTCCTGTGTTTCTGGTTCACAGCCCAACTCACTGCCTATCAGATATACGATATTTATTCAATTTTGGGATCTGGGCATTTTTGGCAAGCGTAACACATCTCCCATCTTGAACTGCCCTTGCGAAGGTGGTGGTGAATCACTGCATTCCTTCTGGTGGTAGTATCCCTACGTGCTGTGAGGGAGAGAGTTCCAGGATTTATCTAATGAAGGGTGAGCAACATATTTATAAATCAGAATGGTGCACAACTGGTGTTTCTATGCACCCTTGCCTTTGTATTCTTATGGGTTGATAATGGGGGTTAGAAGGTGCTGTAGGAGCAGCCAAGGTGGGTGACGTTAATGCATTTTCTGGATGATAGATACTGCAACTATGAACACTTGTGGTGGAGGGAATGCATATTTGGGCTAGTTTATGGAGCACCAATCAAGACGGCTGCTTTATACTGGAAGAGTGTCTCAGATGATCTGATGATTTTGTGACTGCAATTGTTACTCCTATCAAAATTCACATTTGGCGCCAAAATGTACAAAAAAATCACAGTACTGGTGTGTGTACACAACACATGCCAATTGTAATGTATTCATGCATATTCATGTCTTGCTAATGAGTTGGTGTTGTATATAAGGAGGGAATGTTGGGTACTAAATCTCTCTTATGATCCAGGCAGCCTGCGTGTAAGTTGTTATTCATTCTGCCGTCCGGAATATAACAAAATTGGCGACGAGGATGGGATAGAGTTTGTGAACTCATCCTTTAAATACAGTGCAGGACTGTTCTGCAACACGCAGTATTGTTTAACAGTTTAAACAGTAAATACGGAGCTGTGTCGCAGTTGTTTGCGAGCTGGACATGAGAGGCCTGTAGATCCGTCTATGCAGGGGACTGTAGTTTAAAACAGCAGCTGGATAAATCGGCGAGAGTTACATAGATACATAGATACATAGAAAATATGTGCAGGAGTAGGCCATTCGGCCCTTCGAGCCTGCACCGCCATTCAATATGATCATGGTTGATCATCCAACTCAGTATCCCGTACCTGCCTTCTCTCCATACACCCTGATCCCTTTAGCCACAAGGGCCACATCTAACTCCCTCTTAAATATAGCAAATGAACTGGCCTCAACTACCTTCTGTGTCAGAGAGTTCCAGAGATTCACCACTCTCTGTGTGAAAAATGTTTTTCTCATCTCGGTCTTAAAGGATTTCCCCTCTATCCTTAAGCTATGACCCCTTGTCCTGGACTTCCCCAACATCGGGAACAATCTTCCTGCATCTAGCCTGTCCAACCCCTTAAGAATTTTATAAGTTTCTAGAAGATCCCCCCTCAATCTCCTAAATTCTAGCGAGTACAAGCCGAGTCTATCCAGTCTTTCTTCATATGAAAGTCCTGACATCCCAGGAATCAGTCTGGTGAACCTTCTCTGCACTCCCTCTATGGCAATAATGTCCTTCCTCAGATTTGGAGACCAAAACTGTACGCAATACTCCAGGTGTGGTCTCACCAAGACCCTGTACAACTGCAGTAGAACCTCCCTGCTCCTATACTCAAATCCTTTTGCTATGAATGCTAACATACCATTCACTTTCTTCACTGCCTGCTGCACCTGCATGCCTACTTTAAATGGCTGATGTACCATGACACCCAGGTCTCGTTGCATCTCCCCTTTTCCATATCGGCCACCATTTAGATAAAAGTCTGCTTTCCTGTTTTTGCCACCAAAGTGGATAACCTCACATTTATCCACATTATACTGCATATGCCATACATTTGCCCACTCACCCAGCCTATCCAAGCCACCTTGCAGCCTCCTAGCATCCTCCTCACAGCTAACACTGCTCCCCAGCTTAGTGTCATCCGCAGACTTGGAGATGTTGCATTCAATTCCCTCATCCAAATCATTAATATATTGTAAATAGCTGGGGTCCCAGCATTGAGCCTTGCGGTACCTCACTAGTCACTGCCTGCCATTGTGAAAAGGACCCATTTGTCAGGCTATCCCTATGTTGTGTCGACGTGGCAAGATGTCGTCCTTGGGAGTGAAAAATTTAAGTTTACACTGTAGCTCTGGAACCTTTCTTGGACGAGCACTACGCAACAGATTTGTTTGTGGTCTAGTGGAAGAACAAATTCAGTCAGAACTCATGAACACTCCAGATCTTACATTCGAGAAAGCATGCAAGATTGCTACCACAATAGAGATGGCATCAAAGAATGCTCACGAGTTTCGTTCACCACGAACTGCAGTGACCGTTTACAGTCACAAGGCAGTGCCTATGGCCAAACCTAGAGGCGCTAAACCAAAACCGATGTATGGCTGGGAGCCGAGTTCAGCCAGTTGTTATCGTTGCAACGGGTAATCACTCATCCCAATTTTGTCAGTTCAAAATGGCCAAGTGCTATAACTGCCAGAAGAAAGGCCATATCGCCTCAGCATGTCGGGCCAAGCTTAAAACAGGAAACCAACAATCTGCGGGAATCAAGCGACAACACCAGAGAGGAGTTCACAACTTGGAGATGAACCCAGATGGAAATGAACTTGGGTTGTACACCATTTATGCAACCAACATCGATAAGCCTACAACCAGCCAAGGCAAGGACTTTCGAACTAAACTATTAATTAATGCAGTTAATCGATATGTGTATTGACACGGCAGCAGATTGTTCGGCCATGAGCAGAGACCTGTACGAAACAAAGTTCCCACAGATACCATTGTTTGAGAGTAAGGTCAAGCTGAGAACCTACTCGGGCGAAGTTTTGGAGACTTGTGGACAAATGAACTGTAAAGTTCAGCATAATGGTCAGTCGGTAACACTGCCCATCATAGTGGCCAGCTACAGAAATAAACCAACCCTCCTTGGAAAGGATTGGCTGAGCAGAATAGAGTTAGACTGGAAGAACATTTTCAGCGTCAATTTGTCCAAATCACATCTTGAAAACATCATAAGCAAACATGCAAATATTTTTGCTGACAGTTACACGGGATTAACAGGGTACTCTGCACACATTCGACTTAAGCAAGATGTGAGGCCTGTGTATTGTCGACCAAGACCTGTACCCTATGCACTAAAGCACCAAGTGGTGGTAGAACTCAACAGATTAGAGCGTAATGGAGTACTCGTGAAGACAGACCAGAGTAACTGGGCAAAGCCATTTGTGGCCGTACCCAAGGCTGATAAAACTGTTTGACTATGTGGTGATTACAAAGTCACAATCAACCAAGCTGTTGATGATGAACAATATCCGTTACCAACCTCGCAAGAACTATACGCAGAACTTAGCGGAGCAAGAGTCTTCACTAAACTGGATTTGTCTCACGCTTATGCCCAACTCAATGTCGATAAGGAAAGTCAGCAGTACTTGACTATCAACATACATAAGGGCTTGTATTCATATACAAAGCTGCCCTATGATGTGAAATCCTCCCCGAAAATGTTTCAGTCTGTCATGGACCAAATATTACAAGGCATTCCGCACTGTGTGTACAACCAGGATGACCTATTGATATTCACAGAGGGCATGGTAGAACATCTGGAAATCCTCGAGCAAGTTCTCACACGACTGAACTGCCACAATGTCAAACTGCGTCAAAGTAAATGTACATTTGCACAGTCAGAGGTGGTCTACCTTGGACTCAAAGTAGACACCAACGGACTTCGCCCTGTGAAGGCGAAAGTTTTAGCAATAGTGAATGCTCCAATACCCAACAATGTGTCAGAGCTATGATCATTCCTTGGGATGGTGCAGTTCTACGCACGATTCCTTCCAGATTTAGCAACTGTGCTAAAGCCACTACATCATCTGCTACAAAAAGACGTGAAATGGACGTGGGGAAAGGAACAGCAACGTGCATTTAACATCTGCAAGGAAAACTTGACAAGTGACAAACTTCTTGTTCACTATGATATGACACGCGAGATGAAACTTGCTTGTGATGCTTCAAGTTATGGTGTAGGTGCAGTGATCTCCCACGTAATGAATGACGGACAGGAAAACCCTATTGCTTTTGCATCCCGCACCCTGTCATCGAGTGAACGCAACTATGCGCAGATAGAAAAGGAAGCACTCAGCATCGTGATCGGAATCAAGAAATTCCACCAGTTTCTTCTCGGCAGACCATTCACCCTTGTGACTGATCATAAGCCACTATTAGTGATACTTGGTCCCAAGTCAGCTATACCTTCCATGGCGGCATCAGGGATGCAGCACTCGGCAATGTTGCTATCGTATGACTACAAGGTGGAGTACAGAAGCTCCAAGTGCAACGCAGTTGTAGGTGCGTTGTCCCGGTTGCCCCATGAGAACTCTGACGTGGGAAGTGAGAACTCAATCTACAATCTGGTCATCCTTTGACTTCTTCAGGATACCGGAGACTATCTTGTCAAGCCTTGTCAAGGCTTATTTTCAAGATCTGCAGCTCTGTTTCACCACGCCTGACTTCACGACCACATGGCACTGCATGGAGATTGGCATTATGGCGGGTGTACCATCTCCCCATTGATTTTTACAATGGCTATGGAAGTCATCATAAGGGCCTCCAAGTGGGTAGTGGGTGGCGAGCAGCTGAAGTCTGGAGTCCGTCTACCACCGATCAGGGCCTACATGGATGACATGACAATCATCACAACAACAGCACCTTGCACCAGGCGCCTTTTAGGGAAGCTTCAAGAGAACAACACTGGGGTCAGAATGAATTTCAAGCCATCCAAATCAAGAAGCATTTTTATAATCAAAGGCAACCTGACAGATCAAAAGTTCTTCATTGATCAAGAACCTATTCCAACTGTGTTAGAGAAGCCAATCAAAAGTCTGGTATAACTCTAAACTGAAGGACACTGATCAGGCTAACGAGTTTAGGCAAGAAGTCATCAAAGGTCTGGCGAACATCGATCGATCCATGCTGCCTGGAAAGCTGAAAATCTGGTGCCTGCAGTTTGGGTTACTACCTCGCCTTATGTGGCCACTAACCATGTATGACATCACCCTCACAATCATGTATGACATCACCCTCACAAGAGTCGAGAAGAAAGAAAGAACAATCAGCTCTTTCGTGAGAAAGTGGTTAGGTGTTCCTCGGTGCCTGAGCAGCGTAGGCCTGTACGGTCAGGGGGTACTCCAGCTGCCTCTCTCTAGTCTCACAGAGGAGTTCAAGTGCACTAAAGTCAGACTAGAGATGATCCTGGCAGAATCAAGGGACACTGTCATTCGAGCTGCTGCAACAAGAAAGAAGTGGACGGCTAAGAATGCGACACAGCAGGCAAAATCTGCTCTCCACCAAGGCGACATGGTAGGGCAAATCCAACACAGAAGAAGTAGCTTGGGGCTTGGCGGAAAGCGACCTTGCTGGAACAAGGCATCATCACTGGAGCGCCGCAAGTTGGTCGCGGCCGAAGTCCGCCTGCAGGAGGAGTTGAGTAGGTGTGCCAAGGCTGTGTCGCAAGCTAAACAGGGCCAGTGGATGAGATGGGAGAGTGTGGAAAAGAGGAAGATCAGCTGGAAGGAAATGTGGGAGATGGAGGCGAGCAGGATAAGTTTCCTCATTCGAGGAAAGGCAATGGAAAATTCCACCAAGGACCAGGTTTGGACAGCTGGAGGCAGCCCGGGATAGGCAAATGTTGGTGGATGTGGACCAATGGCTTACAGTTCCATCAGAGATAGCCATCACCAACTTGAGGCCTGATCTTGTGCTCTGGTCGAACTCTCAGCACATGGTGTATTTTGTGGAGCTCAGAGTCCCTTGGGAGGATGCTGTACAGGAAGCCTTCGAAAGAAAGAAACTGCGATATACAGAGCTTGCAGTGGAGGTAGAACAGCGGGGCTGGAGAGCTAAGATCTGCCCGGTAGAAGTTGGATGTCGAGAATTCCAACTTAAGACTGATGAAGGATCTGGGGATCAGCGGACAAGCCCTACGCCAGGCCATCAAAGAAACATCACGGGTGGCAGAGCAGAGTAGCCAGTGGCTCTGGCTGAAGAGGAAAGACCACATTTGGTCTCCCAAATAACCGACTAGACAGATGCAGAGGGGGGTGGTTCTGGGACGCCAGAATGCACCGCGGAGCCTACTGGAGACGTCATGGGTTCAATCAGCGAAATGTCGATGAAAGTAGGTGCCCACTTGATAACCCCAATGCCGTGTCTGCCTAGCCGTTATCAACATCGGAGGAGCATGGGTGAGTGCAGAAGGCTCCAATCACCATCGTGAGTAAATTGATATTTGGCACTTTGGATTTTTAACATCTAGTCCTGTGTATTTGCAAACATTTACCCTGGAATTATCCAGTGACTGCTGTGTATAAAATGGCTGACAACAAGGGAAAGACCTTGTGACTGCTGGAAAGACAGCTGACAGGAGGAAATAGACCCTACATGGGGCAGGTATGGGCTAGCTACCCATGTCAGCAAGATCCAATACTAGTCAGTATTTTGGAGACACCCGCATATGACTACGAAAAGAATTAAAGAAAGAATACCCCTAGAGTCTGCGAGAGTGGGGGCGGAAGATGACTCATTGATGGATAATAAGTCTATAGACCTAGGAATGGAAAAGACCATGTGCAATACATGCACTCAACAAGAACCATGCGCACAATCATCATCCGAGAAGAGGCTTCAGGTTTGTTCCTGCGGCTGGATGAAAATAACATCTTTAAAGGGCTTGAAAATACATCAAGGAAAGAAAGGGTGCTTGAGAGAGGGAAAACAGGGACCTCGCATTGATAAGTACTTCCTGAGAAGTCAATCACGTAAGTCGAATGAAGTCCCGCGACTGGAGTCTCACCAAAGTTCGCAGGGCATCAGCCCCCCTGATGAATGAAACTCAAGCACAGTTACGCAGGCAGAGGAAGATATGGAACCCATCCAGCCAAGATAGTAATTCCAAATGGATTGAGGTTAAGCATATGGGGTCAAGCACTACTACTGAGCGTACCATAGATGAGTTGAGATTAATTTATGCATGCCATGGTTTACCAGAAGAACTTGTTTCTGATAACGGGCCTCAGTTTCGTTCAGAACAGTTCAAAGAGTTCATGCAGCAGAATGGTGTAAAACACCCACTTGTTCCCCCATACCATCCAGCCTCTAACGGGGTGGCAGAAAGGTCTGTTAGAGTTGTCAAAGACGCTCTCAAGAAACAGGTTTTGCAGGGTAGTTCAAAGCTCAGCATGAAACATCGTTTGGCTAGTTTCTTGCTGAAGTACACAACCACACAACACACAACAACAGGTTACTCACCTGCAGAACTGTTGATGAAGAGAAGCCTAAGAATACACTTAAGTCTAGTTCAACCCAATTTGGCTTTGAGAGTTGAACAAAAACAGTCAGAAACGCCATTTTGACTCCCAGAAAAAGGAGAGGACTTCAAGCCAGATGAGCAGGTTCGTGTTCTCAGTCCTCCCAACAAGTCCAGTCGAGACAAATGGGATGTTGGGAAAATAGTGGAACAAAAAGATACTTAGTTGAAGTTGGAGATAGGATCAAAAGTGTTCATGTTGATCAGATAATTCCAGCCAAAGATGAACCAAAAACTGAGCTAACTGTGATTGAAACACAATGTTCAGTCAGTACAGACAAAGAAACAGATTCCTCTGGTAAAAGTCAGGGTACTAAAACAGAGCCAAACAAGCCTACAAGTGAGTCACACCTGTTCCTGTTAGACGATCAGGCAGGATCTGTAAACCAGTAGTCAGATTAGGTTTTTAAGTTAAGTAACTCACTGTCTAGGTAGAATGAAAATGTGTGAATATGTCAAATAAATATATTATGTTATCATTTAAGATTTAATGAACACTGGTTTAAATCAAGTATCACAACAAGAAAATTGTAACTGTGTTCCTAGATTTAATACTTTAAAAAAGGAGAGCAGTGTAATGTATTCATGCATATTCATGTATATGCTGATGAGTTGGTGTTGTATATAAGTAGGGCATGTTGGATAATAAAGTTTTCTTATGATCCAGGCAGCCTGCGTGTACGTTGTTATTCATTCTGCCGTCCAGAATATAACACCAATGAGTGTGCACCCAGACGGAAACAACATGTGGTCTGTCTGTTGATTTACAATACATACAGCCTGGGTTCCTTGCACCACATGTCTATTTGGGAAAACAACCTACAAATAACAGCACCTTTTAAAGAGGAAGGACATTCCCTCTGCACTGAATAAGAAAAATCTGGCCAAAGAAGGAAGTGCAGAGGTTACTAATGTGGTACTGGAGACCTTGGGCTTGTGGTGGACAGCAGGAAGGACATCCTCTTTCACTCATTTTCCATGGGGCAGGAAGGCATCTCCTTGGAAGACAATGGGAAAATACCGCTGAGCATGTGAATTGCAGGAACATTGTATTAAGAACACGGCTGCGATTCTGCAAAGAAATTATGAGTTAACAGTTTTGTAAGTTATAAGTTTACTAAAAAATGTCTGCCCTACCTAACTTCTTTTAATGGCTAGATTGTCAAGAAGCATGATCCCCCTCCCTGATGCTAAACTTCATTTCCTACAATCACTACATATCACAATTCAGCACACCTTCTCGTCCTTCTCAGTCACTGAAGCTACATCCCTCATTGACTTCTTCTTCTTATCGAGTCCACACACAAGATTAGAAGTTGTTCAGCAAGAGCTGAACACACTTCTCGGCATCTGCACAATGGTGTCTGTCTTGCGCTTCTTGTGCGTCTTGTGCGTGGTGGTGGAAAGATTGGTTGAAACAGGGCCGCAACGTGAACGCTCTTTCCTTGACCCCCCTCATTGACTGAAAATGCATATCTCAGACAGATCTCAGTTGAAAGCTGCAAACACCTCACTTGGCCCTCTAACCTGCCTCCATCGTCCTTGAATACGAATGTAGCACACAGCAACAAGAGAAGGCTATGTGCATATCCTCTCTACATGATCTTTTGAAGAAAATACAGTGGTTTGAAATGGTGATAACCTTTTCCTTGAGATCCCCATGTTGTGATAATGACATGGGACAGGATGTCTCTTTAACACAAGTTCTTAGTCCAATGAAGAATAAGGAAGGCATTATCAACTTGTATGATGTTCCATTTAAGCAACATCTCAATTACTAAATGATTGTCAGGCCACAGAGTAGACAATAAAGTACCAGACACAACATGCAAATGAGCCACACAGTTAATGCTGAGGAATAGAATTTCAGTTTTCCTGTGGTTTCTCATTATAACTATGACAGAAGGTTGACTGAATTCCTGCAGATTCAACATAACTGGTTCTTTATGTAACCACACTGATCTTCCGCCAAAGGTGCTGTAAGAATCCTGAGAAACCTGGTGCATATTTCAGACACTGACATCAATGGTCTGAATTAGACAGAAAACCTAGTCAACTTTTAAGCCTGAAACTTATATTCACCATCAAATAATGAAGGTGTCTCATCAGCCTGTGCTGGCATATCTTTGGACAGCACCAGTAAAATAATTTGCTATTGGTGGCAATGATTCGGGATCACTACATCTCTCGAATAACATGTCCCAAGTGTGGTAGCTGTCACATGACTCAACACCGCAATCAATTAAGTCATATTATGAATAGTCTTAAAAAGGTTTACAATAGAAAATAATCTTTTTGTCCTGTTTTATTTCTCAGACTAATCTCTTGAGAATTATTAATCTTTCTACAAATATTTTTATATATAATAAATACAAGGAAGTAGATTAGGAAGCAGCTGCTTTGAGGGACGAAGGATATGGGTCTCAATTTAAAGAGGTAGTTCCTCCCCTTCAAGCAGTGCCTTAAAAAAAACTGGCAACAAAGAAAAATGACATAGTGATTGATTTCATTTATTTAAAGTGTCAGGACATATTAACAACATGCCTGTTGAACTTGTAAAGTTCTTCTTCTGCATTTGTAGCTTATTTTCCCAAAGGTTCAGCAGCAGAACCTATGCATTGGTCTATGCCCCATCAGAAGGAAGGATTTTCCCCACTGTCTGTCCTCAGGCATTTGTGGACTGCCATCTTGGCTGCCAGGCCCTTGGCAATGTGGCATGAGAGTGGCCTGAGGAATAGGCCTTGTGTGTGGACACCCTCCCCAGTTGTCCATATATCCTCTCCACATCTCTCGAAGGACTGGGAAGTGGAGGAGAGCAGGCAGCACCAGCTGTTGGATGTTGGATGTGGCTGCTTGCAACTGCTGCAGGGACATCAAATGACCAACACTGAGTGGTGGGAAGCTCTTCGACTCACTGGCACCATTTTAATGGAAAATGATAGAAGCTTATAAAATAGTATAAATGGTGAAGTTAGAGGCAGAGCGACATGGGAATCTAATTAACACATCAAGTTACTTGCAGTGCTTTAGTTATTGCCATTGCCTTGCCTTTCTACCTCCTCCATCTCATTCTTGTTCCCAGTAGGACTGCCTGCCCGTGCCTTAGCCACTGCCCGCTGAATCCTGACTTCTCTTTGGATGCAAATATTATGCCACTGAAGAAAGCAATGGTTAACTGCCGAGTGGCAGCATTCCCAAGCAATGTAATGGCTGCTTCACCGCACAACAATGTTATGTTCCAGTGAAACTCAGGCAGTACATTATGTTCAAGGGTACTTCTCACAAGCAATCATGGGTTCATTCTTTGAAGCCCGCTGTACTGGAACAAGAACTATAGCAGAAAATCATGATGTCTGTCCTTGAATAATGAATATTAATGTGCAGATGCCTGCAAAAGTAGCTGAATGTTATTTACTAATATCATAAAGGGATTAGTGTGTAATTCAAATGGCTACATAGGCTTGATTTTCATTGAACAGGGTGGCCTTCCAATAAAACCTTTACTTTCTTCTAATTTGTGTTATTTACCATTGAAAATGCATGGAATATGTGAATTGAGATAATGTTTTTCCATAAATTCAGAATATTTCAAAGCACTTTACAGCCAATTAAAGAATATCATATCATCATAATGTAGGAAATGAGGCAAAAAATAGCAAATAAATAAAGTTCTCTACAAAAATATCCAATGAAATGTTGCTCTTAAATGGTATCTCTAGTACACTTTTAAACATTTCAATCTGTCTTTAGTCTTTAAACTTAAAATGATGGTCCAATTCTACACGGCCATCATAGAGTCTGTTCTCACCTTCTCCATCATGGTCTGGTTTGGCTCAGCCACCAAGCACGACACCTGGAGGCTGCAGCGAATCGTCCGATCAGCAGAGAAGATTATTGGCTGCAACCTTCCCTCCATTGACGAACTGTACACTGCAAGGGCCAGGAAGCGAGCGGGCAAGATCATCTCTGACCCCTCTCACCCTGGCCACAAACTCTTTGAATCACTTCCCTCTGGAAGGCGACTCCGGACTGTCAAAGCTGCCACAGCCAGACATAAAAACAGTTTATATCCACGAGTAGTTGCTCTACTCAACAGCCAAAAATCTGTAGCCTCCCTTTGATCTGGTATTTTGTTGGTTCACATGCTTGATCAATGGTGTTTTATCATTAATGTTTTATTATTATTAATGTTTAGTGTTTTCTGAGTCATTCGTAATTGTCATCGTATGTCATGTTGTTACTTGTGGGGGGAGCACCAAGGCAAATTCCTTGTATGTGAATACTTGGCCAATAAACTTACTTACTTACCTACTTACTTAACTTTAGAGATCCAATGCGGAAACATGCCCTTCAGCCCACCGAGACCGCGCCAATAAGCGATCACCCTGCACACTAACACTATCCAACAATTTTACCCAAGCCAATTAACCTACGAACCTGTACGTCTTTATGAAGTATGGAAGGAAACTGGAGCAACCGGAGAAAACCTGTGCAGTCACAGGGAAAACATACAAACTCTGTACAGATAGCACCCGTAGTCAGAATCGAAACCAGATCTCTGGCACTATAAGGCAGCAGCTGTACCGCTACACCACTGTGCCTCCACTGTGTCTATGAGGGGTCTAAAACCTTCTGTATCTAAAAACCTACTGTGAAGTAGGTTAGGGTCTGGCCAGAGGGAGTTATGACAGCATTACAGGACTGCTTTGAGTGAACGGACTGGGACATGTTGAAGAAGGCTGCAACTGACAATCAACACACCAACCTGGAGGAGTACGCTGCGTCTGTGTCTGCTTACATGGAAAAGTGCATAGAGGATGTCTGTGTCACCAAGACCAACACTATACGGGCCAACCAGAAACCCTGGATGACCCCTGAGGTACGTGGAATGTTGAGAGCACGAAATGCCGCGTTTAATTCCGGTGACTTGGTGGCACTCAGATCCGCAAGAGCCAACCTGAAGCGAGTCATCAGGCTGGCAAAGCGTGCCCATGGTCAGAAAATCTAGAGCAGATGTTTTTCAGCAGCAGGAACTGGGAGACTAGTCAGGATCGAGGGAAAGATGAACGGAGCAAAGTACAGAGAGATCCTTGATGAAAACCTGCTCCAGAGCATTCAGGACCTCAGACTGGGGCAGAGGTTCACCTTCTAACAGGACAACGACCCTAAGCACACAGCCAAGACAACGCAGGAGTGGCTTTGTGACAAGTCTGTGAATGTCTTTGAGTGGCCCAGCCAGAGCCCGGACTTGAACCCGTTCGAACATCTCTGGGACGACCTGAAAATAGCTGTGCATCAACGCTCCCCATCCAACCTGACAGAGCTTGAGAGGCTGCAGAGAAACGGGAGAAATTACCCAAATACAGGTGTGCCAAGCGTGTAGGGTCATACCCAAGAAGACTTGAGGTTGTAATCGCTGCCATAGGTGCCTCAACAAAGTACTGAGTAAAGGGTCTGAATACTTATGTAAATATGATATTACAGTTATTTCTTTTTAATTACTTTGCAAAGATTTCTAAACACCTGTTTTCGCTTTTTTATTATGGGGAATTGTGTGAAGATTGATGATAAAGAAATGAATTTAATTCATTTTAGAATAAGGCTGTAATGTAACACAATGAGGAAAAAGTGAAGGGGTCTGAATACTTTCTGAATGCACTGTATGGCTTGTAAACTGAAAGGGTCAGAGGTTATCTGGCCCCACCTGCTTTTGAACAGTCTCAATCTACCTCCAACGTGAATATCCTCAGCACATCTCATGCGACTGTAGGAATCATATTCACCTACCTCAATGGCCTTAGGTGGTTGATCCATAGAGTCTGCTGACTCTAGTTTTTGTTCTGTCCCCTCCCTTTGGCTCTGGCATCATGGCCTCTGGCTCTGTCTTAGTTGTGTAGGCCTGGTGCTCCAACCAGCCTCAGTGTAGTGGTTTCTGCCGTTAGCTTGGTAGGGATGATATGCATGCCGGTAGTCACGGGTCTTACCCACAGAGAGTGTCTTTGCCACACCTGCGGCAGCCATGTATTTCTCTTGCAAGTCTTTTACTTGCTTGCGCAAATATTCTCCGAAAAGATACTTCGCAAACTGCACATTACTTGCCTTGAATAAATTAGCATATTTTGGGTTTATCTCAGGCCTTATACAATCCTTGCGAACGCAATTGAGCTCAACCTGTGCATTACACAGATGTGCTAAGGCGTCGCTGCAATTCAGACAGTTGAGTTCCATCCACCAACCTTGCAAACGCTGTAATCCCTCTTGTGAGAAATCTCTGAACTCGCTGGAGTTTTAAATCTTTTGACTTTGTTTTGCCATTCAGATTGTCCCAAATGGTGGCATTAACCTTCGGAACATCCAGTGTCTGGCAGTTATCAGGGCTAGCATACTTTTCAGTAGAGTCCTGAATGTTCTTCTCATTCATCTGGTGGGAAGTCAAGTCAATGCTATTCGCCAGTTCTTCCTTTAATGGTTCTCCTATCCCCAAGGGGATGGCAAATTTTGTCACGAGTGCCGGCAGCTCCTTTTTAGTCGTGAGATGAAGCATATCATCCACTTGTTGAAGGAATTCTAGTTAATTGTCGACTTCCCCGCAGTCAGAGTCTACCACGTAATAATCCTTAAATTTCCCCGCCTCTGAGCGGGAGATATCATAATCCAGCCCTTGACCAGGTATTGCCGCCGCATTAATCTGACTGGAACTACCTGTATCCCTGTATCAGTCGCATGTGTGCGGTGTACATTTCCCTCGACCAGCCTCTCAATCAGGTTTTCCAGTCTTCGCGTAGTCTTGTGACGAGACTTTGAAATAAAATTCTAATCAGCAGCAAATGCATTGAGAAATAAGGTAATTCCTGAGGTCTTAACTAAACCACAGACTTTCCAATCCTCATTCAAATTTACAAGGTTCTCACAATTGTACTCTGAATGTAAGAAGACCATTGTAGAAATCCAGATAGCAGATTCCAAGGACTGGTTTTTGACACGAGTGACTTACTTTAATTATTCTTTTACCTTGGGGCTCAGCTGACTTGGTCCTGGCTAATGAACATCCTCTTTCCAAATACTGCCATGGAAAGAAGAGGTGCAAAGAAAATTAATACTCCAGAATGTTAGCAAGAGAGTCGAGGTGAATAAAAAATATATAAATAAAGTAGGCTACAAAAATGTAACAGATATTGGGGAAGAAGATGAAATCCAGCAAAGAATGCTGTAACAGAAATGTAAACAATTATTCACCTGCTTTCAAATTGGATGTTTTCATCAGAAGGTTCATTAAAACCATTACTGTGCCACTGATTCAATTCAGAGGACCGTGCAGAGCGAGGCACTTAAAGCAGATTGGACAAAGGTAAGTGTCAGCTCCCACTTTAAAAAAGTTTATTAAGAGTCATGGTCAAATAAGTCTAATGTCCTAGGACACAATCATAAAACAACCTTTTGTATTAGTTTTGTTCTGTTTTGATATAGTAGCTTTGGATGTTTCAAAGCTCTATCAACATATTTCAAATATATTTGGAGATAAAAAGGTGATGTTATAGAATGCTTTCTGCCTTTTTGGTTAGAGGCTAAAAGGCTAATTACACAGATAAATATGTTTTCTTTGGAAAGTTAAAAAAAAAAGTAAATGAATTGCTCCCAGAGGCAATTTTACAGTGACCTTCCCACTACAAATGTAATGAATTCCCCAGATGACTTGGTAATTTTGTAGGTGAATCAATGAGTCATACAGAACACAAAGGTTTCGTGTGCAATTTTGGATTTATTGTGATTTAGAGAATCTCAGTCAGCAATACATCTGGGCTGCTACAGTGGAACACAATCCACTCGCTCGTCAACCCCCCTATCCCTCTCAGGGCTGGAGAGGGGAACATTAGGCAGAATGTCCACTTTGGATTGTTTACCCAGAATCTCAATGCTTTTTGCATTTGACCAGCCATTCTCTGGTAAGGCTCACATATCCTTCATTTTGGGTAATCTGGGAATCCAAAATACATTAAAGCGACTTTGAAGGAACCCTCTGTACATTCCTGATTTAATGTTCACCCAGATCAAAGATAACATACAGTATACCTTTACCATTTCCATAATCTTACAACTTCCTTCTCCCAGGTCCTCTGTCAAAGACAGAATCTGTTTTTTAGTTTAGCTTAGTTTAGTTTAGAGATACAGCAAGGAAACAGGGGAGAACGCACAAGTACAACTCAGAGTACAATATCCGTACAGACAGCACCCATAGTCGGGATCAAACTTGGGTCTCTGACGCTGCAAGCTCTATAAGGCAGCAACTTTACCACTGCACCACCGTGCCGCCCCAAATGTTCTTTTTTTATTGGCACTAAGGCACCACTGAAGGGGAAAAGTGGATGTTGGGGGAACAGCAATTTCATATCTCTCTTGTTTCGATCAAATAAGTATGTTTTTTTTCTGAATGAAAAACAGAAAATGCTGGAAATATTCAGCAGATTGGAACATATCTATGGGAATAGGATAGAAACAGATCTGACCTGAAAGATTGACACAGTTTAGAGGGATATGGGCCGATTTGCAGCAAATGAGATTAGCATAGATAGAATTTTGGTCTGCATGGATAAGTAGGGCCAAAGGGCCTGTTTGGACTCGATGACGCTATGTCAATACTTTTGCTACTAATTTTCACATTGTTCTCACCTTCAAACAGACCCATTCTAGTTCTTCCCTTCCTTTTCTGTACTTCTTTGTCTCTATGCCGGAGGACAGGTGAATAACAATTATCGGCGGCACAGTGGCGCAGCGGTAGAGTTGCTGCCTTACAGCGCCAGGGAACTGGGTTCAATCCTGACTGCTGGTGCTTGGCTGTCTGGAGTTTGTACATCCTCCCCGTGACCTGCGTGGGTTTTCTCTGAGTACTTTGGTTTTCTCTCACACTCCAAAGAAGTACAGGTTTGGAGGTTACTTTGCTTGGTATAAATGTAAAAATTGTCCCCAGTGTATGTAAGATAGTGTAAATGTAAGTAAATTAAAAATAAATAAAAAATTGTCCCTAGTGGGTGTAGGATAGTGTTAAAGTGTGGGGATCGCTGGTCGGTGCGGACCCGGTGGGCTGAAGGGCCTGTTTCCGTGCTGTATCTCTAAACTAAACTAAACTAAATTACAAGCCCGCAAGACTCTCACAGCTATTTTGACAACAATGGCTTCCATCATGCTTCCTGTAAGGACTCTAATCCATTCTCCCAGTTCATCTGTCTCTGTTTCACAGAGGTGCATCTGAGATATCTTCCTTTTACCTCAATGGTGTCTTATGCTCAACCATATTTGTTGGAGCTCTTAAAAGCATCTCACCTCTTTCCTGCACCTCTGCTCCCACTCTAATCTGGACTGAGCAAAGATAGGATTTCCCTGGTATTCACGTTCCACCTGACCTGCCTCCACATTCAATGGATTATCTTTTAGAAATTTGGCCATCTTCAATGAGATTCTACCAGCAGACACAACTTCCTCTCCCATTTCAATGTTATGAAGGGGCTCCAATGCTCCTGGTGTGTTCTTCAACTCCATCATCCACTTCTTTTCTTTCACCACTTTCCCGTGCAATCGCAGGAGATGCAATACTTGTCCTTTCACTGCTTCCTAACCCACCGCCCATGGACTCAAAAAGTATTTTCTGGTGAAGCAATGATTAACTTGCATTTTTTCCAATCTAGTGCACTGCATTCAGTGTTCACAATATGGTGGTTGCTTTGCAGAGGACTTTTCTTCAGTCTGCAGGGGTGATCCGCAGTTTCTGGTTGACTGTCACTCTCATTCTTCAATGCAATCTCATTCTGAACTCGGTTTGTGGCCTCCTGCACAGTTGCAATGAGGCCCATGGCAAGATAGAGGAACAATACATCATCTTCCAATTAGGCACATTGCAACCTTTGAGATTTACTGTAGAAACCAGCAACTTCACATGACTCACTATCTCAGTTTGTATCAGAACCTTCCAGTTCTACCATGAGACATTCTTCTGTAAAACACATGTGTCCCATTTGACATTACCTTGGTGGTTTTCTAGCCTGAACACATCTACGTACCTCCTACACATTAATTTGCTCAGATTGCATACTGCTGTCCTGGGAACCCGGTGCATTTCCCTGCCTTCACATAGCATCCCTCCAGCAGTGAATCACCCATGGCTCAGTGTGGTGTGCTGGGTGATCATTGCAGCCGCTTAGTTTTGAGATGTGGGGCCAAACTGCCAGGGCCGTCTTAACGCATGGGCACGCTGGGCAGTTGCCCGGGGCCCCACGAGCATAGGGGCCCCATGCTAATCTATGTATTGTAGAATGTTATTATAGAACATGAAAACGGAAAAGAACATCGCATGTGCATGACGGCATATTTGATTTGGCATAAAGAAACTGGAAGTGTAGGGGCCCTAGTGCACTGCTTTGCCTGGGGGCCTATAATGCTGTTAAGATGGCCCTACAGGCTGCACCCTCGCCAGCATGGTGAGGGTGGGGATTACTGGAGCCTGACAACGCTGCCCCAGGCATGGACAGACTGCCGTGGTACCATAGTCTCTCTCATCACCTATTGAATATGATGCAAGTTGCTCTCCCCCCCAGCCATCCCAGCCCAGCAACATATGTGTAATGGTGCTTGCTAGCCACTGAGCTTGTTACTATGGATAAATATTGGGTGTGGGAAGGGCTGCACTGCCAAAGTTATGGTGAGGCCACCGTCCAACAGCAGGTAACAAGAGTGACGGTGAGATTGGGCAGTCTGTCAACACCTGGAGCAGCTTGGTCAGGTCCACACTCACTGTGCCCTTCAAGATGCAGCCTCGAGCCCCACGTATCAATGCTGAGCAATCACACTGCTCGCCTCAGCCTGCCCAACACACACAGCCTCTCCACTCTAAGCTGTGGTTAAATCCTCAGTATAGCTGCACTTTCAGTAATGCATCTCCATGTATGCCTGAATAATGATCCCTTTTATCACTGATTCTACCAGGGTTATTGAATACATCCTGTGTATTAAGGAAAGTATGAATATATTAACTCAGTTCTGCCCTCATAACTTTATCAATCAGATCACTCAATAAAAAATCCAATCATTTTGGCAACCTTGACCTTGCCCTATCCACCCCTCCCCCAATTTCTCTATCTTGTTTTGTCAATTTCTTACTCCCAATGAATGGTGTGTAAGAAGGACCTGCCGATGTTAGTTTAAACTGAATCTGTGGAATTAAACTGAGTCTGTGGAATTCTCTGCTTCAGAGGGCGGTGGAGGCCGGTTCTCTGGATACTTTCAAGAGAGAGCTTGATAGGGCTCTTAAAGATAGTGGAGACAGGGGATATGGGGAGAAGGCAGGAACGGGGTACTGATTGTGGATGATCAGCCATGATCACATTGAATGGCAGTGCTGGCTCTAAGGGCCGAATGGCCTACTCCTGCACCTATTGTCTATTGTCCATAGACACAAAAAGCTGGAGTAACTCAGCTACTTGAGGCAGCATCTCTGGAGGGGAATGGGTGATGTTTCAGGTCGAGACCCTTCTTCAGACTCGACCCGAAACTTCACCCATTCCTCCTCCCAATGAATTGACATAAAATATTAACTCACTTTCTCTTTCCATCTCTAGGTTTTCTATTATGTATTGAGTATAATATCTCTCCCCTGAGAGACATTGGTCATTGGACCAAGAGATGTGTGGGGATAGTGGCTCCTCGATAGATGTCTCTGCCTGGTGTAAAGTCCAACAGATATATACAGTTGCCCAATTCTTGAACATTCCTCCCACCCATTTCAACATATATTCAGGTTTTGGGAACCAGGAGAAAAATTCAGCAGAAATGTTCCTCTATTGCTCCCAGAGTGATGAGATTCATGGCTTTTTAAAATTGCATTGTGGTCAATCAATTATAATAAATTACATGACACCAAATGTTGGTGATTAGTTATCACATGCTTACATAACACAGTTCCTTACACTATAAGATTAAGCCAGCACTCAAATACATTACTCTGGGTTATTCATACTGGATGTAATTTAATTAGTCTTGATTTTCCCCCTTCTGTGCACCAGAAGAATGCTCATGTACTGGGTGCACAGAAGACAAATGGAAGAGAATGTCACCTTTGCTGCTCCATACACTGGAATATCTCTAATTTTGCATTTGGTTACTGCTGGGGAATATATAGGTGCCTCAATTCCAACATTAAGCTGCAGAAAAGAAGCAGTAGGTGTCAGATCAACGCCTAGCCTCAATAAGATGGTGAGTCTGGGGACGCAGATTGTGATGAGATTAATATGGTTGCTCTGAGCTTGATATGAAAGACTGAATTATGACATATATTGTTTAGAAAGATGGAGAAGGCAAGGTCATGGATTCAACAGAGGTAAATCTCATTTCTGCCCAAATGATGAGCTTGGAGATGTTCTTATTGCTCTTTCCTGACAGTGTATAACCAGAAAGATCGCACCGTGACAATTCTTAAAGACCTCTTTCTGGTCCCATTTTCTCTTCCTTGTTCCGGATAATTAATAGTTTTTGTTTGATACTCTTGGTGCTGTGCACAGTCAATTGAATAAACTTCAGATACAAAGTGCTGGGAGATTGCTTTTATCCGAGTGAAAACTCGAATTGGTACTGTTCTCCCCTTTCTGTTAACAATAATCCCTATTAGGGCAGGGCAAACCTGTGATGAGTTTGTCCCTGTGCTCAGCCAAAGATGCTCCTCAAACTGTGCACCTGAACATTTTGAGTAATAACAGAGAAAAAGTTAATTAAAAAAAATTAACTAAACTGATATTTTCAGAATCTGCTTTGGAATCAATGGGAAAAACAAATTATATTTTCAGCAGGAAAAAACAAAGAGTTCCTTAAGAGGCTAATGTGTTAGTCAGCTGAAGACGGACAACCTTGCCAAATGTTATTTATTAATGAAGGTAATAAAAATTGCCATTGGGCTTCAAAGGAACCTGACATTTCCTGTGTGCCAATTCATGGTTCCAAAGGAATAAGTAAATAATTGTTGTGATATTGTCCTTAAGGAAGTCCTTTCTATACTGAGAGGGGGAATTTCATTTACAATGGATTAGAGGATTTGTGTGAATAGGAAAGGGGCAGGCAGGTGAGTACAATATTTGTATTCTCTCAGCTTACCCCTGAGACATGGCCTGGTTTATTGTTCAGTAGCATTTTATTGTATAACCAGTTAGACACTTTTGACAAATATGAGAAAGCAGTTTCATGGTACAGCTGGATGACCCGACAGTCGTAGTTCCCACACTTTGAAGGAAACAGGGTCTCTACAACCATAGAGTCAGCATGAGGAAACGGCTGCAGGCACTTGAGGGACTGGCTGTCTAGGGATGAGGGGGAACACCTGTGCCAATTATAACTAACCTTTTGTTGTGAGTGTTTGTTATAGGCCTAAGAAATAAAAAACAACCTTGATGCCAATTGTGAGGGTTCATGAATTACTGCTTCTAATAGTTAAAGCAGTGTTATGCATGCTTCTGTACTTTACAAAGTTTGGGCACAGTGTTTGAATCAGCCCAACATTGCTTTTTGGTGTCTAAGTGTAGTTTGGAGCTCAGATAAATTCTAACAAATCAGGCGGCGGAATGTCTAGAATTTATGTGGTGCCTTTCATATCCCAGTGCTCTAAAATAATAGTAATTGTTGTGATCTAGGAAATTTGGAAGATAATATCTGTGCAGCAAGCAAATACTATCTAAATCACATTGGGTAGCATAGTTAATTGTACACAAAGCACATGTTATTTGATGCTGAGATATGCTTCCATAGCTGTTCTGTACCAAGACTGTTTTCTGGTGCAAACCACATCAATAATTCCCTCAACTTCGGCCTTTATTATTACAATTAAAACTTTGCTGCATCCCATCCCCATCCTCAAATCATTTACAATCCTTCTTTCAATCCTAACCTGCACCAAATTCTGCTCAGCAATTGTCATGACCATTGTTCACCAGTGCTCCCACCACTGGTGTAGATAATCCTTGAATAGAGACCTTTTCCACCGGACAAACTATGATTCTCTGACCCCACCAATGAATGCTGGTCTTAGAGATTGACCTTTGTCTTCAGCTGCCAGAGTCCTATTTGCAATTTCCCATCTCTAAATTCCTCTGCTGCTCCTTCTTTACAATTTTCCCTAAATTTAAGTTCCATTTTAATGGCCCCCCAATTGTCAGATTCTATTGGTGATGTGCATCAACTTCAGATGAGAACCAATGGCAATTAACTGTTGATAACTAAGGTTGTTGGAGATGCACAGCTCCACCAGCAGTTTCATGAAAAACACACATCCCTGTTAGCCTCACCGGTGAAATGCATTTTACTGCATTTATACAATGGATTGCTGCAAGTACACTGTAGATAGAAATTAAGCTTAACTCAAAAAAGTGAGAGCAAGACTGGTCTGGTAAAAGGTCCTGGTTTAGAGGCATTTAAAGTCAGCTCCTACTTAATTAGACCCGCGTCACTGTTAGAGGTTCTTTCAGACATGCCAATTGCCACCAAATCTTTCTTGTACTGAAAATTGAACACAGCTCCCAACTCAAAGTCACCTGTCTATTTCCATCCCACACATGTTGTCTGACCAGCTGAGTTCCTCAAGTAGTTTGTTTTTGCTCAATTATTGGACTGATTTAGAATTGATAAGAAAATGTATAATTTTGAAGGAGGGATACTATTGGGTGGAATGGGCATTTTCTTTGTAAGGGGATCTCTGAGCTATTACCTTGATATTCCTTTCCTTTTGGCAGAGATTTATATTATATTTTTATGCTACAGCTGGTTAGGCTTTATTCGTGTCTTCCCAACAGTAAGTATAACTTTTTTCCTCAACTGGTTTCTGATGTAAGAGGTAGCCACCATCTTGCAGTGTAAAGGAACAAGAATTAACAATTAACAAAGGAACAAGAACAAGAATCAAAGTGTGAGATGGAAATAGGAGGCTGCTAAAGTGGTTTAATTTTTTGGTGAATCTTCCAGCTTAATTTGAGGCACAAAAATGGATGATTTAAAGTTTCCAGGGCTGATATCATTTTGCCTTAATTTACTTAAAATTCACCAAATAGTAATTTTCTGCAATCACCCAAAGCATCCTTTCACCAGGTACTATTACTGATGTTTGTTCTAATGGTGGCATAATCCCATAATAAACAACTGGAAAGAGCATGAAAAAATAAAAGGTTCACAAGTTCTAGGAGTAGAATTAGGCCATTCGGCCCATCGAGTCAACTCTGTCATTCAATCATGGCTGATCTCTGCCTCCTAATCTCATGTTTCTGCCTCCCCATAACCCTTGACACCCGTTCTAATCAAGAATTTGTCTATCTCTGCTTTAAAAACATCCCTGACTTAGCCTCCACAGCCCTTTGTGGCAATGAGTTCCACAGATTAACCACCCTCTGACTAAAGAAGTTCCTCCTCACCTCCTTCCTAAAAGTCTGCCCTTTAATTCTGGGGCTATGACCTCTGGATCTAGACCCTCCCACCAGTGGAAACATCCTTTCCACATCTACTCTAACTATGCCCTTCATTATTCTGTAAGTTTCAATGAGGTTCCCCATCAACCTTCTAAACTCCAGTGAGTAGAGTCTCAGTGATGTCAAACGCTCATCATATGCTAACTCACTCATTCCTGGAATCATTCCTGTAAACCTCCTCTGGACCATCTCCAGAGCCAGCTTATCCTTCCTCAAATAGGGTATTGCTCACAGTACTCAAAATGCGGCCTGACCAGCGTCTTATAGAGCCTCAACATTACATCTCTGTTTTTGTATTCCAGTCCTCTTGATATAAATACTAGCATTGAATTTGCCTTCCTTATGCGCCTGTCCCACTTAGGCGATTTTTTTAGGCAATTACAGGTGACTAGTTTGTCGCCACATGTTCGTCGGTGGTCGCCGGGGGTGGTCTCCTCAGTCACGCAAAAAGTCGTTGCAACTTTCTGATCGGCGCAAAATTTTCAACATGTTGAAATTTTTTTGGCAACAGTGGGTTTGACGCCAGTGAGTGTAGCTTGACTTCTCCTGACGTAGGTGCTGTCGTAGGTTGTTGCCAGTATGACATAGGTTGTCGCCGGTTTTTCGGCGACCTGCTACGACTATGACAGTCGCCGGCAGTTGCCTAAAAAATCGCCATGTGGGACAGGCCCATTACTACCAATTTGACTTGCAAATTAACTTTTTGGGAGTCCTGCACCAGCATTCCCAAATCCCTTTGCACCTCCGATTTCTGGATTCTCTCTCCATTTAGAAAATAATCTATGCCTTTATTCTTATTACCAAAATGCATGACTCTGCACTTTGCTACACTGAATTTCATCTGCCACTTCTCTGCCCACTCTCCTAACCTATCTAAGTCCTCTGCAGAGTCCTTGCTTGATTGACACTGCCTGCCCCTCCACCTATCTTAGCACCATCTGCAAACTTGGCCACAAAGCCTTCAATTCTCTTATCCAGATCATTAATATACAACATGAAGAGAAGCGGCCAACCTGAAAAAACGCTTTTTATTGCTACTCTTTGCCTTCTGCCATCCAGCCAACCCGCTATCCATGCTAAGGGAAGAAAACAAATGGCATGTTGGCCTTCATAACAAGAGGAGATGAGTGTAGGAGCAAAGAGATCCTTCTGCAGTTGTACAAGGCCCTAGTGAGACCACACCTGGAGTATTTTGTGCAGTTTTGGTCTCCAAATTTGAGGAAAGACATTCTTGCTATTGAGGGTAGGTTCACAAGGCTAATTCCCGGGATGGCGGGACTGTCATATGCTGAGAGAATGGAGCGGCTGTATTCCAGGGCAGTATACCCTGGAATTTAGAAGGATGAGAGGATATCTTAATGAAACATTTAAGATTATTCAGGGTTTGGACACGCTAGAGGCAGGAAACATGTTCCCGATGTTGGGGGAGTCCAGAACCAGGGGCCACAGTTTAATAATGAGGGGCAAGCCATTTATAACAGAGATGAGGAAACACTTTTTCACACAGAGAGTTGTGAGTCTGTGAAATTCTCTGCCTCAGAGGGCAGTGGAGGCCGGTTCTCTGGATACTTTCAAGAAAGAGCTAGATAGGGCTCTTAAAGATAGTGGAGTCAGGGGATATGGGGAGAAGGCAGGAACGGGGTACTGATTGTAGATGATCAGCCACAATCACATTGAATGGCGGCGCTGGCTCAAAGGGCCGCATGGCATACTCCTGCATCATTTTTTAAATTTATTTTTTAAATCTTTTTATTAGAAGCAAACATATTATGGTAAAGTATAGTTACATATTATAGTAAAAAAACGTTTCATATATATCACTCATACATTATTAAAATTTTCAATTGTCGAGTAATTCTGCTTCTAGTGTTTTTTTATATAGATAGAAAGAGAGAGAGAGAGAAAGAATTACACATATCAAAAAAGACAAAAGGTGGAATGAGTTGGAGATAAGTTCGTAGATTGTAAAGTATAACTTTTCATCTAATCCTGAGTTCAAGCTTCAGTTAGGTTTTCGTGCCGGGTCAATCTATCCCTTCAAATAGTTAATGAATGGAGCCCATATTTTAATTAAAAGTTCTTGTTTGTCCATTAAGACAAGTCTAATTTTTTCTAGATGTAGGGTCTCCGACATTTCCACAATCCACATTTTAATTGTGGGGGTTATAGGGCCTTTCCAAAATTTTAATATTATTTTTTTCCCAGTTATTATACTGTAGAGGAAGTTTCTTTGGCTTGTTGTGAGTGTTGAACTTTGTTCTGATATCCCAAGTGTTATTAATTTTGAGTCTGAATCCAATTTAGTAGTAACAACTTCAGAAATTATTCCAAAAATATCAGTCCAGAAATTTTTAATTTTTGTACAATTTGCAAAAGTATGTGTTAAATTGGCCTCTAGATGCAGCCATTTATCACAAATAGGAGAAATATGTGGGAAGATACTCCTGCATCTATTGCCTATTATCTTCCCTTTAATACCATGGGCTCTCATCTTCCCTAACAGCCTGACGTGCGGCACCTTATTGAAGGCTTTTTGAAAATCTAGGTAAACAACATCCACAGCCTCCCCTCTGTCTGTTCTGCTATTAACTTCCTCAAAGTCTCCAGCAGATTTGTCAAGCAAGTTCTTCCCTTCACAAAATCATGCTGACCTCGGCCTATTTTATCGTGAACGTCTAAGTACTGTGTAACCTCATCCTTTATAATTGACTCTAAAATCTTACTAACCACCAAAGTCAAGCTAACCGGCCTATAGTTTCCGCTCTTCTGCTGTGCCCTTCTTGTACAGCGGGGTGATATTTGCAACTTTCCAATCTTGAGGAACCACTCCTAACTCTTGTGATTCTTGAAATATCACAACTAATGCCTCCACAATCTCTAAGGCCACCTTCCTCAGAATCCTGGGGTGCAGTCCATCTGATCCAGGTGGCTTACCCAGACCTTTCAGTTTTCCTAGCACCTTCTCCTTAGTAATCGCCACTCCACTAACTTCCACCCCCTGACTCACTAGGATTGCAGGCACACTGCTGGTATCTTCCACTGTGAAGACGGATGCAAAAAAGTCATTCAATTCCTCTGCCATTTCTTGATTTCCCGTTATCAGTTCTCCTGCATCATTTTCCAGCGGCCCAATGTCCACTCTTGCCTCTTTTTTACTCTTTATATATCCGTAGGAACTATTGCTATCCTCCTTTATATTATTGGCAAGCTTACATTCGTACTTTATCTTTTCTCTCTGTATTGTCCTTTTAGTTACCTTTTGTTGTTCTTCAAAAACATCCCAATCCTCTGGCTTCCCACTAATCATTGCAATGTTAAATACCTTCTCTTTTGCTTTTATGGTGTCCTTGACCTCCCTTGTCAGCCATGGTCGTCTTATTCTCCCCCTGGAATCTTTCTTCCTCTTTGGAATGAAATACAATACAATACAATACAATTCAATTTATTGTCATTTGGACCCCTTGAGGTCCAAACGAAATGACGTTTCTGCAGCCATACATTACAAACAAATAGACCCGAGACACAACATAATTTACATAAACATCCATCACATCGTTGTGATGGAAGGCCAAAAAAACCTATCTCTCCACTGCACTCTCCCCCCCGATGTCGGAGTCAAAGTCAAAGTCAAAGCCCCCGGCGGGCGATGGCGAATTGTCCCGCGGCCATTAAAGCCACGCCGGGTGATGCAAGGTCGCACACCGGGTTCTTGATGTTAGAGCCCCCGGCGTGCGCTCGCAGAGTCCCGCGGCCATTCCAAGCCGCGCGGGGCGGTGATGTAAGGCCCCGCTCCAGGAGCTCTTCAACCCCGCAACTCGGGCGGGAGAAGTCGCCGTTGCGGGAGCCCTGAAAAGCGGTCTCCCTGCAGGGACCCGCAGGCTCCCGGTGCCGCCGTCCGCCAGACCCGCAGTTGCAGCCTCCGAAGCTCCGGAGGTCGGGCCGCAGCAGCGTCCACCACCGCTCCACCCGCTCCGGACTCGGCCAGCCCCGTGACTGTGAGGTGAGTAGTCGGCACCACAGCCCCCGGTCTTCCTGTTGGAGGCCGCTCCTCGTTGCAGCCCCAACGACAACGGAGACCCGACAAAGAAAAGGTCGGGTCTCCCGTGCAGGGAGAGATTTAAAAGTTACCCCCTCCCCCCCCACACCACCCCCACCCCCCCACACACATACCCCAACAAAAAATAACAAAAACTACATTAAAACATAGACATAAAATAATAAAAACGCAGACGGACTGCAGAGGCCGCTGCTGACGAGAGTCGCGCCGCCCACCGATCACGCCGCCCAAATGATCCTGCACCTTCCGAATTATCCGCAGAATTTTCTGCCGTTGCTAATCTACTCTGCTCTTGTCATTCCTACTAAAACCCCTTTCCAGTCAATCGTATTCAGCTTCCCCCAGAGGTCAGGCAGGGGTAAGTAGCTGGAGCTCACTGCTGACAGGATGGCACAGTTAAACACCCTCATCACATTTAAACAATGTACAAATGTAAATGTGAAGAGTCTTGACTATCAGCTCTATAGATTAGGTGCTGGAAGGTGGGATTCGATCTATCAACCGGCAGAGATTATGGTCCATAGCATACAACCGACAGATTATTTTCCACAGTATTAATGGAAAATTAAGTTTGAGTCATTTGAACCAACAATACTGATTTAATAAAAGTATACAATATTACACAAACATTCACAGTGAAGTTAGCCACCAACAGCAGGACATAATTTATTTTTAAAACATTTATTTTATTAGAAACAATTGTACAAGGAGAGAGTAATCGGCATAACAATTATACAATTTTCGTACAATTTCAGTTTTAACATTTTATAAACAAATAAGTAAATCGGAAAAAAGAAAAAAGGAAAGAAGGGAAAGGAAGAAGAAAGGACAAAGAAAAGAAAGAATTTCGAAAAAGATATGAAAAAGAAAAAAGAAAAACCCCTGAACTAACAAAGAAGTGAAAAAAAAGTGTAGATATATCCCACTACCCTTCCCTACACCCGCTCACCCGACCCTAGCATCGGTTTTGAATTTGTGTTCAACCATTATGTTGTTGAAGCAATTCAATGAAAGGAGACCATATTTTGGAAAATTGATCTGATTTGTCAGACACAACAAGCCTCATTTTTTTCTAAATGTAGTGTCTCGGTCATTTCTGTAATCCACATCTTCACTGTGGGGACTGTTATCTTTTTCCAGAATTTAAGTATAAGTTTTTTCGCAGTTATTAAACCATAATCAAGGAAGCGGCTTTGGAATATCGTTAATTTAGGGCAGCCCTCTGACATTCCTAATATTATTAATTTTGAATCTGACTCCAATTGAATTTTGAGTGTTTTAGAAATGGTATTGAATATTCCCGTCCAGAAGTTTTGTATTTTTATACAGGATACAAAAGAATGGGTAAGGGTAGCTTCTTGGAAGTGACATTTATCACAGAGAGGGGAAACAGTTGGGAAGATCTTGTTCAGTTTGGTCTTTGAGTAGTATAACCTATGCAATACTTTGAATTGTATCAGGCAATGCCTGGCATTTAAAGAACAGTAATGTATGTATAGTAGGCTTTCCTCCCATATATATTTTGAAATGGGTAAACCCAGCTCGTCCTCCCATGCATGCCTATAAATCTCAGAAGGTGGGGTGTCAATATTTAGAAGAGTGTTATAAATGTAAGATATCAATTTACTTGTATCGGCATGTCTATTCAAACAATCGTCTAATATATCTGGGCCCATAAGAGGACAGTCTTGTGTATATGTTTTCACATAATCTCGGATTTGAAGGTACCTAAAAAAATTGTTGGTGTTCAAATTATATTTCTCCTGTAGTTCTTGAAAAGAAAAGAGTTTGTGCCTTATAGAGGTCTCCCACAGTATTGATTCCCAGGTTCTTCCATTGAACAAACACCCTATTTAAAGTAGACGGTTTAAATAAGGGATTGTTTGCAATAGGAAGAAGGAGAGACATGTTTCTCAATTTAAGACTGAATTTCAGCTGTTTCCAGATACGGTTAGTACTATGTATTATTGGATTTTGCTCATGTTGATTTATTCAAATGTATTAGAGATAGGAGGATCGAGCCTATACTAAAAGGCAAACAATCTTCCCTCTCCATTATTAACCAATTTACATGTTGACATGTATCGTCCAACCAGAAAGTTATATTTTTAATATTAGTTGTCCAGTAGTAAAAAAGAAAATAAGGTAGAGCCAATCCTCCATTTTCTTTGGATTTGCACAAATGTCTTTTGTGTATTCTATGGGTTTTGTAGTCCCAAATAAAGTTTGGGAGGCGGGAGATCGAACATCGGGATTAAAAAAAAAAAAAACTTTATTCTTTTAGGGTTTAATCTTTATTTATGAAGATGATGTTTATTAACAATATAGAAAAAGAAGAAATAGGATAGAATTACGGATTTTCCTTATATACAGCATCAAAGTAATGGGACACCAAAGTAGACAGTTACTGAAGAATCACCCTTTAGTCATCTCCATCACGTGACACTCCCGAACTAGATCATCTGCATCACGCTGTCATATCCGTCACATGAGTATTTTATGCTCACAATGTGTAAAATAATACAACAATGACCATAATTATGAATTGTAATTGATAAATGAACAGTATGCTTCTGCCTATTCATCTGAAGTTAACATTGTTTTAGAGGAATTTGGTAAAAAGTTATGTGATGGTTACCATTCTTGCTGAAAATCACCACTTTTTTCAACAGTAAACTGTTACGAAGGTTTAAAATCAATCCGTTAGCCAGAGAAAGTTTTTTTTTTGGTGGTTTATTTGAGGAAGATACTCTACAATTTGAAAGACTGCGACAAATATTTGATTTTATATTCTTAAATCAGTTATATTTTACAGTGTTGTTCATCATAAAAATGTGATGGATATGACTGAATGCAATGGGCAACCTGGAAAAAGAAGAGGAAAAAATAAAATTCTCTACAAGATTGCGCCAAACATATTTTTCCCACAGTAGAGATGTTGATCTATGTGAAACAACATTCAAAGTTGCAAAAACTTAAGTTTTATAATCGGGTTTCCAGAAACTTCAAAGTAGACACTTACTGAAGATTCACCCACAGACCATGTAACTATGAGAATCGGTGGGTTTATAATGACTTCAGTCGATACGCAGTTCAACAACAGCACTGTTAGATTGGTTAGACTGTTGCCCTGCCACCTAGTGATTAGATCAGCTCCCTACAGGCCATCTGGAAGTCGTCCCAAAAATGGGTAGCAGTGGAAGTGGTTGTTTACTTTTTGTATTTTTAAATCTTTTCTAAAAATGGAAGGCAGACTTTTATTAATTGTGGTTAACAATTGAGGGGCTGGCAAATCAACCATGTCACCATGAAGATAGACACAAACTGTTGGAGTATCTCAGCGGGACAGGTAGCATCTCTGGATAGAAGGAATGGGTGGAAGGAAGACATGTCGACCCATTATTTCATCATATCTCAGTCCCACTATCCTGGGAATTAACCTGGTGAACCTACGCTGCACTCCCTCAATAGCAAGAATGTCCTTCCTCAAATTAGGAGAGCAAAACTGAACACAATACTCCAGGTGTGGTCTCACCAGTACAACTTCAGTAGGACCTCCTTGCTCCTGTACTGAAATCCTCTCGCTATGAAGGCCAACATGTCATTTGCTTTCTGCACTGCCTGCTGTACCTACTTGCTTACTTTTAGTGACTGATGTACAAGCACGCCTAGGTCTCGTTGTACCCCTTCTCCTAATTCAACACCATTCAGATAATAATCTGCCTTCTTGTTCTTGGCACCAAAGTGGATAACCTCACATTTATCCACATTATACTGCATCTGCCATGCAGTATAATGTGGATAAATTGTTTTGTGTTACTCTGTTTATCAGATATGGATGAAACTTATGTCAATGAAACATGAAATGACAAATACGGATTTTGTTTAGCTATTTACTTTATTCACATGGATTTTGTGAGAACAAATTTTATTCTGAAAAGTTGGGATATTTAATTGTAAATGCTGGAAGAGCTGATTTCTGTAACCTGAACGACTGTAATATGGGGTCACCTCTTTGTACCTGTGTTTTTCTAGGTATTTAAGTGAAAATCTCTTTAAAGTTGGTGGGGTCATCATTATGCCAAAAATTATGTCATGTGGTTAACTTACACAGCATTATATGTACCATGGTTCAGTTGGGAGTTGACTGCCACAATAAAAAGTCATGTTTCCTTCCCAGACCCAATCTAAATAGGTTAAGGGCCTGTCCCACTGTACGAGGTAATTCAAGAGTTCTCCCGCGTTTTCCTCTGATTCAAACTCGGAGAATGTCTGCAGTAGGAGTTTGTAGATGTCTCGTAGCGGCTCGTACGAGTAAGAAGTAACAATTTTTTTCATCACAAGTATTTTTTTTACTTGTGGACATTTTTCACAGTGTTGAAAAAACATCACGAGTTTACCGGATGTCCCGAGTTACTTGTACGAGCCGTTACAAAACATCCACAAACTCACACGGACCCGCTCCTATGGACATTCTCCGATTTCGAATCAGGGGAAAACTTGTGAGAACTCTTGAATTACCTCGAACAGTGGGACAGGCTCATTATGAAATAGCCAACCCGGCATGGGCATGCAGAACCTAATGCACTTCAGAATCAATGCTTTAAAATATGTTCCTGGCTGTAAATATGTTCCTTCCTGCATCTGCATCCAGCATCTGCAGTTCTTTGGCTGTATTTAATATTATAAGGAACGTGTTATATTAATAAATTACGTTCAGACATATGAATTATGGGACAATTGAAGTTTGGAACTATGATCTTCAAAGAGCAGCAGCAGTACCACATAATGGACAGAAGGTGGCAGTCAGAGCCAGTGGGAGAAATACCAAGCAACGTTCCACAAAATGTCATGGTTAAATTATCGAACAGTACCAATTAACAAGCCACAACAGATTATCAACTTGCTCCACATTTACTATTAACTCATGTCATGTCTTCACACAACTTCATCACTCAGTCTGCTTCACTCCATCTCTTTCACATTTCCTTACGGCATTCAGCCCTCTACCCAGAATTGAGTGATCCGATCAACCCACCTTTTCCTTAATTTATTCTCTCAAACATCCCCATTAACACTTACACTCCCCTCCCAAAACAATCCTATGGTAATACACAGGGGTAAATTACCATAACAAATTAACATGCCGACCATCATATGTTTGGGAAGTAGAACACCCGTAGGAAATCCATGTACTCACAGTGAGACTGCACAAACGACATAATGCCAGAACCTCAGGTCAGGATCAAATCTAGATCACTGTTATACAGCTGCACCATCCCCAGCACCACTGTGCAGTCTCTATAACTGGCAAAGGTTTGGAGGATACCCTCAAGGTATCCTTTACCGTGAATCTTTTGAATTCTCCATCAAGAGATCTATTGGGGCTCAGGAATGAAGGAATGCGAGGTTGGTATCATTAAGATGGTAAGAATGCAGAGAAGATTTACGATGATGTAGGAATTGAGGGCCTGTGATATAGGGAGAGGTGAGTCAGCCTAAGACTTTATTCCCTTGAGTGCAGGTGGCTAAGGGGTGACATTATACTGGTGTATAAATTCCCCAGAGTAGTGGAATCAAGAACCAAAGGACATAGGTTTAAGGTGGAGGGAAAAGATTTAATAGGAATCCGAGGGGCATCTTTTTCACGCATAGGGTGGTGGGTATATGGAACGAGCTGCCAGAGGAGGTAGATGAGGCATATAATATAAACAACATTTAAAGGACGTTTGGACAGGTACATGGATAGGAACGATATAGAGGAATATGGGTCAAATGTGGGCAGGTGGGACTAGCATAGATGGGCATTTTGATCAGCATGGACAAGTTGCACCAAAGGTCCAGTTTCTGTCCTGTATGGCTCTGGCTCCAGTGCAGGAAAGTAATGCTGAGGTAAGCAGTTATCACAGCACTAAAGGAGATAAACATCGAGGCAGTTCTTCCAGATAAGCTCAAGATCATCAAATCTACAACTGAGAATCAGACCAATCAGCTCCACAAGTCAAAACCAGTGCTCGTACTCCTTGTGCAGCCCACTCCAACTCTTAGCACTCTTTGGGGTAATAGGTTTTATCACTACTGTACTCTGCTGCATTCATCTTATCTCTTGGAAGTGCAATCTCCAGTTTTGGCATTATTGCAAAATAGAAACCTTTCGTTATACTTAACACACCAAACGCTTATTCTCTCAAAGATTAGTATCACGCCATCCTCACTTTTCCTTTCTCAACCCTTTATAGTTGTATTAATATTTATAACCACATCAGTACCGATATCAACCTTGAGAATTACACTCTCTTCACTCTCTCTCCATAATAGGTGTCAGCATTGAGCACAGTGATCCAACAAAAGTTTTAAATAAAGGCACAAGAAACTGCAAATACTGGAACCTTGAGCAAAGACAAAGTACTGTAGGAACAGCAGCAAATCAGGCAGCATCTGTGGAGGGGATAGACAGACAACATTTCAGGGTTAGGACTTCTACAGACTGATGAAGTGGGGGGAGGAAGTTGAAAAAGAGAGGTGGGGGTGGGGGGGGGGGGGGGGGGAAGCTGTTGATCACTGACCATACTTAAATGCTGAACAAAGGAACAGCCTCCATTTTTTAACCTGTAATAATGTAGAAACAATGGCATCAGGCATTAATCTAACAGGCTCAATTTGAAAGGCAGTACTCTCATATGAGTTTATATTAAAGAGAAAAAAATATATTTTAGTTGTCAGAAATATTTTAAATAGCCCTCATCTTACTATTTGTTATCAATGTGTGGGAGCAGCAAGTTTCCATCATGGTGGTTGAATGGATTCCCGATCTAAGCAATAGACTATAGCAGTTCTAAACTATTATCCAAGTGCCAGTATCAAAGATGCAACATTCATCACCTTAATGGAACAACTTGAAGGAAAGCAGGAGCACTAATTAAAGGAGAACATTGCAGTACGTGTGCCAAGTGATTCAAAAGAGATATTCTGAGCTTGTCTATTCCATCTCCTCAAACTTTCCTCACTACCTCTAAATTTAGTCCTGACCTGGTAACCTGCAGGTTGTATTGCGATCCCTGCTTTCCTGCTCCAGTTCGGAGATTCTTTATAAACAAAGCTTGGATTTCAAAATGGCTCTGGCCTCTCGTGCTGCATGAGTAAGCACAAGGTGAACACTGGCAGTCTGCTGCTCAAATGTTAAAAGCTACTGCATCAAAATATACTGCGGCACAACAGTAGAGAGAGCAAACAAAATGTGGGAACAGTGGACACTGATATGAAAACCAAAATGTGCAAAGAAATAGGGGTGGAGATACTCATTGTTGAGGTTGCAGCTACTCTTCAGAAATGTGTTGTGACATGCACAGTGTGGATGTGAAAGAGGGAGAAATGGAGATAGCTAGAGAGAGAAAGATGGGGGGAGATATAGGGACAGCAGGCGATGGACAGAGATAGAAATAGAGGGGGTGGAGAAAATAGAAATGTTAGCAAAGGGAAAAGGCTTGTAGAAAAGACATTTTACAATTACGTGATTGAGTTGGTTGGAATGTAAAGTTGGTAAGAAATTATGAGAAATCAACTGACATATTTACTCTTTTTGAAATGCCATTTTCTCTCATTTTAATTAAACAAATTAAATTGATCAGACAAATGGGCAAAGGCAAAAATATATAATGAAATAATTCTTTGGTAAATTTTAGAATTGGCTGAAACTTTGGAATTGTCTAGCTTATTTGTGTTCAGAATGTACTAATTGTGATATCCCTGGACATACTTCACAGTCAATTCCCTGATATCCATTATATCAATAATTAAGTTAAATTCATAAAGCCTTTCTTGGTTGAGTTCCAGCATCTACTAAAATATGTTGACCTATTTAGTTATGAGAAACATGGAAATGTTTAGTTTGTATTTCATTCATTCTAGATAATCTATGCAATTTATCTTATTTTTATATATTCATTTGCAAAATCTGGGTATTGTATGCATGGTCAGTATTCAATGCCTATCCGCAATTGTCCTTGAGAAGGATGTGGTGAGCTGCCTTCTTAAATAGGTGCTGTCCTTCTGGCGAAGGAAGATATTCAGTGAGCTGCTGGGCAGAGTGTTTCAGGATTTTGACCTGGTGCTTATAAAGGACATTTGAAATATTTCCAAGTCATGGTGATATGTCTCTTTGGGAGGAACCTGCAGATGGTGCTATTTCTATTTCTCAGAGTAGCTTAACATAGAAACATAGACACATAGAAAAATAGGTGCAGAAGTGGGCCAGCACCACCATTCAATATGATCATGGCTGATCATCTAAAATCAGTAACCCGTTCCTGCTTTTTCCCCTTATCCCTTGATTCCTTTAGCCCTATAAGAGCTAAATCTAAAGGGGCTGTCACACTTGGGTGACCTAATTGGCGAGTTTAGAAGAATTTAGGAGAGTTTGAAAAAATGTCATGTTGAAGACTTCCTTCAACTATGTTGAAGACTAGCTTCGACTAGCTACAACTAACTTCGGGAAAATTGGACACCGAAAAGTGGAGAGTGAAGACGACCTCCTTCGAACTACCTTCGACTATGATGAAGACTATCTACAACTACCTTCGACTACCCTCGATTACCTATGACTAACATGCTGACCTACCACGACTAAATCTACGAGTACAAAAGTATCGATTTTTTCCATGGCGACCTTTATTTACTCGCGGGCATTTTTCAACATACGCCGCGACCTAGCTGAGGCCTCAAGTACACGGGGACTACTCTCGAGCATGAAGGAGAGTTACAAAGACCTCCTACGACCTCGTGTCGACCATGCTGTGAGTATGAGTCGAGGGCAAACTCGCCAGAACTTGCGGATTATGTCGCCAAAGTGGGACAGCCCCTTAACTCTTGAAAACATCCAGTAAATTGGCCTCCACTACCTTCTGTGGCAGAGAATTCCACAGATTCACAACTCCCTGGGTGAAGAAGTTCTACGACGCTGGCGTGACCGACGTTGCAGCGGCCTCTGCAGTCCGTCTGTCTTTTTTTTATTTTTTGTTCCGTTGAGTGTATAGTTTGTAGTGTTTTTTAATTGTTTTTAACTGTGTATGTGTGGGGGGCGGGGGGGGGGGGATTGGAGAAACGGAGCCTGCGGACTCACCATTGTGGGGCTGGCCGGCTTCGGAGCGCCGAGCGCTGTGGTGGAGCGTAGCTGTGGCCCGACTCCGGAGCTTCAGAGGCTCCAGCTGTAGGCTCGGTGCACGGTGACATCGGGAGCTCGCGGGTCCCTGGTGGGAGACTGCTTTTCGGAGCTCCCGCAACGGCAACTTCTCCCGCCCAAGTTGTGGGGTTGAAGGTGACCCGGAGCGGGGCCTAACATCGCCCGGTGCGGCTTTAACGGCCGTGGGACTTGCCAGAGCCCGCCTGGGGGCTCCAACATTAAGACACGGAACGAGGCCTTACATCACCTGGCGCGGCCTTAATGGCTGCGGGACTTGCCATCGCCGCCAGGGGCTTTGACATTGGGAGAAGAATGGAGAGCAGGCAGTGGAGAGAGTCAAGACTTTGCCTTCCATCACAATGAGGAGGAGATTCACTGTGATGGATGTTTGTGTAAATTGTGTTGGTGTGTGTCTTGGTTCTTTTCTTGTTGTATGACTGCAGAAACCAAATTTTGTTTGAACTTAATTTGAGGTTCAAATGACAATAAACGGTATTGTATTGTTGTAAAGAAGGCAAGCGTTAGGAAGCGTGGTTGATGAGGGAAATTGAGACGTTAGTCAAAAACAAGAAGGATGCATGGAACACGTATAGACAGCTGGGATCAAGTGCATTCCTGGAGGAGTTTTTGTAACTAAGGAACAAACTAGTGTTGGGAGATCAGAAGGGCAAAAATGGGCTAGGAAATAGCTCTGGCAGGTAGCATAAAAGACAATCCCAACAGATTTTATAAATACACTAGCCCAAGTGGGACACATTGGGCCCCGTTCATACCATTTCAAGCAGGGTGCAAGGCCACTAAAGACAGCAAGTCATGACCTCTCCCTCCTCCATCTTGCAGACGGAGCCACGCCCACACTTCTGGGTTTTATAGTCCCTCCCCCTCCCACCAGAAGGGGAGTGGCCTTCATGGTGTGATTGACAGGAGAGAGAATCTCACCATTTTTTAAACACTAATAACTCTTTTATTTTTCATCGATGGGAAAAATCCTTAGCACCTGATGAGCGGAGGGGGACTCTGGGTAAGATGGCCAAAAATCACTGCCGTACATGGTAATAATAATAATAAATGTTATTTATGGGCGCATTTCAAAAGTCTCAAGGACACCTTACATAAGTTAACAAGAGTAAAAAACATATAATCGGAGTAAAATAAATAATAAAGACATCACCAATACACAAATTAAAGACAGAATTCGATCCAAAGACAAAAAAATCAAAAACACAATGTGAAGAGAGAGCAGCGGCAGCTAAACCGCGCCAGCGTACACTCTCCCTTCCGACAGCCATCTTGGACACAAACTGAAATAATCACTTACACACAAAAATCATCCCCCCACAATGGTCACCACTGTGGGGGAAGGCACAATGTCCAGTCCCCATCCCCAGTTCTCCCAAAGTCAGGCCTATTGAGGCCTCCGCTATTGCCTCTACGGAGGCCCGATGTTCCTGGCCGTTCTCGCCGGGTGCTGTTGCCCCGGCATCGGGAGAGTCCTCTCAGCGGCTGGGCCACCTGGAACGGCCACTTCCTTACCGGAGACCGCGGCTTCCGAAGCCGACAAGGCCGTGCCTTGGAGCTCCCAGGCTCCCGATGTTGAAGTCGGCGCCGCCCGCTCCGCTCCGCAGCCCGGAGGTGTTGAATTCAGCGGTAGCGCTCCAGCGCTGTGCCGCCGCCGAAGCCGAGGTGTTGGGTGGTCCCCGCCAGGAAACGGCGCTCCACGCCCGCTGGTAGGCCACGAGGACGGGTCGACGGGGCAGCCCGGAGAAAAAGCTGCCTCACCGACCAGGTAGGGACCTAGAAATATAGTTACCCCCTTCCCCCCCACATTAAAAAGTCTATTTCTCCCACAAACAAAACACAGGACTCACTACAAAAAAAAAGTGAATTAAACGGACGGCTGCTAACCAGATTCCCCAAGATGGCTCCTCCTCCATGGAGGAGGTAGCGTTTTTTCTAAAATCAATATAAAGGGCAAACAGGAAGTGGTCAAGATTAGACTTTTAATTATATAGAAGGCAAGGCAACTTTAATTAGACAAGGCAACTTTAATTAGGCGGCAACTTTTCCAAACCAAAGACAACACAGCTTTAGCATTTCCAAACCAAAGGCAACACAGCTTTAGCATTTCCAAACCAAAGGCAACACTGCTTTAGCATTACCAAAGTATATTTTCAAACCACATTAAGGGCACTGACTGGTCAGTAAAACCACTCACAGTTTAGTAGACATGTGTTCAGTGTAATTCACAGCTCAGACTGAGAGACGTGACCCTCTCGCTCCCCCATCTTGCAGAGACTGACTGAGGCACTCAACACTTCCGGGTTTTATAGTCCCTCCCGAAGGGGCGTGGCCTTCAGGAGAGAGAATCTCAACATTATGTAAACACTAATAACTCTTTTATTTTTCATCGATGGGAAAAATCTTCTTGTCCTGCACAGCGGAGGGGGACTGAGTAAGATGGGCAAAAATCACAGCCGTATGTGGCAGCGTTTTTTCTAAAATCAATATACAGAACAACAGGAAGTGGCCAAGATCAGACTTTTAGTAATATAGATAGATTAGGGGGGAAAAGATAATTAGAGAGAGAGTGGGACCTCTGAGGAATAAAAGTGGTATGTGTGGAGCCACAGGAGATGTGCAAGGCCCTCAATGAGTACTTCTCTGTATTTACTGAGGAGAAAGACAGTAGGATCGAGGAAATTGGAGCAGTCACTGGAAGTGTCATGAGAGCAGTCAGGGTTACCGTCGAGGAAGTACTGAAGGTACTGTCGTGTTTGAAGATAGACAAATCTCCGAGACCAAATTCAGAATTGCCTTCTCCCTGGTAGGCTCCAACACAAGCTGCCCTAGGAATCCACCACAAAGGCACTCTACAAAGTCCTTTTCTTGGGGTCCAGTACCAACCTGATTTTCCCAGTCTACCTGCATGTTGAAATCTCCCATAACAACCACAGCATTATCTTTGCTACATGCCAATTTGAACTCCTGATTCAACTTGCGCCCTATGTCCAGGCTATTGTTTGGGGACCTGTAGATAAGTCCCATTAGGGTATTTTTACCCTTACAATTCCTTAGTTCTATCCATACTGACTCCACATCTCCTGTTTCAATGTCACCCCTTGCAAGGGACTGAATTTCATTCCTCACCAACAGAGCTACCCCACCCCCTCTGCCCACCTGTCTGTCTTTTCGATAGGAGGTATACCCTTGAATATTCAGTTCCCAGCCCTGGCCCTCTTGCAGCCATGTCTCAGTAATTCCCACAACATCATTCTTGCCAATTTCTAATTGAGCCTCAAGCTTGTCCACTTTATTTTTTATACTTCGGGCATTCATATACAACACTTTGACCTCCGTATTCACGTCCCCCCTCGCACCGCTCTCAATTGGCCCTGACCTTACTCTTTTATCCCTTCTCGAACTTTCCTTCCCATTAATTTGAGAATCTTTTGTAATTTTTCCTGTACTCACTTCCCCTTCAACTCCATCTTTATACTCCCAATTTGTCAATCCCTCCCCCCCACTATTTAGTTTAAACACACACGTGTAGCCCTAGCAAACCTGCCTGTCAGAATGATGGTCCCCCTCCAGTTAAGGTGTGACCCATCCCTTTTGTACAGGTCACCCCTATCCCAGAAGAGATCCCAGTGGTCTATAAATCTAAATCCTTGCTCCCTCCTCCAGCCCCTCAGCCACACATTCAGATCCCCTATCTCCCTGTTCCTGTCCTCACTAGCATGAGGTACTGGAAGCAATCCAGAGATAACCACCCTAGAAGTCCGGCCTTTCAGTCTTCTTCCCAACTCTCTGAACTCACGTCGGAGAACCTCCTTCCTCTTCTTCCCAATGTCGTTTGTGCCTATGTGCAGGTTTTAGGGATAATGGTAGAGGAAGACAAATTCATCAAAAAATGATGAAAGTACAATAATGTGAGGTATTCCATCCTCAAGACGACTCAAATTAACATGAATCAACTGGAACTCTTCCCTCAGCATAGCAGCAGTACTTTTGGATTTCTGAAAGCAAGATGATAATGCCATGAGCCCTTCGGTTAATCAGAAGCAATAATTAGTTAGAAGCTCTGCGTCATGTCTTTTGAGATTACCTCTGCATTATGATCTTTGACAGCCTGACAACAGAAGACTCATCTTTTGGCACATCTCCCAAACTCTGCTTGTGACTGTTGCCAAGTCAGCAGCAGTGTTATGTTCAAATACAAGGATAAAGATTTGGTGTTGAAATTCAAACACAAATCATTTTATTAAAAATGTAAAAGTCAAATCTGCTGTTTGCAAGAACGATGGCAGAATACTTAGAAACCTGGAGAATTGTGCTAAATTGCCATGGGAAACAGCCACTAAGACATGGCTGAAAAGTCCAAAGTGAAGAATAGGGATAAACCAAAGATTCCCAAGCACAAATGATGTAATGAGCAGAGTATCCTTCTTGGGTTCATCTCAAAATTATCATAAGATAAACAGTTGTTTCCAATAGCTGTGGGACAGGAATTAAAGGGATGAAGTTTTCGGACATCCACAAATGAATTGGAAAAAAAGTTATGCAGAAAATAGAATACGGTCCTATAACAAACAGTTGAGGCAGAGTCTTAAATACCGGTAAATAAATTATTCTGAAAAAAGGCATTCAAAAGTTATTTGAAAAAAGACTAATAGGAAAGAGCAAAGTGAATACACTGGAGTAGATTAATGAGTCCTGTGGAAAAGGCTGATGCAGTGATATCTGATGGAATGGAATTTGCCAAAGTGATAATTGGCTATCTGATTAGATTGTGACCCAAAAGGCTTGCTGGAACCCCAGCCCTTCTTCAAGACTGCTGCCAGAAACCAACTAGAGCAGCATAGCTGGCTCCTGGTCAGGTCGTCAGTAGTGGTGGCTGATCTGATTACACGAGAAAGATCCATTCTAGTTGAATATTACACCCCACTTTCCCCGTAGCTTGCTAAATGATAATCTTGAATATGACATGCTGGTTTAGCAATAAATAATATTTTGATCTGCATATTCTATTTTATTTCAAATGTGTTCTTAAAAGATAGCTTATATTTATAATTATTTTCCTTTTGTAAACCACCACATGTGCTTTATACATTTTAAACAAAGCCTGGTCTTACTATTTTTGTCTGTTCCTGTTTCTACTGACATCATATTCCAAATACACATGACCTCCACTGGTCATCTATAAATAGTTTCATTTTCACTTTGGAGTTGCTACTACAGTAACATTCCCTGTGCACTAGCTCAATGAAAGATCATATGGCAGTAAATAGAGATTACAAGCATTATGCCGAGTCTTGTCGCAAGTTTATCGCCTAAACAGTTGAACATGTCAGTTACTATTATTGCCATAACTACCGATTCAATGAGCAGAAGCCAACAAAATTTAATTAATACCATATGTCGAGCTGTTTCAAAATGATCTTAATTGTCATCAGATTGTTATTTCAATATTCAAAGAAATTATATGTTGATATGCAAAGAAGTGCCTAAATAAACAGTCATCTTTCACAAAGAAACAGATATTTTTTACTTTCTCGTGATAATGTCAGGAACTTCATTTGACAGTTTTGAATAAGTACTTCACAGTCACATTTGAAGTTAAACAACACAAACCCTGGGTGTGGACTGGGAACAGAAAATAATAAAACAATGACTTTTTATGAAGTTCTTACAGCCAGCTCATGATTAAAAATGTTTAAATGTTTAGTATTTGAATGGTTAGCTTTGATGAGTTAATGATATTGCTGATTTAGGACAATTCAGGAGTGAGCAAAATTACTCCTTTGTCGTAGACACCCCTGCAATGCAGCAATTCTCTTCAGAAAGAATTAATTGTTATCACCTGAAGCATGCGGCCAATGTCTGGAACATTACAGAAACGGACAATTTATTTAAAAACCAATGAGTACAGAATCAAAAACAAATACGATGTTTCATTGCTTTGGGTGCTCACCTTACCTGCTACAAAGGCAGACTCCTAAATAAAACTATGATCATATATTTTAGTGGTCTGAGAAAGGACTACTAGAGTTTTCAACAAAGCTTTATTCACAAGTTCGGTTGCCAGTATGAGGTTCTACAAACACGTCTGCCCACAACGGTGGTCAGCGCTGAACTAACGTGCACGTGAAAAAACGCGCAAAACAAGCAGCCCCTCCCGAGTCACATGACCACGGCTTCCGAACGCCGGGTACGATCACTGCGTGCGCTAGCAGGTGCCATTACATGCCCCCCCCCAGATTCTGCGGTACGGAAATGCACGGGTAAACGGACGGTTCGACTGGAACACGTAGTCTGAGGTCGCGGGGCGGGCGTGACAGTAGGGACCGGTAAAACAGGACCGGAGGGGCGCGAAAAATGCAAACAAGGGACGGGCGTAACAAAGGGGACCGGAGAAACGTGACCGGGGGTAACAGGTGCAGAGGGCGGCAAAACGGCTGTTGGACGTCCTCTACGCCGTGGAGTAGCCACTGTCACTGGGCTATCCTCGTCGACGTGTGCTGGCTTAAGGCGGCTCACGGAGATGAACTCCTCCTTGCCACCCATGTCCAACGTGAACGTCGATATACCAGTACTGAGCACCTTGTACGGACCCTCGTACACCCGCTGCAACGGCGAGCGATCAGCGTCTCTACGGAGAAAAACAGAAGCACAATCCCGTAACACAGTAGGCACATGCACCAAAGATGAATCATGCCAGGAAGTGGGAACCGGGACCAAAGCGCGTGCCCGCTCACGAAGGTCCGCTAACAACACTGAGGTTGGAATCGCCGGGAACGATCTCTGCGTGCGCTAGCAGGCGCCGCTATAATATCATAATCACTCTGAATAATTATCAAAGGGTTGTAAAATAAACATCACTGTAACCAACCTTGGACTGATTTTTCCCCTATATCGTGCAAAAGATATTTGGTGCAGAACGTAGTTTAATTATTTACCAGCTGTAAGTGAAATTACATTTTTTTGACTTGTGAAAAGTAATACTTTGTTCCAGTACACTTGGTTGCCTATTAGTTCTGGGTTTACATATTTAATTTGCAACCAAAATCAGTTCCAGTATTACAAATCTTACTAATTATCTGGGGAATTATTTTTTTTTACGTTACACAGTGATTATATAAGACGCATATGAGTACAATTAAAGTCCATAAATTGTCAGGTTCTTTTGAATTCCAAGCAACAAGTCCTAAAGCACATTGGAAAGTTGTAAAAGTCACGACCATGCATTTGAATTATTCTTGTTAGAGCTCTCAGAAATATCCTCAAGCAAGTTTTTTTACACAGATGGTGGTGAGTGCCTGGAATGCGTTGTTGTTGTTGAAGCAGGCACGTTAGTGGCATTTAAAATACTTTTGGATAGATATGTAGAAACGCAGCGGATGGAGGAATATGGGTTACGTAAAGATAGAAAAGTGATGGTCTTGACATCATGTTTGGCACAGACTTTGTGGGCTGAAAGGTCTATTCTTTTGTTATACTACTCTATGTTCTCTAAGCCAGCACGAGGATGTGATGATATAAACAGATTGTAATTTCCTTACTACAAATCTATGATGCAAAAAAAAATAGGTGAGAGCAAATTCCCAAATGCAAAGTGATTAATGGTATTTACAGAAAATAAAAATTCTACAGAAATAATCCAGGTAGGTGAAATAATTAAATGTTTTACAAAATAAGTAAAATATGTAAGATCCTACAATGTAAAGATTACTATTTGATCTCTAATTTTCTGACTGAAAGATGGCCATCAAGTAATTGAAGATCTTTAAAAATCAATTGGCTGCACCAATTTCTACAACAGTTACTATGCTTTTTTCCATGCCGGAGATACAAAACACAGATTTGGTGATGACGTTGCAACGCATCCCTGATTTGACCCGTAAGGGTGACCCTGAACTTCCAGTTGCCCAAGTTATGTGACAGCACATCACATTTCAGTTATCCAAACTCAACATTTGGGGTGGCCTTAACAAGTCTCAATGTAAAGGATCAGGCAAGTGTTTCACCCCACAACTCTGCTTTAAGTGTCATTAATCACTCTGCACAGCACAGATGCAGTCAGGAGTTGGCAAGTATAGTCGCTGCTATTGTTATGTGGAAATCTTCGCACCAACTTTTCTATGAAGATAATGACCTACAACTTTTTCAGGTAAAGAATATTTTGGGTGCAACTACAGCTTCTGATAAAGTGAGAACAGTTAAAGAAGGGTCTCGACCCGAAACGTCCCATTCCATATCTCCAGAAATGCTGCCTGTCCCACTGAGTTACTCCAGCTTTTTGTGTCTATCTTTGGTTTAAACCAGCATCTGCAGGTCTTTCCTACATAGCTTCCTGATCCATCAGCCTCATCAGTATAGTGTTGGCAGGCTGTTGATGTTATAGAGGCAGCCTGCCCATCTCTGGAGGTTGATACTGCACAATATGATAACTGAAACATTGGGATTGGACCCATTGCTATCAACATTCACCCAACTTCAGGGATAAGCCAACAGTAATTCAAACCAGTGTGGCGCCAGATATGCTTCAGACGTTATCATATGTAAGAGTGGTGTTCCTAAATTTGAACTATTTTTTTCATGATTCTCTCTTCCAGCTAAAAAGACAGATGTCCTTTCAGATTGCTGGAGTGGCCTAACATCCTTTTGGCAAATGAATAGATTTAATATTTCTGCTTGGGAATAGGGCAGTGGGATGCTAAATCTAAACGGAATCTGAAAATTGGCACAAAAATAATCCAATATGTGTAACACAGTTTTTAAAATGAAAACAATTTTATAATTAAGTATGGCTTTCTGTGTTGTTTTTGAAAGTGTTCGCACAGAACATGAGCAACTAGGCAGGGAAGGGAGATGGCTTGTGTTTTATCAGCTCTTTAATTTGTTATAGTGATAATTAGTGAAACTTGTAAGAAACTAAGATGTGTTTGATGTGCATCTGGTTCTCCTGCACTGGGAGATGTCCAGCTGCAACTGCACTGGGAGATGTCCAGCTGCAAGATAGCAAGATTATTCTCCCACAACTATTCTGTGTGAAGACAAAATCCAAGTGTAAAAAGCATTATTTGTAGATTTCAGTTGTATGCTTCATAGTAAGGGCCTTATTATTATGAACTTTTAATTCAATCAAGTTTACATAGAATCTCATGGGTATAAAATGTAGTGTAACCAATCTCTCGTACTTCAACCTTCGACATTCTATTCCTCTTGAATTACCAAAGCATTTGTATTTTTCTCAAGATTGCAGCATATCCAGTTTCATAGAAACATAGAAAATAGGTGCAGGAGTAGGCCATTCGGCCCTTCGAGCCTGCACCGCCATTCAATATGATCATGACTGATCATCCAACTCAGTATCCTGTACCTGCCTTCTCTCCATACCCCCTGATACCTTTAGCCACAAGGGCCACATCTAACTCCCTCTTAAATATAGCCAATGAACTGGCCTCAACTACCTTCTGTGGCAGAGAATTCCAGAGATTCACCACTCTCTGTGTGAAAAATGTTTTTCTCATCTCGGCCCTAAAAGACTTCCCCCTTATCCTTAAACTGTGACCCTTGTTCTGGATGACCCCTTGTTTCCTTTGTCTTCAATATAAAACATTACTTTGAAGAATGGTCCCAATTCGAAATTCTGCCTGTCCATTCTCTCCAGAGATTTTGCCTGACTCGCTGAGTTACTCATGCACTTTGTGTTTGGCATTAGTTAGGATTTGCCTGGAGTACTGTGTGCAGGTTTTGTCATTTGTTTTATTGGAAGGATTGGTTGCATTGGTTGGGCGTAGGGGAGGTTCATCAGTAAGCTGTCTGGGATGGAATATTTCAGCTGCAAGGGTAGGTTGGATTTGTTATCAATAAAATGAGAAAGCTGAGGGTGGACCTGATTGAGGTATACAAAATTATAAGGGGCATAGATAGGTTCGACAGAGGTATCAACAACAAATGGACATATGTTTAGGATAAAGGTAAGAGATTTAGAGGAATTTTGAGAAATATTTTTTTACCTGCAAGGTGAACATGTTTTCCATTGAAGTGTTTAAAAAAAAGAAAATAGCATCCTTGCATGTGAATCAATAGGAGAGATTGAGCAATTCAAGGTGGCCTGTATCATAAGTAGCCTGCCAAAGCTCATTACATCAGCCTGGGATATTTTAAAGACAAATTGTAAACAAGGGCATTGAATTTGCAATATTCCTGAGTAGAGCGATCTTGGCTGTTCAGTGCCTCTCTCACTCGTCATTGGCAACTTTGGAAAGGTCTGACAAAGCAAAGGCCGAAGTACACGACAGGCATTTGTATGTCAATAATAAGAATTTAAAAATGCATCATCAGATTGATTAGTAGGACTGGGTGTTACAATCACTAAGATTTCACTACAATTGACATTCTTGGGTATGACCACTAGGTGAATTTGCTAACAATCAGACACATCTTCAGTTGTGCACCTCAACGTCACTGGGTGTTTTGGCCTTTTATCACAAGACACCCTCAGTCGAGGCAGGCCCACCGCAGGTTTATCAGACCTGGGTGTGTGTCTTATTGTTAGCCTCTAGATGGTCACGTGGCAGCCCAGACAGCATCTTTCCTCTTCAGCCACAGCCAGTGACTGTTCCGTTCGGCGGCATTGGCAAGTTCTTTTATTGCCCTCCTTTGTGCCTGCCCTTTGACTCCTACTTCCCTCAGGAGCCTTGCTGTGGAACTGGCTACAAAGCCCCTGCACCCCACCTCCACTGGACACCCCCTTACACTCCAATCTCTCTCCTCTGCCTCTGCTGCAAGGTTTGAATATTGAAGCTTTTTCCTTTCATAAGCCTCGTCCACAGCCTCCTCCCATGGAACCGTCAGCTCAATGATGAAAACACGCCGACAGGAGTTGGACCAGAGAACGAGGTCTGGTCGCAGGTTGGTAGCTGTGATTTCAACTGGGAACGAAAGCCTCTGGCCTAGGTCAACACGCATTTCCCAGTCCCTGGCTGCGTTCAGTGGGCATGAGTTGAGAGGCGAGGGGTTAGTCCTCCATTTCTCTCCTTCCCGGATGAAGGATGGTATTTGCGGGAATGTTATCTGGGCATTGATAGGCATGGCGTTGGTGGTAACTCTCTTGCAATCGAGTTCAGCTGCCAAACACCTCAGCACCTGGTTGTGTCGCCAGGTGTATCTGCCTTGTGTTAGGCTGGTCTTACAACCGACCAGGATGTGCTGGAACTGCACACAGGGGGCAGGCTGGATCTTCTCCCAGCCAAAGATTTAGGTTTGTGGAAGAAGGAAGGACGTCATATGTGGCTCTGATAATGAAGCTTAACTTATTTGACTCCATGCTCCACAGCTCTCTCCATGTGATCTTCCTCCTCTCAACGCTATCCCACGTCATCCAGCGGCCTTGTTTGGCTTGGGATATGGCTTTGGCACACCTGGCTGCTTCTTCCTGGTGGCGCACCTCCTCTACCATGAGGTGTCGACGTTCAGCTGGAGTAGCCTTTTGCCAGGTAGGTTTCATTGCTCCCAGGCCAAAGTCCCCTCGGCCTTGTTGGACATGGCCCACTATGTCCCGGAGGGTGGATTTTGCGTCCAGTACCACTGCTGCTGGAGTCCATTTCTTCCCTGTTGCTAGGGTTGGAGCGACACCTCTTATTATTGGGTCCCGGGATTCTGTTAGTGTCATGCCCAGCCTTACTTTGGCACATTTGTATTCCTCCACCAGCCTTGAGACTGGCAGGGAGAGGGCTCCAATTCCATAAAGCCCTATGCAGCTGAGCCATCTCGGTAGTACAAGCCACTTCCTCACTTGTGAGTTCACCAGTCTCTCCAGCTGGTTGACATGGGATAAAGTGACCTCGTAGATGGTATCTGGCCACGTGAGTCGGGGCAGTAGACCGAATTGAAGGCACCAAAGCTTCAGCTTCCCTGGGAGAGCAGTGTTGTTGATTTGCTTGAGGCCACTGACTGTATCCTGCCTGAGTTGTTCCACCTGCTCTGCATCCTTGAGGTATGCGGTGTACCATCGCACGAGGCTTTTGACAGGTTTCTCCAGGACAGTTGGTATTGTCTCGTTATTGATGCGGAACCTTTCGTCAGTGAGCCGGCCTTTGACGATGGAAATACTGCAGGATTTGCTGGGTTTATTCTCCATTCGTGCCCATTTGATGTTTTCCTGGAGTTTATCCAGCAGGCGTTTGGTGCATGCTTTTGTTGTTGTTATTGTGGTCATGTCATCCATGTACACCCTGATTGGAGGAAGACGCAGCCCACTCTTCAAGCGCTCCCCTCCGACCGCCCATCATGATGCTCGAATGATGAGCTCCATTGCCATGGTGAAAACCAGAGGAGAAATGGTACAGCCTGCCATTATGCCTACCTCAAGGTGCTGCCAGGCGGTGGTGTTGTCCTGTGTTGTGACGCAGAACTGGAGGTCCTGGAAGTAAGCTTTTACCAGCTTTGTGTTGACCACTGGGACCTGGAAGAAATTAAAAGCTGCCCAAAAAGCCTCATGGGGCACCGAACCAAAGGCTGCAAGAAAGCAGCTATGACATATAATAGTAAGATTAAACGAGAACTTACCAGTTCGAAGTTTGATCTGTATTTTATGAGGAGTAACGTTGAGGGAATACATGAAGAACCCACCAGTACGCATGTGTGCCATTCTTCAAAGCAGCGGAGTGAATCACAGATACCTGTAATGACTTAAGCATAGTAAGATTAGAGAAAAGATACCAGTTGTGTTTATGATCAAGGGTGGGAGCGGAGGGCATGTATTCCCTCAACGTTACTCCTCATAAAATACAGATCAAACTTCGAACTGGTAAGTTCTCGTTTAATCTTACTATTTTACTTCGGAGTCACGTGAGTGACTACATGAAGATTTCAAAGCTCTGTGATTCAAGCCGTGGAACGAGTCCATCATCACGTCTGCCTTGGTTTTGGGGAGAATAGTGATAACATATTGAACATCAATATGATATATATAAATAACCATAAAGTTAATAATAATTGATAGCCCCTGTTTTTTGGGGTAAATTATGGTGCAGAAACTTAACAATGTTTCTGAAAAATGTTATTCTTTAATGAGGCTGTCTGTCGTTGATGAGAAGTTCCTCTTCTGTGCCACTGATGGTCTGGGTTTGTTCCTTGTATATTTGTAGATGTCTCACAACACAGTCAATCATCTGTAGGGTAGGCTCTAATAAAAATAAATGTTATTTTAAGGCCTGCTGACCCCTGTCTGTTTAGTTCCCTAATTCCTGAGTATAGAAGTGTAAGTTGCCAGGTGAACTGGTCAAGGTATCCAGCCTTAATTTGGTAGGGACTGAGTCCTTAGTGCCGTGACCTAAGCCATCAGCATGACAGTTTTGTAAAATGCCAAAAACTGTAATGACAGCGCTGTGGCTGGAGCCCAGTTCTTTAACAACGTTAAGACGATGCTGATGTCCCTTATTTGGGAATACCTGGTCTGGGGAATTCCCATAAAAAGTGTCCCTCATAAGCTGTTATTCCGTTCTCTTGCCATAGGTAAGTAGATGGGCCACTTCTGGCACAGTTGATGTCACTAATACTAAGCCCCTGTAGGTTAAAAAGCTTCCAAACAGGCTGGATGATGTATTATGGTTGCAACACATCTCCCATTAGTTTATGTATTTTAGACATTGTCTTTAGGTTGATTGTCTGTGGCCCGCTGTGATCATGTCCATTGCTCTGGCCGTCTGTTTTGGATGGTGCTGCATGGTTCTAATCTCATTCCCAGTACCACCTAGAACCATGGTTGGGTAGGTCAGTCGGGTACTATTAAAACACCAGACGCAGAGTCTCGTAGTATTTCCCTTAGTACCCCCCCCTGATGAGGTTGCCAAATTGTGTTGGCCAGATTGTTACATGATGTAGATTCCCTTTCACCCATGTGGTTGATATGTACTACCACAGTAGTGTTGTTAATTTATAATCTAATAACCTGTTTAATATATTCCAGAGCAACATGACTTTAGGCCATGAAAAAACACCCAACATTTCCAGGTAGTTATGCCCAGCGTTAGTAATAATGATGCTTGCTGTGTATTCCATCTTCCTCCACAGCTGGAGATGGAATTGGTAACACACCATCCTAGTGCATAGTATCCATATGTAGGACCATAGACTGGTTGCTGACAATGATAGGATTGGAGCAATGCCCAATGTTATCTTTCCACCATTTAGTTCCAATGTGGCTTCTGTATAACCATATAACCATATAACAATTACAGCACGGAAACAGGCCATCTCGACCCTTCTAGTCCGTGCCGAACACATAATCTCCCCTAGTCCCATATACCTGCGCTCAGACCATAACCCTCCATTCCTTTCCCATCCATATAACTATCCAATTTATTTTTAAATGATAAAAACGAACCTGCCTCCACCACCTTCACTGGAAGCTCATTCCACACAGCTACCACTCTCTGAGTAAAGAAGTTCCCCCTCATGTTACCCCTAAACTTCAGTCCCTTAATTCTCAAGTCATGTCCCCTTGTTTGAATCTTCCCTACTCTCAGTGGGAAAAGCTTTTCCACGTCAACTCTGTCTATCCCTCTCATCATTTTAAAAACCTCTATCAAGTCCCCCCTTAACCTTCTGCGCTCCAAAGAATAAAGCCCTAACTTGTTCAACCTTTCTCTGTAACTTAGTTGCTGAAACCCAGGCAACATTCTAGTAAATCTCCTCTGTACTCTCTCTATTTTGTTGACATCCTTCCTATAATTAGGCAAACAAAATTGTACACCATACTCCAGAATTGGCCTCACCAATGCCTTGTACAATTTTAACATTACATCCCAGCTTCTATACTCAATGCTCTGATTTATAAAGGCCAGCACACCAAAAGCTTTCTTTACCATCCTATCTACATGAGATTCCACTTTCAGGGAACTGTGCACAGTTATTCCCAGATCCCTCTGTTCACCTACATTCTTCAATTCCCTACCATTTACCATGTACGTCCTATTTTGATTTGTCCTGCCAAGATGTAGCACCTCACACTTATCAGCATTAAACTCCATCTGCCATCTTTCAGCCCACTCTTCCAACTGGCATAAATCTCTCTGTAGACTTTGAAACTCTACTTCATTACCCGCAACCCCACCTATCTTAGTATCATCTGCATACTTACTAATCCAATTTACCACACCATCGTCCAGATCATTGATGTACATGACAAACAACAGTGGACCCAACACAGATCCCTGTGGCACCCCACTCGTCACTGGCCTCCAACCTGACAAACAACCATCCACCATTACTCTCTGGCATCTCCCATTCAGCCACTGTTGAATCCATCTTGCTACTCCACCATTAATACCCAACCATTGAACCTTCTTAACCAACCTTCCATGAGGAACCTTGTCAAAGGCCTTACTGAAGTCCATATACACAACATCCACTGCTTTACCCTCATCAATTTCCCGAGTAACATCTTCAAAAAATTCAAGAAGATTAGTTAAACATGACCTTCCAGGCACAAATCCATGTTGACTGTTCCTAATCAGACCCTGTTTATCCAGATGCTTATATATATTATCTCTAAGTATTCTTTCCATTAATTTGCCCACCACTGACGTCAAACTAACAGGTCTATATTTGCTAGGTTTACTCTTAGACCCCTTTTTAAACAATGGAACAACATGCGCAGTACGCCAATCCTCCGGCACTATTCCCGTTTCTAATGACATTTGAAATATTTCTGCCATAGCCCCTGCTATTTCTACACTAACTTCCCTCAATGTCCTAGGGAATATCCTGTCCGGACGTGGAGACTTATCCACTTTTATATTTCTCAAAAGTGTCAGTACTTCCTCTTCTTTGATCCTCATAGTTTCCATAGCTACTCTACTTGTTTCCCTTACCTCACATAATTCAATATAATTCTCCTTGGTGAATACCGAAGAAAAGAAACTGTTCAATATCTCCCCCATCTCTTTTGGCTCTGCAGATAGTTGGCCACTCTGACTCTCTAATGGACCAATTTTATCCCTCGTTATCCTTTTGCTATTAATATAGCGGTAGAAACCCTTCGGATTTACTTTTACCTTACTTGCCAAAGCAACCTCATATCTTCTTTTAGCTTTTCTAATTTCTTTCTTAAGATTCTTTTTACATTCTTTATACTCCTCAAGCACCTCATTTACTCCATGCTGCCTATAACTATTGTAGATCTCCCTCTTTTTCCGAACCAAGTGTCCAATTTCCCTTGAAAACCATGGCTCTTTACAATTTTTACGATTTCCTTTCAACCGAACAGGGACATAAAGATTCTGTACTCTTAAAATTTCACCTTTAAATGTACTCCATTTCTCTTCCACATCTTTCCCATAAAACAAACTGTCCCAATTTACTCCTTTTAAATGCTTTCGCATCTCCTCAAAGTTAGCCTTTCTCCAATCAAAAATCTCAACCCTAGGTCCAGTTTTGTCCCTCTCCATAATTATATTGAAACTAATGGTATTGTGATCACTGGACCCAAACTGTTCCCCAACGCATACCTCTGCCACCTGACCCATCTCATTTCCTAACAGGATCTCCAGTACCGCCCCTTCTCTAGTAGGTACTTCTATGTATTGTTGCAAAAAACTATCCTGCACACATTTTACAAACTCCAACCCATCCAGCCCATTTACAGAATGTGTTTCCCAGTCTATGTGTGGAAAATTGAAATCTCCCACAATCACTACCTTGTGCTTACTACTAATATCTGCAATCTCCTTACATATTTGCTCTTCCAATTCTCGCTCCCCATTTGGCGGTCTATAATACACCCCTATAAGTGTTGCTACCCCTTTCCCATTTCTCAGTTCCACCCAAATAGCCTCCCTAGACGAGCCCTCTAATCTATCCTGCCAAAGCACTGCTGTAATATCTTCCCTGATAAGCAATGCAACACCTCCACCTCTTGCCCCTCCAATTCTATCACACCTGAAGCAACGAAATCCTGGAATATTTAGTTTCCAATCACAGCCCTCCTGCAACCATGTTTCACTGATCGCCACAACATCATACTTCCAGGTGTCAATCCAGGCTCTAAGTTCATCCACTTTTCTTACAATGCTCCTAGCATTAAAATATACACATTTAAGAAACCCACCCTCTCTTATTCTCTGATTATTTTCTTTTTCTTCTCTCTCCCCTACATTTTGGGTCAGAGTGCTACCATTCTCTGCCCCCTGCTTCACACACTGACTGCTAGCTTTCCCAATTTGAGTCCCTCCCCCCAACCATACTAGTTTAAAGTCTCCCCAGTAGCCTTTGCAAATCTCCCCGCCAGGATATTGGTCCCCCTTGAGTTCAAGTGCAACCCGTCCTTTCTGTACAGGTCGCACCTTCCCCAAAAGAGGTCCCAATGATCCAGAAACTTGAATCCATACCCACTGCACCAGTCCCTCACCCATGCATTTATCCTCCACCTCGCTCCATTCCTACTCTCACTGTCGCGTGGCACAGGCAGTAATCCTGAGATTGTTACCTTTCCAGTCCTTCTCCTTAACTCTCTACCTAAATTCTTCTTTCAGGACCTCTTCTCTTTTTTTACCTATGTCATTGGTACCTATATGCACCACAACCTCAGGCTCCTCTCCCTCCCATTTCAGGATTTCTTGGACACGTTCAGACACATCCCTGACCCTGGCACCAGGGAGGCAAACTACCATCCGGGACTCCTGTCTGCGTCCACAGAATCGCCTATCCGACCCCCTGACTATAGAGTCCCCTATTACAATTGCCCTCCCCTTCTTTTCCTTACCCTTCTGAGCAACCGGACCGGTCTTTGTGCCAGAGGCCCGGCCGCTGTCGCTGCCCCCAGGTAGGCTGTCTCCCCCACCCTTACTCAAGCATGAGTACTTATTTTCAAGGTGTACAGCCACCGGGGTACTCACCAGTCCCTGCCTCTGCCCGTTGCCCTTCCTAACTGTGACCCAGTTTTCTGTCTCCCGTGGTCTTGGAGTGACCACCTCCCTGTAACTCCTTTCTATGACCTCCTCGCTCTCCCTGAGCAGACAGAGGTCATCGAGTTGCTGTTCCAGGTTCCTGACACGGTCCCTTAGGAGCCCCATCTCGACGCACCTTGCGCAGATGTGGACGTCTGGAGGGCACTCCGACTCCATGACCTCCCACATCTGACATCCAGAACAGTAAACTTCCCCGGTCCTCATTCTCCCCCTTATCCGAATACAATAAAGCCTTACAATTACAATACAAATACAATACAAGCCAATCAGCTGCTTCCGCTGGTCCTCTTCCACCAATCAGAGGCTTCCACCAGAATCAGAATCCTTCTCTGGAAGTGAGATGGAACGTTGCAGATTTGGGTAACTCACAGCTCCAGGTAACTCCTCCTCTCACCAACGGCTCCCGGGCCTCTGTAGAAGCAAACCCCGCGCTGTATTTATACTCACAGCTCCAGGTAAGTCCTCCTCTCACCAACGGCTCCCCGGGCCTCTGTAGAAGCAAACCCCGCGCTGTATTTATACTCACAGCTCCAGGTAAGTCCTCCTCTCACCAACGGCTCCCCGGGCCTCTGTACTGTTCATCATTCTATCGAAATGATCACCATTAATTTTAAGAGCTCATATTTTGGCCCTCTGTAAATCTTTATAATGTAAGGGTCTGAATTATGTGGGTGGAAACCATATGTTGCCAATATTCTTGCTACCAGTCTGATGGATGGTTTATCCTCATGTCAATGATTTTGCTGTATGCCTCTATTAAGGTTGTAACCTCTGTTGGCAAAGTTACTGACATGAGGAACTGAGTTAATGGTGAACCCCAAATAATCCCTTTAGTTTGAAGGCTTTAATTTTGATTTAATTGGATGGATAATGAATCCTAGTTTCCAAATTATTGTTAAGTGGCTGTTACCGTTTGTTCAGCCCGTCCTAAGTTTCCACACAATTAGTATGTCATCCAAAGAAGCCATTACCATTGTGTGGCTGGTTGTCATATTTTGTAAATAACCTAGGTGCTAATGTAAACACATTAGGTAGTGCTCTATACTGCTAGAGCTGAGCCATCCAATTAGATAAAAATAACGTCCGTGGTCACCTGTTATGGGTACTGAAATTGTAAGCATCCTTTGAATCAATGCTTGCCATTTTCGTTCTTAAAACGAATATACTTAACAATAGAAAAGGTTTCTGTTCTTAAAACGAATATATCGTTTTATTTATTTTTTACTTTAAAAAAAAAAAAAAATATTTTTTAAATTTTATTTTATAATATATGGTCCCTAGATAAGGGACATATCAGATATTTAAACTGATAAGAACAGGTATTATACTTGATCTTAGCCAAAAACCCGAGATCTGATCTATGTTTGATGCGTCAAGCGCCATATCCTATTTTGTTAGGAAGGGAATGCGTAGATAATAATTCTTCCCTTGCAATGCAGCTAAAACCCCATCTGTTGCTGATGTCCAGTGTCTGTATCCCATATGACATATTTGGTAATTGGTGATTATGTCTGGATACGAGTAGATCGGCATCTGGTGTTCCATATCGTGTAGAAACATCAGCAAATACTATAGCCCAATATCCATTTGGTGTTCTCCTCCAAATTCCTCTCTCGATATATCAGCTGGACTAGAAGATTATGTGTTGTAAAATTCTATTGTGTATCCCCGGATACTGTTTAAGATATGAGTGTCAAAAAGTTATTTATTCGATGTCTTCTCGCACCAACCTCCTTGCTTCCTTGTGGTTTTACTGTTTTCTTCTGGATCCCCGAGGCCGTGTGTTGTGGGTGTACACATCTTCCAGCATAGGGGCGATACCTTTGAGGATGATGTTTGGACGTTTAGATGAGCTCCAGTTTGGCTTCATTGTCCAACTCCTTGACCTTCTAGATAGGTCACCCCCAAATAAAAAGATTTTGCTAGGAGGTTTCGGGTTTACACAGGCCCGCGTGTTTTACGCCTGTAAAAAAGGTAAGTCAAGAAACTAAGTTCTCCTACCTTACTTGTTGCAGGTTCAACCATGCCGTTTGGGAGGAACGTCCTCCCCTCATAATGACTTGTTCACAATGCGTGTAGCGATAATGACACACATGCGTACTGGCGGGTTCTTCATGTAGTCACTCACGTGACTCCGAAGTAAAATACACAATAAACTATATTATAAATACACAATAAACAAGTTATGCATTCTTGTACTCTTACATGGGTATGACCGCACGTTAAAAATTCCCCCCCCCCCCTTCCTTCCCAACCTCAGCCTCACGGACCTTAGAGTACCCCTAGTTCCTAAAACCCATTTCCATTCTTACTTTCATTCTCTCTGCGCTTTTTTAATCCTTGTGATGTCCACAATCGTAACCTTAGCATCTCTATTCAGGCTCATCCAGTTCAAACAGAAGAAAAAGTGTTGGTGCATCGCAGTTTTCAGTACCCCAACAGTACCCCAGCAAGATACAAACTCATTGTGCATCATCTGCCGGGTTAAGAGAACTGAGTTTAAGAGAACCTCCTCCATTCCCGCTCATCCCCCAGCACTCCCTCCCCCTCCTCTTCACCCCCTCTCTTCTTTCCTCTCTCCTCTTCCCCTCCCCCACTCCCTCCCTCTCCTTTCCCCTACCATCAGTCACTCCCTCCCTCCATAACCCCTCTCCCTTCCCTCTTCTTCCCTCTATCTCCCTGCTCACCCACTCCTCACCTCCTCCCTATCCAACTCCCCCACTCTCCCTCCTCACCTCCCCACTACCCTACTCTTCCTCTATCCCCCACTCCCTACCTCTCCCACTAACCCCTTCCTCTCCCCCTATCCCCCCTCCTCCTGCACTCTCCCTCCTCACCTCCCCCACTTTCCCTTCCCTCTCTCTCCCTACCCCCTCCTCTAACCCCCTGCTCCCCCACTCCTCACCGCCCCCTTATCCCACCCCCCACCCCACAATGAAAATCACGATTTTTCTTTAAAATAAGCTAAACACTATATTAGCTGTTAATGAAAACAGAAGAATATGATTAAAGCGGAGTTTTTTTTAAAACACGATTTTAATTGTAAATGAGATTCGGGATCCCATTGTGATGTCATTGTAACGCGGCTGACGTAAAAGTGTAAAAGTCATTTGAAAAGTGATTTTTGTAAAGTGTCAATAACTTGTAAAATATGTCAATAACTTGTAAAATATACTATTAATCTGAACGAAACATATTTGATTTACATCACAGGACAATGGTGAGTAAGGTGGGCCAAAAATTGTAGTGCTATCGTGTACCGTTTTGGCGGGGTTTGGGGATCTCACGCGCATGCATACGAACAAACAAACAAGATGAGAGTTTTAGTAATATATATATATATTTCTTTTTCAATTGCATTTATTTTAATATTTAAGTAGCTTTTGAAAATTGTTAGATTTTACATCAGTGAGCTGCACAATTTTTTTGTCACCCTGCCAAACGTAGTGAGGAAGGAACTGGGGTAGAGTTTCCATTTCAACTGTAATCAGGAAATTGCCTCCCGAATATGCTTGAAGAGTGCTGGTTAGGTTCCAGTTCATTTAAATTCAGTTGCTCAATAACAAATGTCAAATCTTCCAAGAATGAGAAAAATTGGGGAATATAGAGAAAATGTATTTCTTCATTCATAGAAACATAGAAAGATGCAGGAATACGCCATTCGGCCCTGTGAGCCAGCACCGCCATTCAATATGATCATGGTTGATCATCCAAAATCAGTGCCCCGTTCTAGTTTTTCCCCATATCCCTTGATTCCCTTAGCCCTAAGAGCTAAATCTAACTCTCTCTTGAAAACATTCAGTGAATTGGCCTCCACTGCCGTCTGTGGCAGAGAATTCCACAGATTCACAACTCTCAGGGTGAAGACGTGTTTCCTCATCTCAGTCCTAAATGGCCTACCCCTTATTCTTAAACTGTGACCCCTGGTTCGGGACTCCCCCAAAATCGGCAACATTTTTCCTGCATCTACCCAGTCCAATCCTCTAAGAATTTTATATGTTTCTATAAGATCCCCTCTCATTCTTCTAAATTCCAGCGAATATAAGCCCAGTCGACCCATTCTTTCATCATACGTCAGTCCCGCCATCCCAGGAATTAACCTGGTGAACCTACGCTGCAGTCCCTCAATAGCAATAATGTCCTTCCCCAAATTAGGAGGCAAACATTGCACATGATACTCCAGGTGTGGTGTCATAGGGGCCCTGTACAACGGCAGTAGGACCTCCTTGCTCCTAAACTCAAATCCTCTTGCAATGAAGGCCAACATGTCATTGCCGTTTTTCACTGCCTGCTGTACCTGCATGCTTATTTTCAGTGACTGATGTGCAAGCACACCCAGGACTCATTGCACCTCACCTTCTCCTAATCTGACACCATTCAGATAATAATCTACCTTCCTGTTCTTGCCACCAAAGTGGATAAACTCACATTTATCCACATTATACTGCATCTGCCATGCTTCTGCCCAATCACCCAACCTATCCAAGTCACCCTGCAGCCTCATAGCATCCAGCTCATACTGCCACCCAGCATTGTGCCATCTACAAACTTAGAGATGTTACATTTAATTCCCTCATCTAAATCATTAATATATATTGTAAACAACTGGAGTTCCCAGCACTGAGCCTTGCGGCACCCCACTAGTCACTGCCTGCCATTCTAAAAAGGACCCGTTAATTCCTACTCTTTGCTTCCTGTCTGCCAACCAGTTCTCAATCCATGTCAATACCTTACCCCCAATACCATGTGCCCTAATTTTGCACACCAATCTCTTGTGTGGGACCTTGTTGAAGGCTTTCTGAAAGTCCAGCTACACCACATCCACTGGCTTTCCCTTATCCATTCTACTTGTTACATTGCTCAAAAAAATCCAAAATATTAGTCAAGCCTGATTTCCCCTTCATAAATCCATGCTGACTTTGACTGATCCCGTCACTGCTTTCCAAGTGCGCTGCTAAAACATCTTTAACAATCGACACAGCATCTTCCACACTACCGATGTCAGGCTAACTGGTTTATAATTCCCCGTTTTCGCTCTCCTTCCTTTCTTAAAAAATTAGGTTACATTCCTTCCTAAAAAAAATATTTGATTTGCTGCTGAGGGACAACTGGGAATAGTTACTTTTCATGCTATTGAAAATGTACTGGTCACAAAAGAGTAGAATTTTAAACTTACTTTTATTGTGTGAAATCAGCTTTAAAATCACTGAAAATGACAAATGAAACAACGCTGAACCATTTCATTTTTCCAACAGCTCAGGCTAAATTTTTCTTTGAGAAACCTTGTAAAGTTGTCTTTTCTTGCCTGCTCACCAAAGAAAACGAGCAAGTCACGATGGAACATTTCATACCAGCACAAATGGGGAAGTTTCACAACTTCAGTCTGTGGATGTGGACAGTTCTAGAGTTCTTGTCACATAGCATGGAAACAGTCCTTTTTACCTAACTTTTAAGTAAGCTCAACCCATTTGTTTACATTTGGCCCATATTCATCTCAACCTTCCATATCTATGTACCTGTCTAAATGTATTTTAAATGTTGCCATTGCACCCTCCTCTACAGTTTCATTTGGCAACTTGTTCCATATACCTCTGGTCAGAAGCCTCCAATCTGAATATCGTCCCTGCATTATCATACTCTGACCCCTAATACCATGTCAATTTTGCATTCAATTGGCTAGCGCATCTTGGATCCTATGTGATCCAATTTTCAAGAATAGTCTACCATGCAGAACGTTATCAAAGGTCTTGCTAAAGTCCATGTAGTTAACACCTTCCACCATGTCATCTCTTTAGTCACTTCTAAAAACTCACATATCTGAGATACAATTTCACAAACACAAACACAGGACCCCCAGAAAAGGGGAAGTACAATGGGATCTGGGGGTCCTTGTACATCAGTCTATGAAAGTAAGCATGCAGGTACAGCAGGCAGTGAAGAAAGCGAATGGCGTGTTGGCCTTTATAACAAGAGGAATCGAATGTAGGAGCAAAGAGGTCCTTCTGCAGTTGTACGGAGCCCTGGTGAGACCACACCTGGAGTATTGTGTGCAGTTTTGGTCCCCTAATTTGTGGAAGGCCATTCTTGCTATTGAGGGAGTGCAGCATAGGTTTGCAAGGTTAATTCCCGGGATGGCGGGACTGTCATATGCTGAGAGAATGGAGCAACTGGGCTTGTACACTCTGGAGTTTAGAAGGATGAGAGGATATCTCATTGAAACATATAAGATTGTTAAGGTCTTGGACGCGCTAGAGGCAGGAAACATGTTCCCGATGTTGGGGGAGACCAGAACCAGGGGCCACGGTTTAAGAATAAGGAGTAAGCCATTTAGAACGGAGATGAGGAAACACTTTTTCTCACAGAGAGTGGTGAGTCTGTGGAATTCTCTGCCACAGAAGGCGGTGGAGGCAGGTTCTCTGGACGCTTTCAAGACAGAGCTAGATAGGGCTCTTAAAAATAGCGGAGTCAGGGGATATGGGGAGAAGGTTGGAACGGGGTACTGATTGGGGATGATCAGCCATGATCACATTGAATGGCGGTGCTGGCTCGAAGGGCCAAATGGCCTACTCCTGCACCTATTGTCTATTGTCAAAGCCTTGCTGAATGTTGCTAATCGGTCCTTGCCATTCCAAATGCTGATACATGTTCCCTCCAGTAACTTACCCACTATTGCTGTCAGGGTCACCAACCTGTAGTTCTCTGGCTTGTCTTTGCAATTCTTCTTAAATAAAGGTACAACATTAGCCATCTTCCAGTCTTCTGGTACCTCTCATGTGGCAAAAGATGATGCAACTATGTTTACTAACGACCCAACAATTTCTTTCCAAGCTTCACACAATATCTATAAGGATACATTTGGTCAGATTCTGGGGATTATTCACCTTAATATTTGTTAAGACTGCTAGCACTGCTAGCACCTCCTTGAAAGTAATATGAATATGGTCACTATCCATTTCACTAACTTAATTTGCTTCCATGATCTTCTCCGTAAATACAGATATTTGCCCTCTTAATTTCTGTCTTGAGTATACTCCTACATTTCATATATTTCTCAAGGGATTCCTTGATCTCAGCTGCCTGTACCTGATATATACTTACATTTGTTTCTGAAACAATTTTCAAATTCCCTTGACAATCAGGATTCCCTGTATGTGCTAACCTTGCCCTTCACTGTGCCCTGAATTCTCCTAATCTCACCTTCACAAGCCTCTCACTCGCCTGATATTCCTTTACCGGTAAACAGCATCTTCCTGTGAACCTCAGCAAATTCCTTATATTTTCAAAATTCGCCTTGCCCCAATTTAAGACCTTAACTTAACAATTTAAGACTCTATCTTGTTCCATTAGTATTTTGAAACTATTACAATTATGGTCACTGGTCTCAAAGTGTTTGCCCACTGACCTGCGTCATTCCATAATGGGAGTTCCAGAGTTGCGCATTTCCTACAGGGACCTCTATATTCTGATTAAAACAATACTTTCCTGAACACAATTAAGAAATTCAACTCTGTCCAAGTCCTTTACCCTATGGGATTCTCAGCCAATATGAAGGAATTTAAAATCACCTACTGTTACGACCCTTTATTCTGACAGCTCTTATTCTCTTTCTACATATTTGCTTCTCTAATTCCTGCTATTGGGACGAGGGGGGCATAACGCAATCCCATCAATTCCACCCACATAGTTTCACTGGACGATTCCCCAAGAATGACCTCTCTCTGTCTTGCCATTATGTCCCCCCCCCCCCCCAATCAAAAATACAGATCCCTTTCATCTCTTACTTTCATCTCTATCCCATCTGCATCTGTACCCTGAATTGCCAGTTCTGCTCCTCTCTCAGTCATGTTTCGATTGGACTAGACTATCCCAGTCCCATGTTACCAACCACACCCTGAGTTCATCTGCCTTGCTTGTCAGGATTCTTGCATTAAAATAAATGCAGTGCTCTCAAATGAACCTGCTCACATTAACATCAATATTAAGCTCTATTTGCTTAACTGCCACCCACTCTCCCATCACCTTCCTTTAAACCCTCCTAAGTAGCACAAGCAAATCACTCCACTAGAATAATGGTGCCCCTCCAATTCAAATGCAACCCATGCCTCTTGAATATGTCCCAGCTTTCCTGGAAAAGATAGACACAAAAAGCTGGAGTAACTCAGCGGGACAGGCAGTATCTCTCTCGAGTGAAGGAATGGGTGACGTTTCGGGTCAAGACCCTTGTTCGGAAACCCTTCTTCTCTTTCCTGGCAAAGAGCCCCGATGATCCATATATCTGAAGCCCTACCCCCTTCATCAGCTCCTGCTTATCAACTTACTACCTAACTTCCTGTATTTTCTTCTCAGCACCTCATCTGTTTTCCAACCTATGCCATTGGTACCATTGTGGACCCTGACCTCTGGCTGCTCACCCTCCCCATTTAGAATCTCCTTTATGCATGTTATCCGTTGAAGTAATATAAAAATGGTAACAATCGTGCTTACCATTCAGGGACCAAAATTAGTCCTCAATATTTTTAGTCATCCTTAAAAAGCATATAATCTGTAGAAATATATTAGAGCTAGGAAGCCATCCCCAGTTAGCAATGTTAAACACATTACAGGCAGTCCCTGGGTTATGGAGGGGCTCGGTTTCTGAGAACGGTTCGTAACTTTTTGAGAGTCAGTAATGAACATAAACAGTGTGTGGGAGAGGATCGTAGAAATAGGTGTGAGACAAGAACAAGCAGGCATGAGAAGAGTGGCAGCCAGCTTGCCTGACTTATTCTGAGTGAGTCTGCTCAGGCTTCCAAGCTCAAACGCTTTTCGCGGCTTGCTGTATGTATGGGTGTCTACAAGTCGGGTGTCATAATCTAGGGAGGGCCTGTATCTAACATGTTAAAGCTTCGTACCCTACTTCTGAAATTCAACCCACTGAAGGCAATGAAATACTTTTCTGAGGCAATTCACAATGTACCTGCACTAATGATCCAGGACAAATTTCTAATCATTGATCATCTTTGTAAAAGTCAGGGCTTGCTTTGGTGAAGTTTATCCTCCATTTACTTTTTGTTGACTTTGAGTTTTTCTGAAAGCTTGAGAGATTATTTCACTGGTGATCAGATTCTATCTTTTCACAAGGATGTCTATCCATCCTCTTAATTAGAGACACAATCTTCTACTGGAGTAGCATTGCCAAGTACTAATTGAGATCTAAACACTTAAGCTTTGTAAACAAATGTGCTTGCTTTATTCTGTTTGCTTAACCTGATATTCATGCTCAGTTACCATATGCAAATGTTGAAAGTGATATATTCATAGTCAACACAATTTAACAAGGAAAATGAAAGTTTTATATTTAAATTATGCCTTTCACTACTCGAAATAATATGAATGTGCTTCATAGCTGATGAAGATATTTTAAGTTTACTCATTGTTGTGATGTTAGAAATATAGGAAATAGTTTTATGTGTAGGAAGAAACTGCAGATGCTGGTTTAAACCAAGAATAGGCACAAATTGCTGGAGTAACTCAGCAGGACCGGCAGAATCTCTGGAGAGAGTGAATGGGTGATGTTTCGGTTCGAGACCCTTGTTCAGACTGAAAGTCACAGGAAATGAAAACGAGAGATATGGACAATGATGTAGAGAGATATAGAACAAATGAATGAATGATATGCAAAAAAGTAATAATGATAATTTATGTTATAAAGGCCATTGTTTGATGTTTGCTAGGTGAGAATGAATAGCTGGTGTGAGTTGGTTGGGGGAAAGATGGAGAGAGAGGGAATGTAGGGGTTACTTGAAGTTAGAGAAATCAATATTCATAACCCTGACTTGTAAGCTGCCCTAGCGAAATATGAGTTCCTCCAATTTGCATTTATCCTCACTCTGACAATGGAGGAGGCCTAGGACAGAAAGGTCAGTGTGGGAATGGGAAGGGAAATCAAAGTGTTTAGTAACCGGGAGATCAGGTAGGTCCAGGCGGACACTTTTCCTTAGCAAGGAGGTATATTAAAGGCCCTGTCCCACTACTAACGAACTCTCCCGAGCTTTCCCCTTGATTCGAACTCGGAGAATTACGGTAACAGCCGTTCGTAGGTACTCGGGGCTATTTTTTTAACTCGTGGACATTTTTCAGCGTTTAAAAAACATCCCGACTTACCTGATGCCCCGAGTTCCTATGGTTGGTATTACGAGCTGCTACGAAACATCTACAGACTCCTACGGCCTCCCACGAGTTCGCTATCGACATTCCCCGACATTCCCCGAGTTCGGGGAAAACTCGGGAGAGTTCGTGAGTAACTCGGGAAAGTGGGACAGGGCCTTAAGAATATCCTAAGAAGGCATTCCTTAGCAGGAATTATAAATCTGTTACAGAGCTATTTGAAATATACAGTGATAAAAAGCTCACTACATTCAGTGATTTTCTAGCTTCATCTTACACAAAATGCTGCGAGATTTTCCGATAGCACTTCTTCCAACACTGTTGCATCACATGGACATTATAGAGACATCACACAGGGCTGTTAAGTCCAAGTCTACCTACAAAATATAAAGGATTCCAAGAGGAGCCGAGAACAATGAACATCACTAGAATTTAAAACATTCAAAGAGTTTAGAAGCCGAAAACATTAAAACTTGAAAAACAAAAAAGTGTTATAATCACCACAGAATCGAAAGAAACAACAAAGAAAGAAATATTCTAAAAGAGTCCGTAAAAAATACTTGTATTTCTAAATTAAAACCTACTTATCTGAGTTATTCTCTTTTGTTAAAGTCTACAGGTAAACACTCTCCATATCTCTTCATAACTTTTGAATTGTCAGATGTAGTGTGGCTTCAGGGAAATACACTTTGTATGTTTGCATCGAGCAATTAGTCTAGGTTCTTGTTTCTTTGTAAAAGTCTGTTGAGCAGCATCAGAGTACAGCCTGCAGTATCATGGTGAATTGCTGACTGCAAGTTCTATATTTCAGCATTTGTATATGCTTGTGCAGAAATACCAAATTTTCACTGCCATTTCTTCTAAAAAATCCAAGCTAATCACTTGGGGTGTTCGACTCTACAGCAGAGCACTGTTGGATGGGTTTGGAAAGTTGGTCTTCTCAGTTAATAATTCAAGAGTTTGATGTTGAGCTCCCGTTGCATCACAAAATTTGACTGAGATAGTCCAAAATTAGAGCACATGGAATTGGGGGCAGGGTACTGACATGGATTGAAAACTGGTTGGCAGACAGGAAACAAAGAGTAGGGATTAACGGGTCCCTTTCAGAATGGCAGGCAGTGACTAGTGGGGTACCGCAAGGCTTGGTGCTAGACTGCAGCTATTTACAATATACATTAATGATTTAGATAAAGGGATTAAAAGTAACATTAGCAAATTTGCAGATGACACAAATCTGGGTGGCAGTGTGAACTGTGAGGAGGATGTTATGAGGATGCAGGGTGACTTGGACAGGTTGGGTGAGTGGGCAGATGCATGGCAGATGCAGTTTAATGTGGATAAATGTGAGGTTCCCAATGTTGGGGGAGTTCAGAACCAGGGGCCACAGTTTAAGAATAAGGGGTAGGCCATTTAGAACGGAGATGAGGAATTTTTTTTTAACCCAGAGAGTTGTGAATTTGTGGAATTCTCTGCCTCAGAAGGCCAATTCTCTTGATGCTTTCAAGAGAGAGCTAGATAGGGCTCTTACAGATTGTGGAGTCAAGGGATATGTGAGAAGGCAGGAACGTGGTAAATGATTGTGGATAATCAGCCATGATCACATTGAATGGCGGTGCTGGCTCGAAGGGCCGAATGACCTACTCCTGCACCTATTGTCTATTGTCTATAGAATAATTTCAAGATCACATAATGATAAGTTATCACATGATTTACATATTCCTTAATAGATTTCAGGTAATTTATGACCCACACAAATTGCCAGTTTATAGTTTAGTTTAGAGATACAACGTGGAAACAGACCCTCGGCCCACCGAGTCCACGTCGACCAACGATCACCTGTACACTAGTTTTATGTTAAAACCACTTTCGCATCCTATACCGAGGGACAATTTACAGAAGCCAATTAAACTACAAACCTGTACGTCTTTGGGATGTGGGAGGAAACCAGAACACCTGGAGAAGACACATGTGGTCATAGGGAGAATGTACAAGCACCACATAGACAGCACTCTAGTCAGGATCGAACCCAGGTATCTGGTGCTATAAGGCAGCAGTTCCACTGTTGTGCCACTGTGCTGACCCAGATGGCATCGACATTTTTTAATACAAAGCAGTAATGTTCTTACTTTTTTACGTTATTGTTGTTTTTGTTTCAATTCAGGGAGTAATGGGTTTGCACTATATTGAATTGAAGCCTGTGGGGCCGGGAGTCCCCACTCTAAGCTCAAGGGATCCCGAGATGCCCCACATGGTGACACAGAATCCTTCACAGTGATGCTTTCTTTCATCAATCAATGGCCTCTCCTCATAGCCAATAGAAATTGTTTTCTGGATAGGTCACCCTTATCTCAAACATTCAAAGTGAAGCAAATAGATCTCCTCCACAGATTGGAAACATTGAGTAAAACATGTTAACAGAATAAGTACAAAAGTTGTATTTACCTAAATAAGTTGATAAATTATTTCATGGGAAAAAAAAGTTGTTGATCCCCTATATTTGAAAGTGGATGAATCCTCTCAATTGACAATATGAACTATGAGAAAATTAAACAGGCATTTTAAACCTGATTTGTCTGTTAACATGAGAGCAAGATAATCAAATTCCCCAACTAAAATAAATATGCATCTTGGTATAGTAATTTAGTTTAAGAAAAAATGTACTTTTAAGTTTAAGGCCATTTTCAATCATGATAAATGCAGGAAGTAGCTTGCTTAAAATACCCTTAGTTTTGTTTAGGTGAGTATTCTCAAATAAGGTTAAAGCATTGATGATGTCAAGCAATCTACTGTCTGAGATTTTTAAGTACATTTTTGACACAAATGCACTTAATTAAGGAGCAATGTTTAAGAAAAAAACAAATACAATAAATCTGTTAAAGAAACGAGAGGTAATTTTTGCAGGTTAAAGACCCTTTATCAAAACTGTGAAGGAATGAAAACAAGTTTGGTCTAAAGTGCAGAGGAAGCTAACTGCTTGATTATTTAATGAGAAAAATATATATAGACCATGGGCCGAGGTGCTTTTTCGTTTCATTTCATGACCCAAATCACATATCTACCTGTATTTATAACATATTGTGTGAAAATATTATAATCATACTTGAAACTCGTCAAGAACAAAACCTGCACATATTTTTAAAATATGAGAAAAACCTCCAACTTTCCGAGTAGTAATTGTCCAATCAAAGCACGTTTGACATTGAGTCAGACGCCAATTGACCAATCACGCTTTTTGTTTCATGCTAGCGAGGCAGCGAGCACACTGAGATCGTGGCTGCCTCCTAATAACATCTAAAAAAATTGCATGGTTTCGAAGGAATAAAGGTTATGCTAACTTTGCTGATAATTTTGTTTTACAACTGATTTATCTTTGTAAAGTTATGATGTGAGCTAGGGTTAGGATTAGGATTAGGGTCAGTCAGTCGGTCGGGCTGTCAGCCGGCCGGTGTTGCAGCGAGGGGTCAGTCGGGCTGTCGGCCGGCCGGTGTTGCAGCGAGCGAGCGGGCGGACTGACGGAGCCAGCGCTATGGGGGTGCTGAAGGTGGCCCGGGCGGCCTGCAGGGCAGTGCTGCTCCCCACCATTTTGACATTCGGTGTAATCCTGGTGTCGGGAGGGCTGCTGCTGATGATCCAGAAGGGCATGTATGCTGGCAGAGGTGGATGCGCTGAGCGGCCACACGTACGCAGCCCGCAGCCGGTCCCAAAACGGCTCCTGCTCCAGCCGTGGGCAGCTCTGGAAGGGGGGGGGGGGGCGACGAGTTAGGGTTGGGGTTAGGCATTTTCCTCTCAGTGGAAGATGCCTTAGCCTTCCCCCAGTCTGGCACGGGGGAACGCATAGGATCTGCCCTCACCCATTAATTAGGCATGTTCAGGAGCCGGTGAAACCCGGGACCTCTGCGGCAGTCTCACTCAACATACACCTCCAGTCGGACTCACAATTATATTCATATTGTTTTTATATATTACAGAGTGGGACTCACTCTGGCCATGGAGGAGGCCCAGGACAGAAAGGTCGGATTCGGAATGGGAGGGGAGTTGAAGTGCTGAGTCACCGGGAGATCAGGTTGGTTAATGCGAACTGTGCGGAGGCATTGGGTGAAGCGATCACCAAGCCTGCGCTTGGTCTCACCGATGTAGAGCAGTTGACACTTAGAGCAGCGGATCCAATAGATGAGGTTGGAGGAGTTGCAGGTGAACCTCTGCTTCACCTGGAAAGACTGCTTGGGTCCTTGGATGGTCAAGGGGGGGAGGTAAAGCGACAAGTGTAGCATTTCCTGCAATAATATGCAAATTCATTTTGTGACAGCAGCATTCCAAAGATCTGAACATTCAAATTACCATTTAAGCAATCATTACGGGACTACACAGATTATGCTCAAATTGAGAATAGGATTGTAATGCTTGATTACCCCATGTCTGTTATTTCCAATGCAGGATGCAAACTAATTTCATGCCGACTTGACCTCACTGGAGGCTTCACCTCCATAAATGGAGAAAAGGAATCCATCTCAAATTTAGTAATGTTCAGAACTTTCCTATTTTTCGATGTCTGCTACATGACAACCTGGAAATATGTGATACTGTGCAATGGGTACATAAAACACCTCATCGAAGAGCAGAATGAGATCAAGCAAGTTATATCATCACTCTAACAATCATTCTCTTGGCAATGGAGCTCATGCAGTAAAATTTATATTATCTCCAATCTAAAACCAATATCACCCCAAACTCATTCATCAATTCATAGTACCCAGCTGACACAGATTTATACCTGAAATGTGCGAGATATCCTATAAGGAATGGTGTCATGCTAGGCTTGTTTCAGCCGGAGTACAGAATAATGAGATACTTGACTGAAATATCTAAGACCTTGAAGGATCTTGACAGGATGGATATGGAGACAAAGATTCATAGGTGAATCTATTACGAGGGAATCACTGCATTATACTAACCAATGGCAAAAACCAACTCTGTCCAATACTTGAAGCTGTTCTCCCAATGCGAACAAGAGTGCAAAGATTGCAGATTATAGACAACACCAGGGGTATCACCAAGACTGAAATAAAGTGTTTAGTGCACTTTTTTAATAGTTAAATTTCATGACCAAATAAAATGACATAAACATATTCAAGAATGTTACCATAATTTATGTGTTAGAACAAATTGGGTTTGCTATCCTTAAGCTGGCTTATTTTTAAAGACCAAGATTAAAATATGTGGGTAAATTTCATTTTGCATCTTAAACCATTTTATTATTTCTGTGCTGTGAGCCATGCTAATAATAAAGAACATGACACAAAAATATATACATTTCAAAAAATCCTCATTCCAAGTTAGTTTAGTTATGTGATCTTTATTAACAAAGAACGTCACATCTGAGCCAAGAATGTAAAAACAGAGTTTGAATGCGTTGGTTATTATTTGAAGGATAGTGTTAATTTTCTTCAAACTTCAAAATAATATTATTTTACATTGTCAGAATGAAGAAGTTACCAGTCTGTATCACTAAAGATTGAAGTCATGAATTGGAAATGTGAAACTTCTCTGCAAAATTGCTGGATGCCCTGGAATACATTGAAACAAAGAATTTAAAACAATGCAATTAAGTTTGTCTCAAAAGTTGGGTTGGCAGTAAATAACCACAACAAAGTACCATCTGTAGCAGGAATATTTATTGGGTGTTAAAAATTCACAATAGAAAGGAAAGTTGAAGAAATTTGTTGTAGATTTCAAGTCTAACAAAACTACACATCAATGAGCGTATATCAACTGTAGATGATATTGTGCAAAATAATTTGTTACCTGGCTACTGAAATGAAAATGTATAAGGGCCCAGGTTCATAGCACTCACACACCTTAATGGTACTCAAATAATGCAACAATTTTTATTTCTCCTGTATCAGGAAGTCCCTTTTATTTTTGTCGTGGTATTTTGCATAAAGGTGGTTGGTATCTGGCTTAGCAACACCACCAACAAAACGCCCCCTATTTTGGGGGTTTGTTAGCCTCTGTACGGAGAATATTATTTTTAGTGCTCAAGGTCTGCACAAATTTTAATCATTTAGCACTGTCAAAGACATTTAAAATCATCTTTAGTGCAGAATTTATCAAATTATTTGATTGTTTATTTTTCTTATTATTAAGTTCAGGCATTTTTATGATAGAGAAGTCATTTTGTACTTAGTTTAGAGATACAGTGTGGAAAAGACCTTTCAGCCCACCAAGTCTGCGCCGAGCAGCGATCCCCACACACTAACACTATCCTACACAAACTAGGGACAATTACGTTTTTTACCAAAGCCAATTAACCTACAAATCTGTACGTCTTTGGAGTGCGGGAGGAAACCGCAGCACCCGGAAAAAATCTACGCAGGTCATGGGAGGAATGTACAAACTGTACAGACAACTGTATAGTCAAGATCGAACCTGGGTCTCTGGCACTGTAAGGCAACAACTCTACTGCTGCACCCCTAAAACCCCTAATTAATAATAGTAATACATAATAATAATGCACATAATTATATATCATTATAAAACTATGCAACAATTGCATTGCATCCTGCTTCTGCCTTTGAACATACTATCAGATTTATGTTAATATTTATGATTTTATTTGAGATGGAACATTGATTGAATCTTAGTCATTATAATAAATATCAGATTTTTTTTTTTGCTTTGTTTTGTGGGATAGTAACCAAATGTAATTTTGCGCTAATGCCAGTGATGATGACAAGGATAAAAATCTAAAAATAAATATACATTCTGATAAATTTTTAAAATCTTACTTACACTAATCTGTACATTAATATATTTTGTGGAAGATGTCATAATAGCAGGCAGGTAGCATACTACACTGTCTTCTGAAACCTGAGTGCTTATTTGAACTATCAGTTAGAAATGTGTAGTTGATTACAGTATTTTTTATTACCTTTTTCCACACAGTGCGGTAGATGGGGTTTTTTTCAATTATTTTGGAAAACTAATGTATAGCAGGCAACCAGTCCATTCTTATAAGCTTTTTAATAAGCAAAACCCTATCCCATTATCTGGAAAATAGATCAGAGGCAAATTTTGGCGTTTAATTAGGGACCACGTCTTACTAGAGTCTTATACTGGACAAGATATCCCAGTGCCGCGTAGTCCACAATACCCGCCTGGGTTCTTATTCAGGTATTGCTGATGGTAATCTTCGGCGAAGTAGAAAGTCTGACCCTCACGGATTTCGGTAGTGATTTCACCGTATCCTTTTCTATTCAACTCCTGCAATGACATGTAACCATCAGAGCTCATTAGATTCATACAGAAATTTAGACAAATGCTAACTGCAGTTATCCAAATTTATAAATGCCATGGATATTATCACTATCCAATTAGATTATTTTTTAAAAGCCCATTAATGTAAAACAGCCGCGTGCAATGAGAACTGAGCCAAGTCATTTAAATAAATTGAGTTACTCAACAGAGCGAAGATAGAGATAGAAACAGTGGTAGACCATACAGCAATTGAACAAGGTCTACCATTCAAAATGGTCATGGCTGATCTAATCTTTGGCCTCCATTTTCATGCCCAGTCCTTATCACCATTGTTCCATTGGAAGCTAACAACGTATCTCAACATTGAATATATTTTAAAATGTAGCATCCACAATTCTCTGAGATGGTAAATGTCATTGATTCGCAAATAAGATATTCTTCCTGGTGGCAGAAACCTTTAGGGGAAACTATCTCATGTTGTGTACTAAATTATGTCCCCAATGAAGCTTGTTTAAATGAGATAAATAGTTGTTTGGCAATTATGAATGGATATTAAAGAATTTGATAAAATAATGAATATAGCAAGGAAGTAGTATAAAAAGCTGGTTGATTTTAAAGCTGGCAGAACAGCAGAGTATACTTGATTGAGATTTTACTGTTCCTATTTCAAATAGAGACACAAGGAATTGCAGATGTTGGAATCTTCAGCAGAACAGGCGATTTGGGTCGGGCCCCTTCTTCAGTTTGAAGAAAGATCCCGAACCAAAACGTTGCCTATCCATTCCCTCCACAGATGCTGCCTGACCTGCTGAGTTATTCCAGAACTTTGTGTTTTCTTCCTATTTTTTATTTCAGTTTAGATGGCATTCAGATAGGTATGAGCACAAAGTTACTGGTGGAAGTAGTGCGTAGGGTCTCTAATCATAACTATACCATAGGACAGTATAGACCAGCGTTTCTCAACTGGGTTTCCCGGAAAGCTAGGGTTCCACGAGAGGTATAGGTACAATTATTCAAGAAATAATGAGCTTATAAGAAAGGCACTGCAATAATCAAAGGCAATGAAAATCATATAGAGTAGCCATATCAAACTGGCAAAGATAGCCATGAGGATGAGTTAAATGAGTATACTTGGGATGGTTTCTTGGAACTATACATCAAAAATAAAACAACCCAAAGTGCATGCTATGTTAGATCTTATATTAAATAATAAGGCAGGATTAATTCATGATCTTATAGCAAGGACCCCCTAAGAAATAAAAAAACGTGTGTCTGAAACTAATGTCCAAGGCTATTACACCAGTACGAGGACAGTTGGCCAATATGTCTGGGAAAATAAATTAAATTATAAGATAGATCAGCATACAGGACATGGAAGGAAATGTTTCAAAAATCTCAGGTAAAGTATATTCCAGTGAGAAGGAAAGGTTTTACAAGGAGAATGCATAATCCGTGTCTAAAGATGGAACAAACTGAAAGAAAGGGTATGCAAGATTAGTGGCAGGTAAGAAGACTGCAAGATCTTTAGAAACCAGCAAAGGATGACTTAAAATTATAATAAGGGAGATGAGAGTTAACTGGCAAATAATATAAAATAAAGGGTAAGTGCTTTCACTGATATATAAAAAAAGAGTAACTAACATTTGATAGGATCTAGCTGGGTTATTGAGAGAGATAAGAGAGGAAATTATTGGGGTTTTGACAAGTAAATTGGTGGAGATTGAAATGCCAATCTCATATTGCCTTTTTCATTCTTTCCAAAACCAATTTTACTCGTCCTTCCCATGGAAGCAAATCATGCCAGGATACAAATTCAAGGGGATCTGTAGAATGAGAGATTTGAGGGATTAAAGACCACAGACAGACCTCCTTATTCAGTTAAAGGCTTAAAACAAATGATGATACGAAAATAGGTGTTGGGGCAGGTAGTGAAGAGAAAGCAGGAGGACTTGGAGAGGTTGGGAGAGTGGGCAGAGAAGTGGCAGATGGAATATAGTGTAGCAAAGTGTGGAGTCATGCATTTTGGAGCAGGAATAAAGGCTTAGATTATTTTCTAAATGGGAGAGAGAATGGGTGCAGGATTCTCAAAAGTTAATCTGCAAGTCGAATCGGTAGTAAAGAAAGCAAACACAATGCAAGCATTTATTTTGAGAGGGCTTGTATACAAAAACAGGGATGTAATGCTGAGGCTCTATAAGGCGCTGGTCAGGCCGCATTTGGAATACTGTGAGCAATTCTGGGCACCATATCTGAGGAAGGATGTGCTGGATCTGGAGAGTGTCCAGAGCAGGTTTACAACAATGATCCCAGGAATGAGTAGGTTAACATATGAGTGTTTGACGGCACTGGGCCTGTACTCGCTGGAGTTTAGAAGAATAATGAGTACCTCATTGAAACGTACAGAATAATGAAAGGCTTGGATAGAGTGGCTGTGGAGAGTCCGGCACTCCAATACACCTGGACCATTTCCGACACTTCCCTGCCATTCCTTGACCTCACCATCTCCATCGCAGGGGACAGACTTCTGACCGACATACACTACAAACCAACTGACTCACATGGCTATCTGGACTACACGTCTTCCCACCCTGCCCCCTGTAAAGACTCCATCCCCTACTCCCAATTCCTCCGCCTACGCCGCATCTGCTCCCAGGATGAGACGTTCCACACCAGGGCATCGGAAATGTCCTCGTTCTTCAGGGAACGGGGATTCCCTTCCGCCACCATAGATGAGGCTCGCACCAGGGTCTCATCCATACCCCGCAACACTGCTCTCTCTCCCCATCCCCGCACTCTCAACAAGGACAGAGTCCTCCTAGTCCTCACCTTTCACCCCACCAGCCGGCAAATACAACAAATAATCCTCCGCCATTTCCGCCACCTCCAACGTGACCCCACCACTCGCCACATCTTCCCATCTCCCCCTATGTCTGCCTTCCGCAAAGACCGCTCCCTCCGCAACTCCCTTGTCAATTCTTCCCTTCCGCTCAGTCTGCAATAACCTACCTGAACTCCCGGTGGCTCAGCACTTCAACTCCCCCTCACATTCCCAATCGGACCTCTCTGTCCTGGGTCTCCTCCACTGCCAGAGTGAGCAACACCGGAAATTGGAGGAACAGCACCTCATATTCCGCCTGGGTTGCCTGCATCCGGATGGCATGAACGTTGAATTCTCCCAGTTTTGCTAGCCCTTGCTGTCTCCTCCCCTTCCTTAACCCTCGAGCTGTCTCCTCCCACCCCCCTGCCCTCGGGCCCCTCCTCCTCCCTTTTTCCTTCCTTCTCCCCCCCACCCCCCATCAGTCTGAAGAAGGGTTTCGGCCCGAAACATCGCCTATTTCCTTCGCTCCATAGATGCTGCTGCATCCGCTGAGTTTCTCCAGCATTTTTGTGTACCTTTGTGGCTGTGGAGAGGATGTTTCCACGAGTGGGAGAGTCTAGGATGTCGAGGTCGTAGCCTCAGAATTAAAGGGCGTTCTTTTAGGAAGGAGATGAGGAGAAATTTCTTTAGTCGGAGGGTGGCGAATCTGTGGAATTCTTTGCCTCAGAAGGCTGTGGAGGCAAAGTCAGTGGATATATTTAAGGCATGGATTCTTGATTAGTATGGGTGTCAGAGGTTATTGGGAGAAGGCATGAGAATGGGGTTAGGAGGGAGAGATAGATCAGCCATGATTGAATGGTGGTGTAGACTTGATGGGTTGAATGGCCTATTTCTTTGTCTTATGATTTTATAATCTAAAACCATGGTGTTCAAGGTACCTTGCAGCATACCTCCAGGCCAATGAGGTCCAGGTCCCCTAACATACGAAGGAGCATTGCATGGGGAATCGTGCCAACCCACACATAGCATTGACAAACAATAGAAGGTGTCCAGTCAAATGCTATCAAATTTCTTAGCATATTTATCTAAATTATCTAATAATGCAATAACTTATACCTTCCATAAACTACCAATCCAACAAAAGATTAAAAAAATGTGATCAACTTAACAATTATACATCCAACATTTCACACCACATTGGTATGTATTCGACAACAGGAAATGATGTACATTTACTGTAACTAAATGGATTGACAAAGGAATAATTTTTAGAGTAGATAGTTCACAGGAACAAACAATAAAACCGCAGGAACTAGGAAAACAAACCATGAAAGATGACACCAGTACTACTGCCTAAAAAAGATCAGTAAATTGCCGTGTTGATTGAATAAGAGAATTAAAAATACTCAGCTGCAGTACAAAATGGAAGTGAAAATGCATTAATTGGATAACAGTCAACTTAATTACTATATTTAAATTTTTTAATTAAAGAGCACACAATCAATCTTGTTAATCTCACTTAGGAGGGAACTTGGGAGCAAGAAGTGAAGAAGCCTCTCAAGCAGGATGGAAATACATTTGCTTCATTCTCATAATGGAGTTCTCAGTCACTGAAAAATAGAAAGATTCTGGAGGTCACACTTTTATGGTTTTTGTTTTCAGTAACAATTAGTGTTCAGAATAGAATGAAAAATAATAATGTATTTTGAAATAGGTAGCCAAGCCATGGAAAAACAATTAAGGCAAGGTGCAGAAATTAAATATGGAATATTATTCCATGCCTCAGTGGCGCAGCGGTAGAGCTGTGCCCTTACAACGTCAGAAACCCGGGTTCGATCCTGACTACGGTGCTGTCTGTTTACAGTTTGCACCTGTTCCCTGTGACCGTGTCGGTTTTCTAAGGGATTCTAAGGGTGCTCCAGTTTCCTCCCATATTCCAAAGATGTGCACGTTTTTAAGTTAATTCTGTAAATTGTCCCTAGTATGTAGGATAGAACTAGGATAGTTGTAGGATAGAATCATGATCAGCAAGGACTGGGTGGGCTGAAGGGGCTGTTTCAACGCTGTACCTCTAAACTAAAAATGAAACAAAATTATGGTCAGATAATAGACCAAAATATAATTCTCATAAGCAATATGACAAATTATAACAAATAACTGATGTTCAAGGTCTCAGGCTACTAGATTATTTAAGTAATCAATTCTCTGCTCTTGTAAAGAAGTCATGACAGTGTGCAAAATGGTTGGCTCCAGGGTCAGTGTTAAAATGAAGTTATGAATTCTGTAATACTTTGGGTTTTTTTGCTCAGGTTCTATTATGTTGTAAGCAAGAAGGCAACAATTAATTTTGTGATAATTATTAATTTGAGGTACATGATTGAGTTTTTAAAATCCAGCAGTTGAATTTTAGTCGACATTATATTAAAAAAATATCAGCCATGAGCATGTTGTCCAAACCACGAGAAAGGACGGCACACACTGCAAAGCCGTGACTAATCAACACAAAAATAACATTACATATCACATACTCCTACAGGATTAATTTCCTTCCACTTATCTAGATGTGAATTTATGCACAATAACTACATTTCTCATACATAGACACAAAGTAGGCAGCTGGGTACCTGAAATGTCTAAACTAGGATTCTCAAAGCCATTCCTATAGAAAGATCAGAATCCTGTACACCTTTTCATAAACCCTTTAGAAAAAGAATTACATGAAAATCATAGCTTTTGGGTCTGTCTGAAATTAAACAATTTAATTCAAAGTTTCATTAGAATTTATTTACCATTTGGGATGTGGATAATGCTGTCAATGCCAGTATTTACAGTCGGTCACTCTTGGCCCTGACCTGAGAAGCACTTAAGAGTCAACTACATGGGTGGGTTTGGAGGCCAGATTAGAGAAGAATAGCAGATTTCCTTTCCGTGTGAGCCATAATATATATGAATCAAATTACGGAGATGCGATTTTTTTCCGTATCGTATCTCCGTCCGCATTGCAGCCAACATCGAGCAGTTGGCGGCCTTTGCTGAAGACTGATTTCGAGAGCTCCACCGCGGAAGCCTATGGGACGTTAGCATCGCGGAGCCCGCGATCCCTTTGCCAGGGATCGACCTCGGAGCTCCAAATGTGGATGCTTGCTGACTTAACATCATGGAGCTCACAGTCTCTGGTCAGAGACCGACTTCGGGAACCCCAAGCCGCAGGAGCTTCGACAGCCCCGACGTGAGAGTTTCGACCGCCCCGATGCGGGGGCTTAGACCGCCCCGATGCGGGGGCTTAGACCGCCGGTTGCGAGAGCTTCGATCGCTCCCACAGGTGGTTCAACTGCCCTGACCACGGGAGAATAAAGAGGATGAAGAGGACTTTTTTGCCTTCCATCACAGTGAGGAATCCGCTGTGGTGGATGTTTATGTTAACTTTTATGTAGTTGTGTGTCTTATTGCTTTTTTTTCTGTATGGCTGTATGGTAATTCGCATGTCACTGTACCTCAATTGGTACAAGCGACAATAAAAGACCTTTGAATCCTTTGAGCCTGAAATGCTATTTCTATTTTTCTTTCCAGTGTTATACAATACAATTCAATTTATTGTCATTTGGACCCCTTGAGGTCCAAACGAAATGCCGTTTCTGCAGCCATACATTACAAACAAATAGACCCAAGACACAACATAATTTACATAAACATCCATCACATTGCTGTGATGGAAGGCCAAAAAAACTTTTCTCTCCACTGTACTCCCCTCCCGATGTCAGAGTCAAAGTCAAAGCCCCCGGCGGGCAATGGCGAATTGTCCCGTGGCCATTAAAGCCACGCCGGGTGATGCAAGGTCGCACACCGGGTCTTGATGTTAGAGCCCCCGGCGCGCGCTCGCAGTCCCGCGACCATTCCAAGCCGCGCGGGGCGATGGTGTAAGGCCCCGCTCCAGGAGCTCTTCAACCCCGCAACTCGGGCGGGAGAAGTCGCCGTTGCGGGAGCCCGGAAAAGCGGTCTCCCTCCAGGGACCCGCGGGCTCCCGGTGTCACTGTCCGCCAAACCCGCAGTTGCAGCCACCGATTCTCCGGGGGTCGGGCCGCAGCAGCGTCCACCACCGCTCCACCCGCTCTGGACTCGGCCAGCTCCGCGATGGTGAGGTGAGTAGTCGGCACCACAGCCCCCGGTCTTCCTGTTGGAAGCCGCTCCTCGTTGCAGCCCCAACGACAACGGAGACCCGACAAAGAAAAGGTCGGGTCTCCCGTGCAGGGAGAGATTTAAAAGTTACCCCCTCCCTCCCACACCACCCCCACCCCCCCACACACATACCCCAACAAAAAATAACAAAAACTACATAAAAACATAGACATAAAATAATAAAAACGCAGACGGACTGCAGAGGCCGCTGCTGACGAGAGTCGCGCCGCCTACCGGATTTGCGGCTTGATCTGCTGATTATCTCCAGGATGTTCAGTCTTTATTTCCCATTTCTAGCATCTGCAGTGTTTTGCATATCAAAGATGTGTTTCTTGTCTACACAGACTTCCTGGTACTCAAGACTTTGTACGCATCAGTTTCTCCACTTAACCAAATTACAAACTGCCACAAAAAATGCTGAGAAGAAAACATTTTAATCAGAAATGACTTTATGTAAGATCTGCCCCATAACCAGCTGATCAATATCATTCTGTGGCATACATTTCTCCTCCTGACTATTGAAGAAATATTATACAGACAATAGACAATAGGTGCAGGAGTAGGCCATTCGGCCCTTCGAGCCAGCACCGCCATTCAATATGATCATGGCTGATCATCCCCAATCAGTACCCCGTTCCTGCCTTCTCCCCATATCCCCTGACTCTGCTATTTTTAAGAGCCCCATCTAGATCTCTCTTGAAAGCATCCAGAGAACCTGCCTCCACCGCCCAGAGAATTCCACAGACTCACCACTCTCTGTGAGAAAAAGTGTTTCCTCATCTCCGTTCTAAATGGCTTACTCCTTATTCTTAAAGTGTGGCCCCTGGTTCTGGACTCGCCCAACATCGGGAACATGTTTCCTGGCCTCTAGCGTGTCCAAATCCTTAACAATCTTATATGTTTCAATGAGATACCCTCTCATCCTTCTAAACTCTAGAGTGTACAAGCCCAGCTGCTCCATTCTCTCAGCATATGACAGTCCCGCCATCCCGGGAATTAACCTTGTAAACCTACGCTGCACTCCCTCAATAACAAGAATGTCCTTCCTCAAATTAGGGGACCAAAACTGCACACAATACTCCAGGTGTGGTCTCACTACGGCTCTGTACAACTGCAGAAGGACCTATTTTCTCCTATATTCGATTCCTCTTGTTATAAAGGCCAACATGCCATTCGCTTTCTTCACTGCCTGCTGTACCTGCATGCTTACTTTCATAGACTGATGTACAAGAAACCCCATGAACTGATGTACAAGCACTCTATCCCCAATAGCATGTGCCCTAATTTTGCCCACTAATCTCCTATGTGGGACCTTATCAAATGCTTTCTGAAAGTCCAGGTACACTACATCCACTGGCTCTCCCTTGTCCATTTTCCTAGTTACATCTTCAAAAAATTCCAGAAGATTAGTCAAGCATGATTTCCCCATCGTAAATCCATACTGACTTGGACCGATCCTGTTACTGCTATCCAAATATTCAGCTATCTCATCTTTTATAATTAACTCCAGCATCTTCCCCACCACCGATGTCAGGCTAACTGGTCTATAATTCCCTGTTTTCTCTCTCCCGCCTTTCTTAAAAAGTGGGATAACATTAGCTACCCTCCAATCCACAGGAACTGATCCTGAGTATAGAACATTGGAAAATTATCACCAATGCATCCACGGTTTCTAGAGTCACTTCCTTAAGTACCCTGGGATGCAGACCATCAGGCCCCGGGGATTTATCAGTTACTCTGTATTGGAGAATTTCATTATTCCAGTCCCAGTGGATATGACAATTAAACACTCTTGGCTCTGTTAACTCTTTAAAGTGGGTCCCAGATTTCAGGACATTGTCCTGGAGAACTTAAAGGAGGAGAAGTGTTTTTAGGCCTTCGGACATGAGCTCAGGAGGCAATAGGAATAAAAAATTACGGAGACCGTTATCAGAAATCATCCCCTGATAATCTGGCTGCCATATTGCAAAAAATTCCATGATCTTACACATGGTCAGGGAATGCTACACTGCACCAATTGCACAATTAGCAACAAACACTTTATTGTACCCTGCCTAATAACATACAAACAATTTTAATAAATCAGTATAAATATTCATATGCTCCACCTTAACATCATATACTTTGCATTCTTACGAGCTCACAACCAAATTTCACATCTTGGATAACTACTAAATATTCAACTTAACAGCTTAATAACTCAGTCAATTGATAAATCACTGAAAACTTCCCCGTCCTTTAGAGGACAAAAGCAGGCAATGGAAGTAACACCCGTCTGCATCTAATCTTGTCCATTTTTTAAAGACAATAAATTCCAATCTCTTGATTCATCCTTTGAATGATGTACTCTTATTTGCTGATTGCCCTGCTATTCATTTTAACACCCAAAAATATTCATAATTTTTTAAACCATTGAATGTCCTCACTAATCTTTGCTGTAGTGAGGAGAAATGTTACATTTTTTTTGTGTACACACTTGGAAACTCTTACTTCTGGTGTTATTTCAGCTAACCTTCATTAAGCTTTGGTAATCTTCTGAAAACCCATCCTATCCATGCTGAGAACCTATGAAATGCTGAACCATGGCATTTACTGCTTCTTGTACAAATTCATCGCAACTTCTTTGCCTCCACATTCAATGGTCCAGGAGAGAAGTCCAGAGTCCTATTTGATTTTATGTATTTGCACATCTAGATTTCTTTACTTCTGCACAACTTAGGATGTATAAACAACAAAGAATGTACTTAAGTAAAAATAGAAACAATTTGAAGCATTCAGCAGACCAGGACACCGCTGTGGAAAGAGAAACGGAGGCTGATGCCGTTCATTAGAACTAGAGTACTCGAATCCCCATTGGATATTATAATCTACACAAGTTATGAAAAACAACTTGCAATAGTTATTGGAGACAACAATTGTGTTTAAATTTGGAAGTGATTTTTGAAAAAAGTTAGCTTCCATTTGAGATAATTAACAAAGGAATGGAAGGAGACAACAAACTGAAGTATTTGTGCAATAGAAAAATTGTGTCACACAAGTAAGAGATGATAGGAGATATACCAGTCTTGGATGGTAACAGATATGAAGAAATAAGATTTAACTAAAGGTCGTAAAATAAATTTTAATATGGGAAACAAAAATCTCTAACATTCCGTCAAAATCTAGGAAACTTTCCAATCTGTTGATTGGAATTGAATTAATATTTAAAGATTTTGAATCCTGGGGGCATTACAGTGCATTTTGTAATATACTTCATAAATGTTGGAAAGATATTTTCAGTATCAGTGTTACTTTCCTGGTGTGCATAAACATAACTTTATATTTATTGATATTTTATGACAGTGCTGAGATGCAACAACATTCATTAGGACCAGCCCTTGTTAACTCTCCTGAATAAAGTAACTTGCAGAGAAATGTGGGTAATAAAATTCATATAAATGTAAGGAGAACAGCTGCTGATTATGTATTAAAGCTTAAGTCCCTGATAAAACATGAATAAAATATTGTCCAATAATGTTAAGGAACTAGTAGCACATGATTGATTCTGCAACATAAACTGATAAAATATCCAAGCTGTACTGAATCATGTCTGACATCACCTCATCGGGTGGTTAAATTGGCAGATGCTATTGACAGGTGTCTGTAAATTGTTCTGTTGACAGGCAGATGGTAATAAAACTAGTTCACTGCCAAGTGTTTGCTCATGACAGGTTTTCCTCTTCACACATCTGTAGATGGATGCATTTGGCTAGAATGCCTCCTAGTGACGTGTACTTCATTTTTATTTTTTCTTTCAATTCTAAGTATAATTCTCTCAACTGTGTGTAGAAAGTGCAAATAAAAATGTACAGCATTACGTTCCCTTGACAACCATGGACACGATTCTAAGCAATTTCACCATGAATTTTCTTCTGTGACATTGGTCCCATAAAAGCTGACAACCACGCAACATCTCATTTAATTATCCATTGCACTTTTGAATCAAACTGCAACCATTTAGGATTCTGTTTAATGTGTTGACCATTGCACCCAAATTCAGTCTTGACACACAGATGTTCAAGCAATGACATTTCTCTGTACCTTAATTGGTACATGTGACAATAAACTGACCTTGTAACCTTGAAGTTTTGGATGAAGACCTGATTATCCTATTTGCCTATTTTATGTGCCACAACTCCTGCTGAGATCGGCTAACTGAATTAACCTGGAGCTACTTTATCCACATAATATATTTCCAGACATTTGCATTAGCCAAACTGAACATTTTGCAACAAATTAAAAAAACATATTTATTTGTTAACTTAAGCTCTTGCCCCATAGAGAAACAGGCAGATAAATTGCAGTATATCAGAATCATTCAGGTTATGTGGTATAAATTGACCTGCCAATTATTTTTTTAAAAGCAACAAAAAAAAATCACAAGGGGCATGGATAAAATGAACATTCACAGTCTTTTTCCCCCAGGGTAGAGTATTCTAAAGGAGGGCATAGGCTCAATGTGAGAGGCAAGAGAATTAAGAAGGACTTCAGGGGCGACCTTTTCACTTAGAGGGTGGTCCATATCTGGAACAAGCTGCCAGAGGAAGTATAGGAGCGGCTACAATTACTACTTTCAAAAGACATTTGGCCAGATACATGTATAGGAAGGCTATAGAGGAATATGGGCCAAATGGGACTAGCCCAGGGATTAGATCATGGTTGTCGTGAACAAGTTAGGCTGAAGAACCTGTTTCCATACTATATAGTTCAATGTCTTTTTGACTTTGTAATGTTGATATATATATATATTCTAGGGAAGGAGTGAACTGGAGCTGGAATCTACGAATCTTGTCTAGATCCTTAATATGAGTCATCAATATATGCTCCCTAACATTGCCAGCCTTGCACTTCACTTCTTCAGATATAAGGCTCCATCACCTGGAATTTAATTCCTAAACTCTTCCAACTTTCCATCTCTTAAGAAACAGCTGAAGATTCATTTGTGACGTTTTGTTAATCAAACAAATTGTTTCCTTTTGCAGCACAATCACATTTTCTTGGATAAAGCAACTTGGGACACTTTATTGCATTAAATGCAAGATGTTGCTGTATTTGAGAAAGAATCCGAACTTTTGAACAAAATACAGAAGAACCCAAATAGAGTTTATATTCATAGAAAACATTGTGCAATTTACTTTCTTACAAATGTTCTTGGCATACACCATTGTAGTTCACTCTGCTGTATTAGTCAGAATGAATGATAAAATTCCACACAGTAAAGGGTATTTGTATAATCAGTCTTCTTCAGAGCTTCTTGAACTACGGTATTAATTCCTTCAGGTGAACAATAACGTCTGGACAATTCAGAAATTGCTGTTAAAAAGAAAATCATGTAACAGTGACCTTATGTCCTACATAACATTCCATGGTACCATTTTAATAAAAGAGTCATGCAGTAATTTTATTAAAGCATCCACCGTCAAGCAACTCTCGTATCTAAAAGTAGATTGTCATCATCTTAACGAGTAGCATTTATAGCATAAAAAGCACATTTAAACTGGCTGCCTTTTTTAATACATCAATATCTTATCAGACTCCATTTCATCATGAAGTCAGCCTATCCATGGCCAACAATGTTACCATTTCTCATTTCCGAATTGCATAGCACAAGAGTACAAGAGAAAGTAATCTTAATCATTCCTTTATCATTCTTTACCTGTATGCAATTTTTTCATGAAAGGTACTTGGTGCATCATCACAATTATACTCAACATACATCTATAATTAAAAATAATGTGATTCACTGGTGAAAGTTTGAAGCCATCCGAAAAGCACTTATAGCCAGCTGCTTGTAGGGTATTTTCGACGACAGCAGGTCAGCAGTTAACGGCAGCAGGTAATGTAGTTGCAGTGTGGATAAATCTATGGTGGAGGTCTGAATACTCAAAACTAAAATAATAAATCTTGCATTAATTGAACTTCAATTCTTGCAATTAGATGAAAGCTTAAAAACAAAAAGTATTCCATAATACAGAACTACTGAAAATGCAAAAATAACTCAAATCTTTCATTCTATTGCTTTTATGTTCACACATTCAGAAAAATTCAGTTGAAACATATTTGCAGTGCTTTGCTGATAAACACCAGAGGCTAATTTTTGGGGTTGGAATGAGCAAAGCATTTGCACCTTCACCTGAAGATACTGGTGGGTGGCCCAAACCATGTTTGCAGAACTGAGACAGAAGTAGAAATTAAATGGAGTCAATCCGACTGGCGGTGGGGAAAGCATCTTGTCCCCATGTCCATCGGCTGGAAAGATGCTAATGGTTAATGGTTAGATGCTAATATCTGCCGCCATACACAACAATTCTCGCACCGGGCACTGAGATCTACCCTGGCTGCGATGCGCCGGCAGCAGCAGGACCTTGCTTTGACTCTCCCGAAATTTCGGGCCTCACTCACCCAGACCTGCAACGGAGCCCAACTCTACTTCATCCGCCAGAAGATCCACCTCTTCAATCAACGATTCCTGGCCCACCTTAACTCCACCAAGGACCTGAAACTAGCCCGTCTCCAGGCCGCTCCTGCCACCGACACCCCACGACTCGACCGCCCGCAGGCTCCGGGCCCCAACTCTGGCCCGCGCTGGTCACGAGGAGCAGCTCCAGCACTTAACAAGATGCCGCCTTCCGGCCCATCCAACATCGCCGTCGCATTGGGTCCATCCAACATTGCTGCTGCACCGGGCCCATCTAACATCGCCGTCGTAGTGGGTCCATCCAACATTGCTGCCGCACCCGACCCATCTAACATCGCCGTCGCACTGGGTCCATCCAACATTGCTGCCGCACCCGACCCATCTAACATCGCTGTCGCACTGGGTCCATCCAACATTGCTGCCGCACCCGACCCATCTAACATCGCCGTCGCATTGGGTCCATCCAACATTGCTGCCGCACCCGACCCATCTAACATCGCCGTCGCAGTGGGTCCATCCAACATTGCTGCCGCACCCGGCCCATCCAATATCACCGTCGCAGTGGGTCCATCCAACATTGCTGCCGCACTGGGCCCGCCAAATATCACAGCCGCACCCGGCCCATCCAACATCGTGGTCGCACTGGGCCCATCCAACATTGCTGCCGCACTGGGCCCGCCAAATATCACAGCCGCACCCGGCCCATCCAACATCGTGGTCGCACTGGGCCCATCCAACATCGCCGCCGGACCGGACCTACCGAACATCGCCGCCGGACCGGGGTTCACCGAACATGGCCTCCGCAACGCGTCCTACTCACCTCGTCGCCTCACCGGGCGGGCCGAACTGCGCCGCCCCACCGATCATCTGCCCACCGGGACTTCCCACGTATCGCCCGCCGACCCAGACTCCACTAACCGCGGACTCGTACCATCGATTCCACCGACCCTCGCCACTCCACCGCCCTCCAACAGCCCACAGCCGTCGGCTTACCTGCAGGCCTGAAGTTTCCACGCTGCAGATTCCCACTCCCCCGGGTTTGACTGCGCTGGGTCCTAGTGCCAGTCCCCCTAACCCTGGTAACCTCAGTGGCTTCTTCTTGCACAGCCTAAAGTTGTAGGACAACTTTGTTCTATTTGATCTTATTTGATTGTGCACGCCAGGTTGAAACAGGGCAGACCACGTGAAGGTTGCAATCTTCCACACCCCCCCCCCCCCCCCCAGTGGCTGTTCCACTGGGTCTTCCCCATCCCCCTCAAAACATGTGACCCCAGCTCTTCCCCACCCACACTACAGTCGTCACGCCCCCCCTCCTCTCTGACCACCTACCACCCCCCCCCCCCACCAGACATCGCCTCGCCCTCAGTCCACTCACCTGCATTCCTCCGGCCCCAAATCCCATCCCTGCCGTGTGTTCACCATCACCCCCTGACCACCCCCTCTCCGACACCGAACGGTCAGTCCTCAGCAGAGGCCTTACCTTTGTTCCCCTCCATCCCCACCTCAAGGAGTTCCACACCCACCATGACATGGAGCTCCCTGCCCACCCCCCGAGCCTCCAACCTCATCGTGTCCCGCACGGCTCGATTTTACCTTCTCCCCAAATCCACAAACCTGACTGTCCTTGTAGACTGTCTCTGCCTGTTCATGCCCTACCGAACTTATTTCCACATACCTTGACTCCATCCTATCCCCCCTGGTTAAATCCCTCCCTACCTATGTTCAAGCCACCTCAGACACTCTCCGTCATCTCCAGGCATTCTATTCTCTAGTCCCCCATCCCCTCATCTTCACCATGGACGTCCTGTCACTCTACACCTCCATCCCCCACCATGAGGGTCTCAAAGCCCTCCAGTTTTTCCTCGACCGGAGAACCAACCAATACCCAGCCACTGATACTCTCCTCCGCCTTCTGACTGACATCCACTATAAACCCACTGACTCCCATGGCTATCTAGACTACACTTCTTCCCATCCTGCTTCCTGTAAGGACTCCTCCCCTACTCCCAATTCCTCCGTCTACGCCGCATCTGCTCCCAGGATGAGGTGTTCCACACTAGGGCATCGGAAATGTCCTAATTCCTCAGGGAACAGGGGTTCCCCTCCCCTACTATAGATGAGGCTCTCAACAGGGTCTCTTCAATACTCCGTAACACTGCTCTCTCTCCCCATCCCCCCACTCGTAACAAGGGCAGAGTCTCCCTAATCCTCACCTTTCACCCCACTAGCCGTAACATACAACAAATAGTCCTATGTCATTTTCGCCACCTCCAACGTGACCCCACCACTCGCCACATCTTCCCATCTCCCCCCGTCTGCTTTCCGCAAAGACCGCTCCCTCCATAACTCCCTGGTCAATTCTTCCCTTGTCTCCCGCACCACCCCCTCCCGGCGAACTTTCCCTTGCAATCGCAAGAGATGCTACACTTGTCGCTTTACCTCCCCCCTCGCCTCCATTCAAGGACCCAAACAGTCGTTCCAGGTGTGACAGAGGTTCACCTGCATCTCCTCCAACCTCATCTATTGCATCCGCTGCTCTAAATGTCAGCTGATCTACATCGGTGAGACCAAGCGTAGGCTTGGCGATCGTTTCTCCGAACACTTCCGCTCGGTCCACATTAACCAACCTGATCTCCCAATGGCTCAGCACTTCAACTCCCCCTCCCATTCTGAATCTGGCCTTTCTGTCCTGGGCCTCCTCCATGGCCAGAGTGAGGCCCACTGCATATTGGATGAGCAGCACCTCATATTCCGCTTGGGTAGTTTACACCCCAGCAGTATGAACATTGACTTCTCCAATTTCCGGTAGCCCTTGCTGTCTCCTCCCCTTCTCAGCTCTCCCTCAGCCCTCGGGCTCCTCCTCTTCCTTTCTCCTTCCCACCCCCCCACCCTACATCAGTCTGAGGAAGGGTTTCGGCCCGAAACGTTGCCTATTTCCTTCGCTCCATAGATGCTGCTGCACCCACTGAGTTTCTCCAGCACTTTTGTCTACCTCAGATGCTAATGGTGTTAGAAGATGCTTGAATCCACCTTTTGGCTTGTTGAATGTTATTTTAAAAATGTATCTACACTAGCTCTTGTGGGATCACTAGCTTTTACATATTCTGTGACTCACTTGCAATTATAACACTGTTTACTTTCACCATTACTTTGCTGCTAAAACTCTTATTTCTGAGATCAACTACAGACTCTATTATTCCAACATTCGCCTTGCTAACATCCTTGCCCTCAGTAAACTACAACCTTGTCTGAAACTTTCCTGTGTACATCCTGCCTAATTGTATAATTCCCTCCTGTGTTTCACATGTGTGACGGTTCTGAGCCTCCTTGCATTAAATAATTATTCCCCATTTTTTAATCTATCCAGGACCCAACCTTGACTTTCTTCAATATTTTCTACGGTAACAGTGAACATTTCATTCTGGCCTCTTGAACACCATCAAGTTTGGAAAGACTGGAATAATACATTTCACACTATTTTTCTCTTCCTTGAAACAGCATCTATTTGATTAGCCACGAGTAATCATTATAATCACTTCTATCCTGGTTTGACATCTGTTTTGCCACAATTTATCCTCTGAAATACTTTTCAAGCTCTTTTTGTGACAAATACCTGTTAAAACATTAGAAATCTGTTTTCTCTCTATTCCCAACCCCTTATTTGTGAATCAATTGCTGACTATCTTTATAACATTAAATTCTACTTTATGCATCCATCAGTTGTCATGTTTTTCAAGATGCTTCCATGGTTTAAGCAGGGATGATTGTGTTCCACTTAGCAATTGATTATTTTAATCTTCACTTATCCATGTCACCCTCAATCGCATTCTCAGCCAGATATAGGGTCCCTACCTGGTCGGAGAGGCACCTTTTCTCCGGGCTGCACCGTCGACCCGTCCTCGCGGCCTACCAACGGGCCTGGACAGCGTTTCCTGAGGGGACCGCCCAGAACCTCGGCTTTGGCAGCGGCACAGTGCTGGAGCGCTATCGCAGAGCGGGCGATGCCTTACCCGGGTCGCCGCGCTGGAACTCCAGTGAGCTGAGACCACCGATAAAAACATCGCGGAGCTGCGGGAATGAGGAGTGGCCAGCTGCGGGTGGCGGCGCTGACTTTTCATCGGGAGCCTGGGATCTCTCAGCGAGATCGCCAGTTGTGGAGCTCCATCCGGCGCGGCCTTGTTGGCTTCGGAAGCCGCGGCCTCCAGTACGGAAGCGGCCGTTCCAGGTGTCCCAAGCCGCTGTGAGGATTCTCCCGACGCCGGAGCACCATCTCCCGGCGAGAATGGCCTGGAACATCGGGCCTCCGTGGAGGCAACTGTGGAGGCCTCAATAGGCCCGACTATGGGTGAACTGGGGATGGGGACTAGACATTGTGCCTTCCCTCATAATGGGAACCATTGTGGGGGGATGTTTTTATGTTTAAATTTCTTTATTACTGTTATGTCTGTATTCTTTCTTTATGTGCTGCATTGGCAAGAAGCATTTCACTACACCTAGGTGTATGTGACCAATAAAATAACCTTTGAACCTTTGAACCTTTGATATTTATCCAACTATCTCTTAAAGATGCTAATACAGAAGCAACTGCTTTTGCTTGAAGCCTAATTTGTATATCCACTGCTCTGAGAACAATAATCCTTCTAATCTTAAATTTTGCCTGAGGCTTTATAGTTTCATATGCCATATCCTATGCTCATAGTCCCAATTAAATAATCTGTATTTACCTTATCTGTTCCTCACAGCATTTTAAAATCCCCAACCATGTGTCTTATTAAACTTTGTTCTTCCAATGAAAATAAGTTCAATGTATCACTTCATAGCTCATTGGAATCATTCTGTTTTCTGTTCTTTAAACCTCTCCACTAAATTAATGTCCTTTGCAACGTAAGATATATAATTCTCCAATGCAGCTCATCCAGCAGTATGTTCAGTCAGAATAATTTATTACAATTTGTAGTCAAATGTCCTTGAAATGCATCCCAGTATATAATTAGCATACTAAACTGCTACCTCTGGGATGTGGGTTCAAAGTCAACAGAGTGTGGGGATAAAAACTATAAATACACGAGACGCAATCAGTTTGAGTTATCTTAACCCCATTCCTGGTGGGCATGGATTCACAATATGCAAAACAGCAAAGTCAAAGAAAGGCAAAAAGATTGGAAAACATAATAAAATACGTACACCAGTAGGAGATTCTCTTCTGAGAAGAGAGCCAGGTCATCTTTGCAATATTCTATTTGCTGTACTAAATTAGAAATCCAAGATTAAAACAAAAACCTTATTATATTAAGTACTATTTCCCAAATTGAAATTTAACCTAGAATTTAAAATATAGAAAATCCAACTTGAATCTTATCTACAATAGAAGTATCACATACTTATGTTTGACTTCATCCCAAATATATCGTTTCGTTGCTAATCAAAATTTTAAAACTAAATCATCAGCTGCTTTAGTGTCCTTTTAGTTAAATATTTTCACTTAAAGCAACGGTTCTCATTACTGGGCAAATATCTATTCGTTAATTTAACTGTATGAGATAATTACTGATTGGAAACCATTATCCTACAGAGCTCAAGATTCCAATGGACAAGTCAGTTGCAGTTGCTTCAATGCAAAAGCACCCACATGGTTTCTTAAGGGATGCAAAATTATTAAACTGGGGAAATTATCTTAAAGATTTGGCAAGATTACATTACAGCATGAAACAACTTAATGAAAGATATATCCCATTGATGTAAGCTGAATCATTTTTCTGAAAATGACATGATTGCTTTCATTTTTAATTATATTGAATTAACATCCAGGGGGGTCTAACATTTATTACAATAAATAATAAACATTGAGGCTCAATAATAACTATCCACTCCTCCTTATGGCACATCCATCCTGCTTATGATAAGTACCATTGTGTTAGATATTTTCTTATTCTATGACTGTTGACATTATTTACACATTAACCTTGAAGTGAACTTTTTGACACTTTGTGCAATGTCTTTGACACTTGAGGCATCAATCCTCATATGGAAAGCTCTGGTAGCGTTTAGTGTAGAAATGTCCAGGCTAATTTCTGATTTCTCTATCTTGGAAATTGGGGGTCAATTATGTACTGAAACCATTGACCTGCCTGAAAGCAAAAAAGAACACAAGCCACAGCTTCATGCTGTTCAACATGCCCTTCATCAAAATGATACTGTTCTCGTGCAATTTATACTTTGCAACACTATAATTTCATTTTACACCATTCTATTAGTTATTGTGTTCTACAAAAATGACTAAGGAAGGTGACAGTCATACAGAAGGGAATTTAATGAAAGCTAAATAAATGTTGTTACTTAAAATATTTTCGGATAGAAGAGGCTTCATTAAGTAACTAAAATTGGATACTCAAACTTTGATTATTTGATTTCAATTTAAAAAATGGCCCCATAGCAGAAGCGTCCACGTCGTGGGGCTGGAGACTGGAAGTATCCTGAGCTAATTCTGCTACCACCATCATTGATTGCAACAACTGATGGCTTCAACTGATTGTTGCCGAAAGCTTGCGTCCTTTTGAGGACGGACGATGACAGCGACGTCAACAACCGTAACAAGATGGACACAAAAATAATTTAAAAATGAACTTTCAAAAAGCTATTAATTTTTGTTACAATTTCTATGAAGAATACTAATTTTGTCCTATCGAACTTCCATAAAAAGGTTAAGTTAAATAAAGTAATCCTCATGTCAGCATCATGCTGACTACATATTCCATTATTTTATTTAATCGATAAGTAGCCTGTTTTTGTCCAATTGTTTCTGCCATTTCTAAAGAGCAATATTTCATAGTTATTCATAGTTATTCCATTGCTGTATTTGGAATTCAAACTAAGTAAAGATGCTGATGTTGAATAATAATATAGAAATAAGAATAAGACAAATATAAATTTTGATTGTCCTTTTGAGATTTTACACCAAGGTGCTTTCATAAAACATTGATTTCCCTTTTTAAGTGTTAATAAATCTAGGTTTACTGGGTTAAATCAATTTTCCTTTTATGCTCCATTCAGTACAAACAGAATATTAAAGAATACATTTCTCTACTCCTCCTGTATCACCAGCTGTTTCTCCATTACATGTAGAAAGTTTTTTAGAGAAGAAATGACCAATCACAACAAAGTGCTTTGGTAGGCAAGTAATTAATTGTTTAGTAATTTATGGCAATATGGTTAATGAGGTTCCAGGTTCAAGAAGAAATAAATGGATTAGTTTGGGGGGACACAAGTGGCAAAGTGTATTCAATTCAGGGAAGTTTGATGTGATGCTTCCAAGGAAGGCAAATAAGGCAAATGAATATACAAGAACGATGGAATACTCTGAATAGTACAGAAATAAACACATTCTGGTGTGCGCTCACAAATTGTTGAAGGTAGCAGCGACAGGCAGATAAAAATGTTGAAATAGCATATGGTCAAGACACAGGGTGCATTTGTTCTCATGCAATAGCTATTTTACCTAACAATTCGATTTGGGCCTGTTTGAAAGAATTCATTCCTTATTATATATACAGCAAGTCATAGGACTGACAACAAATCCTTAAATTTCATCACTTGTTGTGACTGGAGGAACTGATAATTTACTCATTGTGTTCAGAATGCAATAATAATATCTAACCTCCATTGAAAAGTAACTTCCTGCAAATCGATTTCTTAAATCATCTCTCCCTAATATCACAATTAATGAGTGGGAGCTGGTGTCCTGCTCATTGGGACATTGAAATAGAAACATGGTATCGTGAGCTCTAAAATGGTATATGTCCAATCTATAGTGCTTCTGACATATAACACTTCATTCCTTATGGAACCGGAGGTTAACAGTATATCACTGTAAGAGGCCATGCAGCCCACTGCATACCAACCTGTGTAGACATTCAATCTTTTCCCTCCATCTGCTCTCTGCCAGTGGCTCTGTATCCTCCTTCTTTAAGTATATATATCCATTTTTCCTTGGAAGGAGATATTAGCCTCTGTCTTAAACACCTTCAGAGCTAAGATATTCTATACTAATTAAATAATTAGTTCTTAATCTAGAACGGCGCAGGAGCTTTTTCGTATGGGTGTCAGAGGTTATGGGGAGTAAGGGGTTAGGAGGGAAAGATAGATCAGCCATGATTCAATGGCGGAGTAGACTTGAATGGGCCAATTCTGCTCCTATCACTTATAATCTTATGATCTTATAGCCAGATAGTTCATTGATTTACATTATGTGGTAGATACATCTATTGGTTCAACCATAGATACTAACACTGGAGTATCCAACAAAATGCACCAGAAAAATGAGCTAGGGGCACTTCGAACAACTTCCAATCTAATCGCAACCAGGCCATGCATATACTAAAAACCTATTCACTAGCTATGGAGAAATCATAACTTGAAGAAATATAAATGGAGCAGAAACTACATTTTCCTGTGGATAAATATTGATTTCCTTATTACAGGAAAAATACAGCAGCAGGTTGGTGTTTTTGAAACAGTTTGAGCAATCTGATTCACATCCAGTTTCAAACTTCATCATGAGCCAACAATATATTGACTAAGGGAGTATATTTCTGCCTGTATCACACAAACAGTAATCTGGAAATGCTGGTCATTTGAGCTGTGCACAATTCGCACTATTTTCATTCTATTGATGGCTGACAGGAGTGGCGAGGAGTAAAATGAACTTCCTTATATCGCTAAATACCTTTTCCCTGAGCAGCTTCAGTATCTGCAGCTCAAGTGTAAGGATACCAATTCATCAAAAACAATCATAAAAAAATGAAAAAAATGAATATTATGCCTACATTTTCTCAAGGTAGACATTTCACGAAGGGCACAAGGCATAAAGCTAACTTCCTTTCTCCCTGGGCGTGGGCCGTAAGTTGCTTTGTTTACAGCTTAAGGATTTTAGATTTATAGGTGTTTTTATCTTTCTTTCAACGAGATATAATTGGAATATCTGTTTCATTACATCTCAGGTAGTTTAGTAGTTCACAAGATAGAAAGTGGGGAAATGTAGATTCAACATCTTTTAAGTTAAAGGAAATAAGTAATAAGGAAGAATTCTGAGTGGATAGATTTGGCGAGTTCGGATAAAAGCTTGTTGTTTCTGCATCAGTAATGCAAGTTAGCATTATTGAGCAAAGATTTCATACATGTTTTTGGTTTACTAATGATATTACGTATAATTATGTTTATTGTTACAGTGGCATGTAAAAATACTGTTGGATTCTGCCTTTGTAATTGACTTATTTAGCATAAAAGGTTATTAACAGCAAAGAGTTTATTTTGAACCCTTTTCAAAATGCTCAGAAATCAGTTCAAAACTTTCAGACAGATTAAATCTCAGCATTGAAAATGAATAGGTCAGTACTGCAATTTTGCTTAGGGAAGGATGGACTAAAGTGTCAAGCCAATTTATTCAGAAATTAATAGCCTGCTAGCTTCACTGAATATTTAATAATAATTGTTGAGGCAAATTTCAAGTTATTAATAATAGACACAAATGCTGGAGTAACTCAGCGGGTCAGTCAGTGACTGTATATAAAGGCAATTTTGTTTTTGCTGACTGATTAGCATGCAACAAAAAGTTTTTCACTGTACCTCAATACACCTGACAATAAACTAAACTAAGGAACAAAGATATGATTGAGAGTTTACAAATACACCAACCAAATAACCAGGCCATGCAATCACACTTGTTTGTTTAAATTTATCTATCTGTCCAATCTACTGAATTCCTGTGTACAGGCTTTTAACAGGATTTGCAAAGAGAAACACAGGGTGATTCCACAGACCTGGATTTGTTTCTATAGCCTTTAATACTTTTGCTGGAGTAAAACCCATTCATTAATGTTCTGAATGCTGATAAATACTTCTCCCCATCAAAATATCTTTGTGTGATGATTGTTAGACATCAAACAGAATGAGGATATTTCCATGTATGATAATGACCCAGGATAAGGATAGATTCAATCAAGCACTCCATAGATACACATACAAGATTAAGACAGTATAATCAAAAAAAGATTACTGTTGGGTTGAATTTAGGGGGTTGGTATGTGTCAATCAACTGTTATCACTGTCGGCATGTTTATTTCACTAAAAGTATGTATTTACAGGTAAACAGTCACAACTTGTAAGAGCAATGCAGAGAACCTGATCTTCTGAATTGGAAGTCAACTCATTGAAGTGATTGAAGTTAAAGGAATTAGTGTATTTGGTTTTAGATATGATCAGTGGTAAATAAACTATTAAAAAGATACTGAGTTGCCAGTTTTGACCAAACTGGATAGATTTAGATTAGCTTCTGCAATTAGAATATAGCAGGCAGGTTGAGGGTTCAATTACTTATCATGGGCGAATCTGAAACATTGCAAGCAACCAGGTAAGCAACCATAAATCGTTAAAAAAAGGCAGCCTTATCATATGCGATTGAAAGTGAAGGCCGGCAGATGTTCTTTCTGGCACCCCTCCAGATAGGAATGGCAAGGGAAAACAGCTAATGATGCCATGCTGGCACACCCAATAGAGACAAATGGCAGAGTAAAACAATCTATAAGGAGAACTGGAGGTGTGCTTGACAAAGTGTAATTTATCCATGTTTCCTGATGATACAATGGAAGTGTGAAAGCAAGTGTGAAGGGGATACAAAGTGTGTGTAAAAAAATATGGCCAGGATACATTTCATCTGCTATAATGTGTGGAAAATATGAGAAAAGACAAGTTTACTGTGCTAGAGACGCAGGTTCGATCCCAACCACGTGTGCTGTCTGTTTGGAGTTTGTACATTCTCCCTGTGACCCCGTGGGTTCTCTAGGTGCTCTAGTTTCCTCCCACATTTCAAAGACATGCAGGTTAATCGACTCTTGTAAATTGTCCTGAGTGTGTAGGATAGAACTAGTGTATGGGTGATTGTGACTCAGTGGGTCGAAGGGCCTGTTTCAACGCTGAATCTCTAACCAAAACTAAGCTAAATAAGAGGGCATGAAAAGCATAATTTTATTTAGATGACGGATTTTGGAGTCCTTGTACAAGAAGCACTGAATGTTCGCATGCATGAAGTTAAATGGAATACTGGACATTGTGGAGGGAGAATGTTATCTTTGTAGTGGATTTTGGTGAAGACATTTCAGGATTTTTGCCGAGTGTTTGCACTCATCTACTCAAGAGCTAAATGTGTTAATTGTCATATGTACTGAAACAGAATAATGAAATTATTGCTTATAGGAGCATAAAAGGTTTGTAAATACAATGCTCAATAGATAACATGATAAATAAAACAAAAAAGTTCAATGAATATAAACCCTATTTTAGCACAAAACAAAACAAAGCACAAAGTCCCCTGTGCAACCAAGACAGTTCGTACTTCAAAATTTAATTGGAGTTTGTAGTATTCAATAGCCTGAACATGGACGTCACAGTTTTTCAGAATGGAAAAAGTGAAATAAGAGCATTGTGTCAGGATGGTGTCGGTACTTGATAATGCTGGGTGCCTTTTTGAGGCAGCGCCTCCAATAGATCCCTTTGATGGTGGGGAGGTCAGCACCTGTGATGGATGGGCACTGTCCACCAAATTTTGTAATCTCCTTTGCATTTAAAGTAGGACATTTTGCCTTAGAGATGATCCCACAAAGGCTCTCTTAGTCATTCAAAAGAGTGGGAGTGGTGGTGCTTATCTTATGAGGAATGATCAGTCAGAATCAGCCTATACTCTCTGGAGTTTAGAAAAGTAAGAGATGAGATTATGTGTAGGAAGGAACTGCAGATGCTGGTTTAAACCGAAGATAGACACAAAAAGCTGGAGTAACTCAGTGGGTTAGACAGCATCTTTGGAGAAAAGAAATAGGTGACGTTTCGGGTTGAGACGCTTCTTCAGACTGAAAGCCAGGGGAAAGGGAAACGAGAGATATGGAAGTTGGTATGGAGGGTGGTGTAGGAAAGGCTAGTGGACAGAATACGCAGGTAAAAGCCAGAGAGTGAGGAAGGAGGGTTGGTTTAAAGTCCACGTATTTTAATGCAAGGGGCCTGACAGATAAGGCAGATGAGGAAGGACATTATTGCCATAGAGAGAGTGCAGAGAAGGTTCACCAGACTGATTCCTGGGATGTCAGGACTTTCATATGAAGAAAGACTGGATAGACTCGGCTTGTACTCGCTAGAATTTAGGTGATTGAGGGGGGATCTTATAGAAACTTACAAAATTCTTAAGGGGTTGGACAGGCTAGATGCAGGAAGATTGTTCCCGATGTTGGGGAAGTCCAGAACAAGGGGTCACAGCTTAAGGATAGAGGGGAAATCCTTTAGGACCGAGATGAGAAAAACATTTTTCACACAGAGAGTGGTGAATCTCTGGAACTCTCTGTCATAGAAGGTAGTTGAGGCCAGTTCATTGGCTATATTTAAGAGGGAGTTAGATGTGGCCCTTGTGGCTAAAGGGGTCAGGGGGTATGGAGAGAAGGCAGGTACGGGATACTGAGTTGGATGATCAGCCATGATCATATTGAATGGCGGTGCAGGCTCGAAGGGCCGAATGGCCTACTCCTGCACCTATTTTCTATGTTTCTATGTTTCTATGAGCTTAGGGCATGGATAGGTAAGAGCGACTGGGACGTTGTAGCCATGACTGAAACCTGGTTAAGGGAGGGGCAGAAGCTTCAGGAGAGACAGGGGTGAGGGAAAAAGAGGAGTGAGGGTTGCATTGTTGGTTAAGGAGGATGTCACGGCTGTGATCAGAGGTGACATTACGGATGGTTCGTCTAGTGAGGCTATATGGGTGGGAAAATCATAGTGTGAAGGGTTTAAATGGGGTGCAATTCCTCAAAAGTGTTCAGGAGAGTTTTCTTAAGCAGTATGCAGAGGGCCCCACACGTGAGAGGGCAATGCTGGATCTACTATTGGGAAATTGAGAACGGCAAGTTAATGAAGTGTTTGTGGAGGAGCCTTTTGGGACCAGTGATCACAGTTCGATTAGGTTTAAAATAGTTCTGGATAGGGAGGAGGGGGTCCACGTGTTAAAACGCTCAACTGGGGTAAGGCCAACTTTGAGGGTATGAGAGGAGGTCTCGCTCAAGTGGACTGGAGCAGGTTATTTGAGGGGAAAGGAACATCGGCCAAGTGGGATGTTTTTAAAAGTGTGCTGACGAAAGTTCAGGAAATGTACGTCCCCATTAGGGTGAAAGGCAAAGCAGGCAAATGTAAGGAAGCTTGACTGACGAGGAAAATTGAGGTGTTGGTCATAAACAAGAAGGATGCATGGGACAGGTATAGGCAGCTGGGATCAAATGCATCCCTGGAGGAGTTTCAGGAACTGTAAACTGAAAAAGGAGATTAGAAGAGCAAAAAGGTGCCAGGAGATAGCTCTGGCGGGTAGCATTAAGGTAAATCGCAAAAGATTTTATAAATACATAAGGGGGAAAAGGGTAACTAGAGAGAGATGGGCAAGGTCTTCAATGAGTATTTCTCCTCTGTATTAACCGAGGAGAAAGACAGTAGGATGGAGGAACTTGGGGCAGTCAATGGAAGTGTCTTGAGAGCAGTCAGTGTTACCATTGAAGAATTACAGAAGTTACTGTTGTGTATAAAGGTAGACAAATCTCCAGGGCCTCATCAGATATATCCGAGGACATTGTGGGAAACTAGAGAGGAAATTGCGGGAGCCCTGGTTGAAATTTCATGAGTCGTCCTTAAATACAGGAGAGGTGCCGGAAGACTGGAGCAAATGTTGTGCATCTTTTCAAGAAGGGCTGCAGGAAAAATGCTGTCAACTAAAAGCAGGTGAGCTTAACATCTGTAATTGGAAAGTTATACAGGCATTTGGATGGGCAAAAGGGATACTCAGCATGGTTTTGTACCTGGGAGGTCGTGTCTCACAAATCTGATTGATTATTTTGAAGAAGTGACCAGAAAGGTCGATGAGGGCAGAGCTGTAGATGTTGTGTACATGGAATTCAGTAAGGCATTCAACAAGGTTCCGAATGGTAGGCTGCTCTGGAATGTTACATCACATGGGATCCAAGGAGAGATAGCTGAATGGATAGCAAATTGGCTCCATGGAAAGAAGCAGAGGGTGTTGGTGGAAGGTTGCCTCTCGGACTGGATGCCTGTGACTAGTGGTGTGCCTCTGGGTTCAGTGTTGGGACCATTACTGTTTGCCATCTACATCAATAATTTGGATGAGAACATACAGGGCAAGATTCGCAAGTTTGCTGATGATACAAAAGTTAGTGGTTTTGCAGAGAGTGAAGATGGTTGTGAGGAGGATCTGGATCGATTGGTGGCCAGGTGGGAGGAGGAATGGTTGATGGAATTTAATACAGAGAAGTGTGAGGTGTTGCATTTGGGACGTCGAACCAGGGCTGGACCTACACAGTAAATGGTACGCCTCTGGGTAGTGTTGTAGAGCAGAGGGATTTAGGAGTACAGGTGCTTGGTTCCTTGAAGGTCGAGTCGCAGGTAGATAAGGTGGTCGAAAAGGCTTTTGGCACTTTGGCCTTCATCAGCCAGAGTATGGAGTATAGAAGTTGGGAGGTTATGTTGCAGTTGTATAAGACATTAGTGAGACCGCTTTTAGAATATTGTGTTCAGTTCTGGGCACCATGTTATCGGAAAGATATTGTCAAGCTTTAAAGGGTTCAGAAAAGATTGATGAGGATGTTGCCAGGACTAGTTCGTGTGAGCTATAGGGAGAGGTTGAGTTGGCTGGGTCTCTATTCCATGGAACACAGGAGAATCTTATAGAGGTGTGCAAAATCATGAGAGGAATAGATCGAGTAGATGCACAGAGTCTCTTGCCCAGAGTACAACTCCAGGTGCAACTCCAGAGCCAACAATATCATGAGAGACCCCTTCCACCCCTGCAACGGACTGTTCCAGCTGCTACGGTCAGGCAAACGCCTCCGTTGCCATACGGTGAGAACGGAGAGGTTGAGAAGGAGTTTCTTCCCAGAGGCCATTCGGACTGTAAACGCCTATCTCACCAGGGACTAACTCTACTGAATGTTTTTCCTTCCATTATTTATTATGTAAAAGAATATGTGTGTTATGATTGTGTTTATAGTTTGTTTGGTTGTTTGGTTGTTTGTCTTTTGCACAAAAGTCCGCAAGCATTGCCACTTTCATTTCACTGCACATCTCGTATGTGTATGTGACAAATAAACTTGACTTGACTTGACTTGAGAGTAGAGGAATCGAGGACCAGAGGACATAGGTTCAAGGTGAGGAGGGAAAAAATTAATAGGAATCCGAGGGGTAACTTTTTCACACAAAGGGTGGTGGGTGGATGGAACAAGCTGCCAGAGGAGGGGACTATCCCATCGTTTAAGAAACAGTTAGACAGGTACATGGATAGGACAGGTTTGGAGGAATATGGACCAAGCGCAGGCAAGTGGGACTAGTGTAGCTGGGACATTGTTGGCCAGTGTGGGCAAGTTGGGCTGAAGGGCCTGTTTCCACACTGTATGACTCGATATAGACGGTGATATAGATACAGAACAAATGAATGAAAGATATGCAAAAACATAACGATGATAAAGGAAACAGGCTTTTGGTAGCTGTGGGCTAGATGAAAACGAGTTACAATGAGACTTAACAAGACGACTTAGAAGCTAGTGCAACGACTTGGGTAGGGTAACACGGGCGGAATTCTCTTGGAGTACAAATTTAATAATTAATCTTTGTAACTTTCTAATAACTGAGGCTGAGATTTTTTTTTGGACGACAAAGGAGTCAAATTTTGGGCATCAAACAGTGGAGTTGAAGCAGAGCAACATTTCTATTAAATATCTCAAGGGTCACATGTCCTCTTCGTAATCCCATTTTGTATGTTCTTATGCAAATCAACGGATAGATGGGGTCATTAAGAATAGCTGAGTTAGTACTGGTTGAACCCCGCACCTTTTGTAGAATAGGATTTAAATAAAGAGTCTCAAGCATAGTTCATTTCGGAAGAAAATGAAGTTAAACTTCCAGTTTTGACAGGCAGAAGTAAATACTTGCTGAAATCTAACCACTGAATCCCAGACATCTGCCAGTACATTTTTCCTCTATCCTGTGATTACTAGGTAATACATAACGTCTAATGTTGTAAACTATATAGGTGTTATTGATCTTGTTAGCGAAATAAAATATTTGCACTCTTACCAATAAAGTGTCCATTGCTAATATGTATTGCCACATCTGGAACATCATTGAAGATATTCACATTGTTTATCCTCCTCTTTGCAAGAATGAAACAATGGTAATGAATTACAGTGAGTGAACCTTTCCTTGGATAGAGAGAGGCCAAAATTATACACAGCAGTACATCCGGTTTAACTAGACAATTTCAGTTGTTGAAAGACTTATCTACTCTTGTGTTCCCATCTCTTACATTAAAAGCTAACATAAATAGTCAAGAATGTTTCATTGTCATATGTACTGGAAATGGAGCAATTACATTTTTACTTGCTGCCACTTTACAGGCTCATTAATGCAATAAAACACAAATACATTTACAATAATCAAAAATACAATAAATTAATAACCAGTAATACGAGGTAATTAGATCAGTGCAAAACAAGTACAAGAAATAGTACGTTCAGAAACTTTAGGGTTAAATGGTATCCGTATATAACTTGCATCTATCCTTAGCAGATTGTTACTACCTTAAGGAAAACGGTATTTAAAATGAATCGGGAGATAACTCAAAGGAAAACAATCCTGTGTAAATATAATAAATCCACTATATTACTGTCATTTACTAGAAGACACCACAAATTGCACGATAAAAATCGAATTATATTTCAGTAAATCATCCTAACATATTCAATTTTTGCATTAGTCAAGTCAAGTGAGTTTATTGTCATGTGTCCCTGTATAGGACAATGAAATTCTTGCTTTGCTTAAGCACACAGAAAATAGTAGGCATTTACTACAAAACAGATAAATGTGTCCATATACCATGATATAAATATATACACACATGAATAAATAAACTGATAAAGTGCAAATAGCAGAAAGTGGTTATTAATAATCAGAGTTTTGTCCGAGCCAGGTTTAATAGCCTGATGGCTGTGGGGAAGTAGCTATTCCTGAACCTGGTTGTTGCAGTCTTCAGGCTCCTGTACCTTCTAACTGAAGGTAGCAGGAAGATGAGTGTGTGGCCAGGATGGTGTGGGTCTTTGATGATACTGCCAGCCTTTTTGAGGCAGCGACTGCGACAACATTATCAACATATCGTACCAATGATACATTTATGCTTTCCAAATGGTATGATTGATGTCATATCCGATAATATCAGTTAATAGGAAATCAGATTTTTCATGCTATTTTCCAAGAATTCTTTGGTAACAATATAAGATTTCATTTATTACAATTTTCAGAGCTTGAAATTTGTTAAAATTTAACATAAAACATTGCTTTTCTTATTTTTGTGCCTTGGCTATTTAAATTGTTGATAATATGTATGCGATATACTATGATCTGGTGATTGACAGCAAATGTTAACTATAAAGTTTCATTGAGTTTAAAATCGCCTGTATCTGAGATCACCCAGTGATAGAAGCACAGCATATAAGGAGACAATTTAGCTGCTAGTTTCTCAGCTAAGCCAATGCTGGAGCGATTGTAAACATTTCCCACTCCCCCTCGCTCTTCCTCTTTGTAGTGGGTCAGCCGAATAATCAGTAACAATACCAAAATTAGATGTAAAAGTAAGATGACAGACAGCCAAAAGAGATGAAGGCAAATAAATGAGTGGCAAGAGGTTTGCAGGTTGAGTATGACCAGTAAACTTTCAAATTAGTTACCTTATCAGAATCAGAATCAGAATCACACTTTATTCGCCAAGTATGTTTTGCAACATACGAGGAATTTCATTGGCCAGGTCAGTCATACCATTAAAAGCAACAGATCACTCAAAAACACATTTTAACATGAACATCCACCCCAGTGACTCCTACGCATTCCTCACTGTGATGGAAAGCAAAATAAAGTTCTTCCTCGATCGGGGGCCTCGTGCCCTCCATTGACGGGACCATCTTGACTCCAGTAGCCGGCACGTTCAGGCCCTCCATATCGAGGCGTTCAGCTCCTGCATCAGGGGAATGTCAGCTCCCCTGCGCCGGGCGATCGAACCTCGCGTCAGAGCTGGTCGAGCCTTCCACGGCGTTGGATCTCCCGACTAACCTCTCCCGAGACTGCGAGCCCTTGATGGTGAGTCCACGGTGGCCGTGGTGGGAGCGATCCCAGGCAAGGGATCGGCTCCGATGTTAAGTCCGTGCGGTGGGGCTTACGACAGTCCGAAGAGGCCTCCAGCTCCAGTGATGGTAGGCCGCAGTGCCCGGAGAATGTGATCCGAAAATTGATCACGTCTCCGAGAAGGTAGGAACTTGATAAAAAGTTTCCCCTGATCCCCTCCCCTCTCCCCCCACATAAAACAAAACGAAGAACATTAAAACAAACTTTTAACAAACTAAAAAATAAGAAAAAGAAAGAAACAATGAACAGACTGCCGGGAGGGCTGCCATCTCCCCGGCGCCCCTGGTGGTTAGTAGAGTGAATAGAAAAAAAATGTTTGTTTGAGTGGCGATTAACTACTAGACATTGATGATTAAAATAAATTATGGTGTCATAAACACGCAGCACAAAAAGCTAACATTCACAGGAATAGGAAAACGGGCTGCACTGAACCAATTGGCAATAAGAACACTTATGTCAGGCTGCTGTTCATTGACTACAGCTCGGCATTTAACACCATCATCACCTCCAAACTCAATACTTGGTGCCTGCTCATCCTTATATAATTGGATCCTCGATTTCATCATCGGCAGATCACAACAAAATAAATTGGCAACAACAGTTCCTCCTCTGTAACCATCAGCACAGGATCACCTCAAGGCTGTTGGTCTACTCTCTCTATATCCAAGAATGTGTAGTCAGGCACAACTCCAACACCATTTTTATATTTGCAGATGATACAATCATTGTTGGACGAATAATGAGTAAGAATGAGTCAGATGACAGGTGGGAGATTAATAATCTAATCTGAATGGAGTGGCTGGGCTTGTATACTCTGGAATTTAGAAGGATGAGAGGGATTCTTATTGAAACATATAAGATTTGGACAAGCTGGAGGCAGGAAACATGTTCCCGATGTTGGAGGAGTCCATAAACAGGGGCCACAATTTAAGAATAAGGGGTAAGCCATTAAGAACGGAGATGAGGAAACATTTTTTCACACAGAGAGTTGTGAGTGTGGAATTCTCTGCCTCAGAGGGTGGTGGGGGCCGGGTCTCTGGATAGTTTCAAGGGAGAGCCAGAGAGGGCTCTTTAAGATTGCAGAGACAGGGGATATGGGGAGAAGGCAGTAACGGGGTACTGATTGTGGATGATCAGCCATGATCACATTGCATGGTGGTGCTGGCTCAAAGGGCCGAATGACCTACTCCTGCACCTATTGTCTACTGATTTGAGTGAACCAAGTGAATAATCCTAATCACAACTTTGCCTCATTAAAGATCTACTATGGACTTTGCATTGGTTGCACTACATACTTCGGTTTTGCACTATTATGTTCTGGTTACCTAGAATTACTAGATAATTCTGAAGAAGGGTCTCAACACGAAATGTCACCTATTCCTTCGCTGCATAGATGCTGCCTCACCTGCTGAGTTTCTCCAGCATTTTTGGCTACCTTCGATTTTTCCAGCATCTGCAGTTCTTTCTTAGAATTACTGATAATCTGTTTATTGTATTATAGATTATTATATATTTATTGTTGTGCTGTTGCATTAATGCAGTAAGGCAGCAGCAGCAGCAGCAGCAAGTAAAACATTCATAGTTACATTCCTGACACACAAGACAATTGAACACTCTTACCTGTTGATCACAATATGGCCTATTGTTTCATTGCAAAACTTCACTGTAATACAAAACCCATCTCAGAGTGAATCTTACAACCTTTCACAATTTTATTCCAGGGGTCTATGGGCTTCCTGACAGGTTGCTTCCTGATGGGCCGCAGGTATGCCGACAACAAATCTGGTCCATTGCCATGGTAACGAGAAGCAGCCCAGAGAGGTTGCCGCCGGGCCCAGCCTCTGCTTACCCCTTGGACCAGAGAGGAGGGAGTTGGACAGAGGGGCCGGTAAGCAGACCGGTGGCGGGAGGCAGTGCAGGGCCTCAAAGGTGGAAAGGCTGCTGGAGGCCTGGCCACAGCCTGGGGCTCGGCCCAGCAGCCCAGTGAACCGCAGCTGTATCCCAACCGCAGGCCAGTCTCGCTCAAAGATGGGAGGCCGCCGAGTCTGGACCCTGCTCGCCTCGTGGAGTGGCAATTGGAGAGGAGGTGGAGGGAAACGTTGACAGCAGCGGAGCTGGACAAAAGGTCCGCTGAGAGGAACCGGGATGGCCTTACATTCTGCACCCTCAAAGTTGTCTGTGGGAGGCGTCCCACAGGGACCATAGGTTGAAGAGGGCCAGGCGTGGAGAGGGACATTGGATCACAGGATGATTGAAATGGAGGCAATGGCTGCAAGAGGCTTTTGTGGCCAGCTGCAGCTGGGACTGTAAAATGGCACCAAAATGGCACCTCTTGCATATGGACTCAGTGGGCTGTTCTATGCATACTGTACTGACTGGGGGTATTGTTCTTATATATGGGTATAGTTTTGATGAGCTGTATGCAAAAAATGTATTTCACTGTACCTGGTACATGTGACAATAAAGAAACCGTTGAACCATTGAACACTGTAGGTTTCAGGCCAGGGTTCAGTGTAGTCCAATTCATTATCGATATTCAGGTCAGACTAGGTGACTAACAGTCAGAAGAATAAGCAATTTGCCTTACCATAGTAAGATGGTACTAAACTACCTCTCCACAGCAAGATCATAATCAAAGCAATGTTCAAATATTACCATTTTTATATTTTATGTGCACAAAATACTAATTGGATCAGTAAGGATCCTGGCCTCAATACAGTGATAATACCGATAATCTAATTAAATATATAGAAATCGATTATTTATTAGTATCATGTTGAAACACACTTGTTTCTGGTAAAAAAAAGTCATAGATTTGAACATCAGCACATAACCTGGCTTGCCCCTCTAGTGAAAGAAAAAGGAGCTTTGCATTATTGGAGTTGACTTTCGGATGATACTTTAAATAGAGTTGTATAAGTGATCATAAAATAATCCTAAGCGTTTTAAAAATAAATCCAGTGGTACCCGAGCAAACCTTTATCAAATGAACCTTACCAAAACAAAAGATTTGCACATACATCCCATGCCTGTTACACCTTTTAGAAATGTATAAATCGTTTTGCTGTGTTCACAGTTAATGTGTTTCAAAAATGACATTGGGAGTTCTGAAGGACATAAAAAATATAATAGAAATATCTCGCCCTCTCTCGCTTTTTTTGCCAAAAGATCTAAATAGGTAAATATTTCTAAACGTATAAATTATTGAATTATGTCTTTACTAGTGTATTGAATACAACGGGAAAATATAACTTTGAATTCATGGATATGGAATTAGCTTCCAGTGTATTAACACACATGAACTGAGACCCAATCCTGTGATTACTTAAGAAAAATGAATTCATGCTTCCCCACTGTGCAAAAGGATAAATTGGAAAAAAATGCACACAGGTTTAACTGGCAGATGGTTGGCAATTCTCTTTTTGTTAAACCAACTGGTATCGTACATCTTGAAGTCTTGTAGCTGCAGGTAGTGTATCCCTATTTAGAATGGCCACAGATGCATGAGAAAAACAGGGGAGGGACAATCTGGTTAGAATATTATCCAACCTGCTGGACTACAAGGGTCTAATATTCGGAACATTTCAACATGTGAATGCAGCTTTTGGGTCATGTTTACATAATATTAAAAAAATAACTTAATTTGTTATCCATACACCTATGACAAACTTACATTAGTCTGTCACGTGTACAGTATTTATAATCTACAGAATTATTTTAATCAGCACAATGTAAACCATTCAGATGGTAGCATTTTCAAAGGTCAGTTTATTGTCAAGTGTACCAATTAAGGTACAGTGAAACTCAAACTTCGTTGAATTGCAAAGCTTTTATTAAATAGTATAGTCCAGAAAATTAAGACAATATGCTCTGAGCGTAAATTATGTTTTCTCATCTAATAAAACTTGATATGGTTATGCATGTAATTACCTTTTGGAGAAATTTGACCAAATCTTCAGCGGATGTATTTATTTTAATTACAGTTATATTTTGCTATTTCATAATGAGTTACAAAAACATTAAAAAAAAAATAGAAAATGAAATATGAATGCAGGATATTTGAATCATGAACAATAAATTCTGATAGTGCACAGTAGTTTGATTTGTTATGGAAAGGATAGTGCAGGTTAATGCTTTGACTGTGACCTTTCTTTGGGAGAATAACTAATAAACACTTTGACCTTTCTTTCTCTTTCAAATATTGATCAATCTCTGGTGCATTCCCAGCACTGCTATTTATATCTCTGGAAAACTTCAAAATAATACTGTAAATATTTTATAAAAATAACAGTGAATTATATTTGATAAATTATGATTTTATAATCAACAGATTTTTTAAAACTGATTTAATGACACCTTCCCGACTCCCCCAAATCTTTGAGAGTTGATAGAAATCAAGAAATCAATGATCATTGATATATTTGCAAAGATCTTATGTCTCTACATCATAGTTATAAAATCTTGCTTCATATTTTGTGGCCTTTGCATCATCAACAATCTGTAATTTGGAAGAAAGAATTTCACATGTTTAATCTCCATTTAATCAACAGAGCTTTGATCTTGCCATTGAGAGCAGTCAAGATTGAACTTCATTTTTTCCATATTTTACTGGCAACCTTTTCACCAACAACTCCAAGCTTATGTAACCTCATAACCTTGTGACCTTATGCACCTTGCAAATGCACCCATCTGACAAATGTGTTGCTATTGCATGCTAGTTGTATGTGTCTCAGCTGAGAAGCCTACCCCAAGGATGAATTTGTAAAATTGTAAAATGGGTTTGGACTATTGCTAAGTTTGCAAGTCCTATTTTCTGCATGCTGAAGTTGGCTTAAAATAGACATAAGACTTCTAAATATATTAATGATGGGCTTTACATGTGTTGAAGAACTCACTGAAGAAATAGCCAATGTTCATCAAAGAGACCATTGGGCCTTCCTCATTCAGCATTTTTTAGTGCCCCTGTTGGCATCAGTAAAAAGCACCTATTGGGAACTTTGTTGTCTGTGGCACCAGGAACTGAATCCTCCCAATTATATTTTTGTGTCAATGGACTCAACTTGGAATTTATTCATATTGATATCTTTTCAGGATGTGACTGTGGCCAGCCTTTATAGCTAATCCCTGGCAAAGGTGGTGATGAGCTGTCTTCTTAAACTGCTTCGGGAGCTCCAGGTCGCAAGAGCTTCGACCGCCCCAATCGCGGGAGCTTTGATCGGCCCAACATGGGAGCTTCGATAGCTGGCTGCGGGAGCTTCGATCGCCCCAACTGCGGATGATTTGACAGCCCCGGCCACGGGAGAATGAAGAGGGAAGAAGATTAGACTTTATTGCTTTCCATCACAGTGAGGAACGTGGGGAATCCACTGTGGTGGATGTTTATGTTAACTTTTATGTAGTTGTGTGTCTTGTTGCTTTTTTTAGTATGGCTGTATGGTAAATCGAGTTTCACTGTACCTTAATTGGTACACGTGACAATAAACAGACCTTTAAAACCTTTGAATGTTGCTAGGCAGGAAAACCCAGGATTAGGCAAGGATACACTGCTGTCATAATTCTAATTTAAGGTGGTACACGACTTGGAGGGAAACGTACTGGTGGTGGTATTCCTGTGACCACCCAATTTCATCTGTGTTGGAAAAAAGAGATAGCGAGCAATGCAAAGAAACCCACGATAGCAGAGATTGACCCAGTGAGTGGCACACCACTGAGAATTGAAGAAAATACTTTTTCTTTGCTAAGTTTTTTCTGTTGTAAATCTCAGTTACATTAACAACCCACCTCCAGTAAACCCACAGTGGATTTGAACAAGCCAAGGCATTTATCAGAGCAACCACTACGTCTGCCTGCATTCTTAAAGACAGCCAGCAAAAACTGGCCTGTCTGTTCAAGCAGCACTAATTCCAATTGTTCTCAAATGCAAACGACAACACAAATCAAATTATGCCTCTTACTTCTTCATTCTCAACTAATCGAAACAGACTGGGTGGCACTTCCATAATTTCTCATTGGCTGCAAATAAAACTCAGATGTGGAATCAATGTGTGGAACTTCCCAGAGAATTTCAATTATATCCAATCTAATAGCCACTTAAAATATGATATCACCACACATCAGAAGAATTAGGGTCACATCGTCTCTTCTTGGAGTAATGCGCAACAGACTTTAATGTGCAACATATGACTGGGTTGGCTTAGAAGGTAAAAGTAAGGGAAGGGGAGATTTTCTTTTGTCTGGGTAAGAGTAGGACTCCTGTAAAATTAGACTCATCTATGAAAACTAAACACTCCATTTCTGCTCACTGGGACTTTAACAGGATCTCTTCTGCTTTTTATGTGAGAGAGAAGCTTGCCTGGCTCAAAGCAGAACCCAGCTTCGTTGGCCATGTCATATCACTGACCTTTTAACTGGTACCTGCAGTTGTCTCTCTGCCAGTTAAAATCTGGTCCGCAGGAATAAAAGGCTCAATGAGGCAAATCTAAAACTTTCCTCTGCATAATCAGGAGCAAATTTTGCTGCACTTCACTCTCTCCCATTCGTTTTGAATGAGGCAACCACCAACCTTTGACTCCCACCCCGCACCAATGTATCAAATGTCAACATGCAAACTCCAGGTCACCTGATCCTTAATTTTATATGAAAAAGGAGATTCAAATATATTTTTCTCTCAGTTGCCCCTTTAAGGATCAATGAAAAACACACACAGCTTGATGCATGCTTCAACCAGTATGTAACATTTGGAAGCAAATAGAATTCAGCATTCTTGAATCATCAAGTTGGATTCATAATGGCCTTGAAGAGAGACACAAAACACTGGAGTAACTCAGCGGGTCAGGTAGCAACTCTGGTGAAATGGAATAGGTAACGCTTCGGGTTGTGACCCTTCTTCAGACAGTCATGGGGGAGGGAGACCAGAGGTATGAATGGTGGCTGGTTTGTTCTGTACCTTTTCATACCTCTAGTTTCCCTCTCCCCTGACTTTCAGTCTGAAGAAGGGTCACGACCCAAAACATCACTTATTCCTTTTCTCCAGAGATGCTACCTGACCCACTGAGTTACTCCAGCATATTGTGTCTATCTTTGGTGTAAACCAGCATCTGCAGTTCATTCCTACACATTTCAAAATGGTCTCATTAGGCAACTGTATAGATCGCAAAATGTGAGGCAATGGGGTCAAATATTTTGCCAATTTTGTCATAACTTCAAATTTTTCTTTTGTGGAGTGCTGCTTAAAACTTATTCTGTAACCATCTATTAACAATTGAGGTACAAAATAATAAAGTAGTCCTGCACAGTCTTTTTCTTAAGCTGACTTTTGCTAGATGAGCGTTTATTGTGCAGGTGGAGGGGAGTCAAATAAGTAACAATTATTTTCTGAAACTGACTTGCCAAGTTCACATATTAAAAGGAAGGTAGCACAAGAATGGGAACAAGACATAACTTTGAATTATGGAGATGTTAATAGTGATGACTACCTTGAGAATAACAGCAAATTAATGCAAAAATATTGAAATATATGCCAAATCTGTTGGGCTTTGACTGAAGGGAAAATGTCATGTGGAAATATTTAAAAAATGAAATAACAATACCTTTGGCAGATATATTTTTGATTCAAATCAGAATTATTCCACCTTAAGAATTTTGTGTACTTCATCAGGGCTCATCATAGAATCAGAATCAGAATCAGAATGCTTTATTGTCATTGCATGTGTCACATACAACGAGATTACTGTGTCTCTCCATTTAAAAGAACTTCAAACATTCACATACTCATACTTTTTACACTCCCTCCCTCCCCAAACCCACCCATGGATTCACATTTACATAAATTAACACTGTCTCCCACCCCCCCTCCTTCCCCATAACCCACTCCCGGGACAGAGTTCAGTTCCAAGATTGCTGATGGGTAAAAGCTGTTCTTGAGTCTGGCAGTGCGTGACTTTAGCGACCTGTACCTTTTTCCTGAGGGCAGCAGTGTGAAAAGGTGGTGACAAGGATGTGTAATGTCTTTCACGATATTACAGGTCCTGCTGCGGCATCTGGAGTGGTAAATGTCCTCCAGAGGGGGCAGGGGGAGACAAATGATACCCTGGGCAGTTTTTATCACCCTCTGGAGATATAAATATACATTTGAGGATGAGGTCCATTGTATTTATCAGAAAAGAATGCAAAATGAGATTCCACATAAATCAAATGTGTTGCAGCTGATAAAGTGTTTTTTTAATTAACTGTGACCTAGCAAAATCTCCATTCACAACATCATGCCTTGTGTCTTTTACTGATTGATTCTACAATAATCCCGGGTCGGACTCTGGGTCGGAGTTGTCGAGCAGGTCGGGTCGGCGAGGAGGTCGGTCAATGAGGGCCCCAGTGGTTGAGTTCGGCGAGGAGATCAGGGCTGGTGGTCAAGGTCCAGTAAGGGGTCTGCAGGCAAGGTCGAGGATGGCGCTGGCAGCCGAGGACGAGGTTGGCAAAGTCGGTCAAGGCCATGGACGCCAGCCATCAAGGACAGGCTACGTGGGTGCCAGAGGTCGGACGTGCTGCCGAGAACAAAGAAGGACCCGGCATGGGGGGACCGCCGAGAACGAAGGGGGACCATAAATGGAACGTGTTTAAAATGGTTTGTGTTAAGATGGTATACTTGTAACTTTGTCGGCGCCCTTTATGTGGTGACTCTTTGTATTCCTTGGGTATGCAAAACAAAGAATATCACTGTGACTTGTCCCATATGATTATAAAGTATAATTCATTCATTCATTAATACTTTAGAGAGTATGTACATGTTGGCCGCTGCAATCCAACATATTGGAAAGTGGTTAAATATAACAGCAACAATTCATCACATATTCTGTCGGGGCTTGATCAACCCCGGCTGGGTCGCCTAGGCGAGGGTGTCTGATGTTGTGAGACCCGAAACACCTGATGACCCCAGGTCACATCACTGAGGATGCATCCCAGCGCATCTAGAAGATGTATCTTTCACACTGCAATAGGGAATGGCCTGCTTTGTCACCTCGCTATACATGGGGCTTTATTAATATTCTTTCAAGATGATATGTTCTTGGTGAGGTAGGGGTCCTCCTATACTTAACCAAAATAATGGTTATCCATGTATGCACACAGATTTCATTGCTGGACTATTTGTCTGTTGGTGAAATAATAATTGTTCAGAAAATAAAATAATTTGATATGCTTGAGAAACGCTTAACTTTTTTTCGGCTAAACTGACAATCCAAAATACTTTTGAGGGCCACTCACATAAAATGAGAAGTTTTAAGCTGCTTGAGATGACCTCATCACTATTATTTCATCTAGAATCCAATGGTAATTTCCTCATGGAGTGCAGAGATGGAATGCCAGCATCCTGCAGCTTTTCATCTATTTTAATGGGAAATCTGGACCTTAACTGTGCACCAGATTAGATAATAGCACTTAGGCAAGGTTCATGGAAATATGGAGTCATAGAGTCATGCAGCACAAAAACAGACCTGCTAGCCCAACCTATCCATGTGGACCAAGATGTCAGACACAAAATGTTGGAGTAGCTCAACATCTTCACTAAAGAGATCTGGGGGTCCTTGTTCATCACTCACTGAAAGTAAGCATGCAGGTACAGCAGGCAGTGAAGAAAGCTAATAGCATGTTGGCCTTTATAACAAGAGCAGTTGAGTATGGGAGCAAAGAGGTCCTTCTGCTAGTGTACAGGGTCCTAGTGGGACCACACCTGGAGTATTGTGTGCAGTATTGTTCTCCAAATTTGAGGAAGGACATTCTTGCTATTGAGGGAGTGCAGCGTAGGTTCATGAGGTTAATTCTCGGGATGTCATATATTGATAGAATGGAGCGGCTGGGCTTGGAATTTGGAAGGATAAGAGGGGATCTTATTGAAACATATAAGATTAATAAGGGTTGTACACACTAGAGGCAGGAACCATGTTCCCGATGTTGGGGGAGTCCAGAACCAGGGACCACAGTTTAAGAATGCGGATGACACGAAGCTGGGGGGCAGCGTTAGCTGTGAGGCGGATGCTCGGAGGCTGCAAGGTGACTTGGATAGGCTGGGTGAGTGGGCAAATGCATGGCAGATGCAGTATAATGTGGATAAATGTGAGGTTATCCACTTTGGTGGCCACACAGGGAGTGGTGAATCTCTGGAATTCTCTGTCACAGAAGGTAGTTGAGGCCAGTTCATTGGCTATATTTAAGAGGGAGTTAGATGTGGCCCTTGTGGCTAAAGAGATCAGGGGGTATGGAGAGAAGGCAGGTACAGGATACTGAGTTGGATGATCAGCCATGATCATATTGAATGGCGGTGCAGGCTCGAAGGGCCGAATGGCCTACTCCTGCACCTAATTTCTATGTTTCTATGTAAGAATGGGGGGTAAACCATTTAGAACGGAGATGAGGAAACACTTTTTCACACAGAGAGTTGTGAGTCTGTGGAATTCTTGCCTCAGAGGGCGGTGAAGGCCGGTTCTCTGGATACTTTCAAGAGAGAGCTAGATAGGGCTCTTAAAGATAGCGGAGTCAGGGGATATGGGGAGAAGGCAGGAACGGGGTATTGATTGTGGATGATCAGCCATGATCACACTGAATGGCGGTGCTGGCTCGAAGGGCCGAATGGCCTACTCCTGCACCTATTGTCTAATGTCTATTGGGGCAGGCAGCATCTCTGGAGAGAAGGAATGAGTGATGTTTCGGGTTGAGACCCTTCTTCAGAAGATGTCTGTCTACATTCGCTCCATTTGCGCATATTTGACCCAAAACCTTCCAAACCTATCCATGTCCTTTAAATGGTGCTATTGTGCATGGCTCAATCATTTACACTTTCAATTATTTTGGCTTGCTAATATAAGTTATGTAATGTAATGTAATTAACTGTTTTAAGTGTTTTCTTGTGCTTTAATTAAACAGCATTTTCATAGTAAAAATAATTGTTTTAAGTAGTTTAATTTTAAAATAATATCGCACTATGCTCCAATGTTTGCGACCGTTAGTGGCATTCACAGACATTCAGACTTCTGCGATCCTAACAGCTAGTTCAGCTCAAGCTATAATTTAACCAGCTAACAAAGTTCCACAAGGCCTTGCTGATTTGCACTTGGCTTCAAAGGTTCTGGTTGTTGCATTGGGGGCAATCTTTTCCTGACGTGAGATTTTATCCAAACAGAATGTTCATTGGGTGAGCTGGATAGAACAATACTGTGGTCAGTTTTGAACCATGGGATGTAGCACAGATAAGCACACTCCTGCAGCATTTAGGATTGTGTGGTTCAGAAGGCTGTGTATTTGACCTATTCCATGTATTCCAAGGACAAAGTTCTACTCTGACACCTCAAGAATCACGGCAAGGCCACCAGCATAATTAAAGACGAGTCGCACTCCGGCCACAATTACCAACAATTAGAGAGCAGCCCTTGGCTACCACCTACCTCATTGGAGACCCTTGGGCTATCTTTAATTGTACTTTACTGGACTTGCACTAAACTTTATTCCCTTTATCATGTATCTGTGAACTGTGGATGGGTCGATTATAATCATGTACTGTCTTTCTGCTGATTGGTTAGCAAGCTACAAAAGCTTTTCACTGTATGCGATATGCGTGACAATTTTTGGTTACCCTGCTAAAGGAAGGATTTTGTCAAGCTGACAAGAGTACAGTGAAGATTTACGAGGATGTTGCCAGGACTTGAGGACATGAGCTATAGAGAGGTTGGACATGCTGGGCCTTTAATCCTTGGAGTGCGGGAGGATGAGGGGTGATCCATTAGAGGTGTATAAGATTATGAGGAGAATAGATAGGAGATAGTTGAGGCAGGTATTATAACAACATTTAAAAGTCATTTTGACAGGCACATGAAGAGGAAAGGTTCAGAAGGATATGGGCCAAATGTAGTATAGCAAAAAGATTTGAGTATAGGAGCAAGCAAAAGGATTTGAGTATAGGAGCAGGGAGGTTCTACTGCAGTTGTACAGGGTCTTGGTGAGACCACACCTGGAGTATTGCGTACAGTTTTGGTCTCCAAATCTGAGGAAAGGCATTCTTGCCATAGAGGGAGTACAGAGAAGGTTCACCAGACTGATTCCTGGGATGTCAGGACTTCCATATGAAGAAAGACTTGATAGACTCGGTTTGTACTCGCTAGAATTTAGAAGATTGAGGGGGGATCTTATAGAAACTTACAAAATTCTGAAGGGGTTGGACAGGCTAGATGCAGTGTGTGGCTGTGGGGGTAGGGGGGTTGTGGGTGTATGTGTGGAGGGGGGGTGCATGGGGAAGGTGTGTGTGTGTGTGTAGGAGGGGTGGGGGAGGGTGTGTGTGTGGGGGATGGGGGGGTGGGGGAGGGTGTGTGTGTGGGGGATGGGGTGTGTGGGGGAGGATGTGTGTGTGGGGGAGGGTGTGTGGGGGTGGAGGTGTGAGTGGGGGAGAGGGTGTAGTGGGGAGAGGGGGTGTGTGGGGAGGGGCAGTGTGGGGAGGGGCAGTGTGGGGGAGGGGCAGTGTGGGGGAGGGGCAGTGTGGGGGAGGGGCAGTGAGGGGGAGGGGCAGTGAGGGGGAGGGGGGGGTGTAGGGGAGGTGGGTGTAGGGGAGGGGAGGTGTTGGGGAGAGGGGTGTAGGGGAGGGGGGGTGTAGGGGAGAGCGGGTGTAGGAGGGGGGTGTGTGGGCTCACCGGTTCCCGGCCCGGGCCCCAACTGCACTCCTGGCTCCAGTACCCGGCTCCGGACTCACTCAACTGCTCCCGTCCCCAGCGCCTGTCGCACTCACAGCGAACACAGCCCGCCCCCGCCCATGGAGCACAGACCACACTCCGCTGCTTCAGCTTTATTCTCGGCGGCTTCTGGACAGGCGGCTTCTGGACGTGCTCACAGACTCAGCCCTGCCTCCAGGGTTTTAAATTCTCCAGCGGGTGCTGGAAGGGACGTTACCTTTGTTAATCCTGGCTAAAACAGAGCAGCCATAGCACCAAAATTTAGTAAGGACTCATGTATTGTTAGGCCATTTTGGTCAAGTCTGATGTGCTCTGCAGAAATAAGACAAGCTTCTGAATGGTGCCAGTAAGTCTAGGGCCCAGGTCAGTGCTGCACATTCAATTGACAGAATGAATGTGCTTTGTGCAGAGGACATCCAAAGAAGTATAAAATGCATGAAGTTGATTGGATTAATGCAAACTAAGTGCACATATTGTAAATAATGTTGCTAGACAGTTACCCTGCTGTTTGTTGATTGGTTAAAGTGTTGAGCCCCTGGCAGATTTGTTTGGATTCCAGGGTAAATGTTGCATTATTCAAGTTAAGTTAGCTTCTTCTGGAAACTTCGCCTGCAACAATGTAAGGGAGATTCTGTTATTGGTCTGTGTAACTGTCAATAATGTATTGTTGTAATTAATATGTTTGATTGGATTGTAAATAGACCACCCCTCTGTAGTTCGGCCCCTCAAGGTTCGGGACCTATAAAAGGCAGCCCCTACGAGGTCCTTTGTCGATCTTCTGGAAGAGCACTTGGGACTATGTGACCTTTTGGAGTGTTTCTGCTTGCACGAGGCTGAAGGGCTTGGCCAGGCAGATACAAGGTTCGAACCCACGGTGGTTTAGGTATCGTATAGGGGAATTTGTTGTGCAATCCAAAAATAGAGATTAGTTGTTCCAGTGCTTGAATCATTTTATTGACTGAACGAGACTGAGGGGAAGCTTAGAAGAGCTTGTTTACACCTTCATGGTGACTGACAGGTGAGAAGACCAATCTGCTGATCTCACGATTTTTTAAAACTTCATAACTTTTGTAATCTTCCACCGATCGGAATTAAACATGGTGTGCTTGGAGCAGAGGAGAACGGTGAGCAAGGTGGCGATATACGGTAGCGCTTTTGCGCAAATTTAAAAACAACGCAGACCGGAAGTGGTCAAGATGAGAGTTTTAGTAATAGTATATAGCTAGATAGATATAGATGACATATATCCAAAGTAGATTGGGAGAGGGCAGGGTACAAAATCCAGGCCATTATACTAAAACAAATTTTGTATTTGCTCTGTAGTTCATCCAAGTGTTGCACTTTCTTCCAATAGCTCATTCCTCACAACACTTTATTTATACAACCTTACTGTTATAAACCAACACATCTTCTTATTTACTGTGTGAAGTGCCATGGAGATATGGCTATACCTGAACAAATCAACAAACACCACTCATTTACTATTTTCAGTGAATGATGGAAGTATAACAAATGTTGATTGGCAAATCATTGATAAATTTTACGAACAAAATAAATCTCGGATGGCGACAGTAAATCTCAGATGACTCCTAATAACAATGGTGTACAATGAGTAATGGCAGTTTCTAGTCTTACAGTTTATCTTCTGATACATAATGAGCAACATCATGAGAAAACTGCTAGGTTATACCTATTATAAATTAAGAAAACTGAGTGGGCTGTAACAACTCCTCTCGGAATATATAAAAAAAACTCATGTCAGGACATGTCAACGGGAAAGTACATTTTAGAACAGTTACTATGTGCCCACAGTACCAATTATATTTGTAGGCAGCATTTTAGTGGAACATTTCCACTTAAAAAAAACGTCATGTAATGTCATGCAAAATTGCTGCAGTTTGCATGCATTGGAGACCTTGGCAATTCAATTGCTGTAAATAGAAATGAGCATTTGCATATTCACCACTTGATGACTCAAACAACACCACCTCCGTTCCCCATTAATTCCAAACATTTCCTCATTTAGATCAATCAAATCTTACAGCAACTGGGAACAATGGGACTACACTTTATTAGGCTCATGTAACCGCAAACCATATCCCACTCATCCATCTCAAAATCCTTCCCAAGGAGCAAATGTTGCAATATTATTGAGGGGATTTTTCCAAGTTTACATTGTGATTCTTGTTAAAGGATTATTCAGATGTCCTAATAATAGGGGTCTCTGTACCATTCTCAGCATGTATCTGCAGTCATAAATTGGAGATATTTAACAAATTACATCAACACCAAACAAATCCTCTCAACTACACAATGAAAAAAAATGGTTATGGATAGTAAACATAAGAATTGAAAGAAATTAAAGTGTAAAGATGGATGTTTACAGTTTGACACAAGCAATTAAAGTACTTCCCCTACTATTAGTCTATATGTTCAGGTGAAATTCTTGTTCTACAAAATCAATCATCATAATCAATCCCCAAGGCATTAACAGCACACTGCCCATTCCCTGCATTCATGCAAATCCTATGTTGCTGCCAAACATTGCCAGTCAAATCTGTCAAAGGGTTGTAGGCATCCAGCTGCCACAAAGAAAAACAAGTCTGCGATGGCAAGGTAATGAAGTGCTACTCAATGCTACATCTTAGGCTTGCACACTTTTTCTCAACCACTGGTGCTTCTTGTGATATTGTCCTATATATGGACCCATACATTTGATCTACAGAAGGTTTTGTTTTGCACTAATCTTGTTTTTTTTTTAGTTTATTGAACTTTTTTTTGCGTATTGTATTAGACAATAGAAAATAGGTGCAGGAGTAGGCCATTCGGCGCTTTGAACCAGCACCACAATTCAATTAGAATCATGGCTGATCATCCACATTCAGTGCCCCGTTCCTGCCTGACTCCGCTATCTTTAAGAGCTCTATCTAACACTCTCTTGAAAGCATCCAGAGAATTGGCACCCACTGCCTTCTGAGGCAGAGAATCCCAATTCTCTGGGTGAAAAAGATTTTCCTCATCTCTGTTCTAAATGCTTTCCCCTGGGTCTCGACTCCACCAACATCGGGAACATGGTTCCTGCCTCTAGCGTGTGTAACCCTGAATAATCTTATATGTTACAATAAGAACACCTCTCATCCTTGTAAATTCCAGAGTATACAAGCCCAGCCGCTCCATTCTATCAATATATGACAGTCCCGCCATCCCGGGAATTAACCTCGTGAACCTACGCTGCACTCCCTCAATAGCAAGAATGTCCTTCCTCAAATTTGGAGACCAAAACTGCACACATTACTCCAGGTGCGGTCTCACTAGGGCCCTGTACAACTGCAGAAGGACCTCTTTGCTCCTATACTCAACTCCTCTTGTTATGAAGGCCAACATGCCATTAGCCTTCATCATTGCCTGCTGTACCTGCATGCTACCAAAGTGGATAACCTCACATTTATCCACATTAAACTGCATCTGCCATGCATCCGCCCACTCACACAACCTGTCCAAGTCACCCTGCATCCTCATAGCATCCTCCTCACAGTTCGCACTGCCACCCAGCTTTGTGTCATCTGCAAATTTGCTAATGGTACTTTGAATCCTTTCATCTAAATCATTGATGTATCTCGTAAATAGCTGTGATACACCACTAGTCACTGCCTGCCATTCTGAAAGGGACCCGTTAATCCCTACTCTTTGTTTCCTGTCTGCCAACCAATTTTCTATCCATGTCAGTACCCTACCGCCAATACCATATGTTCTAATTTTTCCCACTAATCTCCTATATGGGACCTTATCAAATGCTTTCTGAAAATCCAGGTTGACTACATCCACTGGCTCTCACTTGTCCATTTCCCTAGTTACAGCCTCAAAAAATTCCAGATTAGTCTAGCATGATTTCTCCTTCGTAAATCCATGCTGACTCGGACCGATCCTGTTACTGCAATCCAAATGTGCCGCTATTTCATATTTTATAATTGTCTCCAGCATCTTCCCCACCACCGATGTCAGGCTAACTGGTCTATAATTCCCTCTTTTCTCTCTCCCACCTTTCTTAAAAATAGGCTGTGGGCCGAGGAGCTTTATTCCAGTGATTCGTGACCCAAGTCACAGAACTACATGAAATTTTCACATATTGTGTAAAAAAATTATATAAATCACCCCTGAAACTTGTCATGAACAAGAATTGCACATTTTTATTAAATCAGAGAAAAAACGGAAACATTTTGGGTATTTTGAGTCCAATCAAAGCACGTTTAACATTGAGTTGTATGCCAGTTGGCCAATCACGCGCTTTGTTTCAGGCTAGCACACAACATAGCTGAGAGGGCTTCACTGATGCCTGTTTTACTGGAGATTCCGATGAAGGTTCTTTGTCGTGGAAACTTGCAGCAGGGTAATTGAATTTAGTGAGAAAAGCATTAAGAAGTCTGAAAAATGTTCAGCTAAGTGGATAGAAGTGGAAGAAAGTCTTGAAAGCAAAGTCCCTGCTGAGGTGCTGCAGTCAAACTTTGTGAATCAACGAACTGAAAAGTAAGATCTATAGTCTGAATTAATGAAAATTAATCTGTATGGACTTTAATTAATTTAATTGCACCCTTTATAATGTGAAAAAATGAGATTTGGAGGCTGTACATTCATTCATTCACTCATTCACATTCATTCACTCACTCATTCATTCATTTACTAATTCATTCCTTCATTCATTCATTCATTCATTCATTCATTCATTCACTCACTAACTCACTCACTAACTCACTCACTCACTCATTCACTCACTCATTCATTCATTCATTCATTCATTCACTCATTCATTCACTCATTCACTTATTAATTCATTCATGAAGTTGAGGGCCTAAACTATATGTATCAATAACAAGGTAAATTAAACATTTTCACTAATGCCACTAATAGAGTAATAAGTCTTAATCATCTAATCTCGGAGCTGCCTGCGATAACTCACCATGAAAAGGTGCTCCGATCGCGGGGCCTATGTACACAGTGAAGCCGCGGTCTTAATTAAAAAGCGTCCAATTCGCGAACGCGCTGCCGCTGATCTTCTCTGCGGGCGGGGGGGGGGGAGGGGGGGTGTACATAGTGCCGTCCATAGTGGCCGTTTCCAGGAAAACGGAGGAATATATCTATCTGGAATATATATAGGTATAATAATATATTATATGCCTGACCCGCTGAGTTACTCCAGAACTTTGTGTCTAATGTCCACAAATTAATCTTCTTTACTCTGCATGCTCTCCAATGCAGTCATATATTTCTTACAGTGCAGTGACCAGAACTGCACACAATGTTCCAAGTGTTATTTATATCATGTTTTTTAAATAATATATTATATTATTATACCTATATTACTATCTGGAATATATATAGGTATAATAATATATTATATTATATTATATTATATTATTATAATATTATTATATATATATTATATTATTATACCTCTATTACTATCTGGAATATATATAGGTATAATAATATATAATACTAGACCAAGTGCAGACCCGTTGGGTCTGTTCCCCCAACGTGCGGTTGTGGGGGGGGGGGGGGGCGGCATGCAGCGTCACACACACTAACTATCCCCCCCCCGCACTTACGCTAATTACCCCTCTTGATATTATATTAATATTATTAATTTGCTCCTTTTACCCCATAACCACCCTATCTACTGACGCATAGCCCCCAACTTGCAGTCACATCTAGAGAGGGGGGGGGGGGGTAGAGAGTGAGGGCAGAGAGAGAAGGGGCAGAGACAGAGACACAGAGAGAGGGGCAAGAGGGATAGGGGGGTGGAGAGGAGGAGAAGAGGGAGGGTGGGTGAGGGGGGAAAGGTGGGGAGGAGAGGGTGAGAGTGAGGAGGAGAGAGAGGGAGTGCTGAGAGGGGGGTGAGGGGGAGAGGTGGGGAGCAGGGGGGGGGAGGGGGGGGAGGGGGGAGGGGGGGGGGGGGAGAGGGGAGAAGAGGGGGGGGGGGAGGGGGGAAAGAGGGGGGGGAGAGAGGGGAGGGGGGGGAGAGGGGGGGGGGGAGGGGGGTAGGGAGGGGTGTGCTGAGAGGGGGTGAGATGAGGGGAGGGGGAGGGTGGAGGGAAGGAGGTAGGGGTGTGTGGAGGGGAGGGGGGTTTAGGGGAGGGACGGTGGGGGAGGGGAGGAGGGGGAGAAAAAGAGGGGAGAGAGAGGGGGAGGGAGGGAGGGGAGACAAGAGGGGGGGGAGAGGAGAGGGGGGGAGAGGAGAGGGGGGAGAGGAGAGGGGGGAGAGGAGAGGGGGGAGAGGAGAGGGGGGGAGAGGAGAGGGGGGAGAGGAGAGGGGGGAGAGGAGAGGGAGAGGAGAGGGGGAGAGGACAAGGGGGGAGAAAAGAGGGGGAGAGGTGAGGGGGGGGGAGGAGAGGAGAGGCGAGGAGAGGGGGGGAGAGGAGAGCGGGATGAGAGGAGAGGGGGGAGAGGAGAGGGGGAGGAGAGGGGAGAGGAGAGGAGGGGGGGAGAGGAGAGGGGGGGGGAGGGGAGAGGAGAGGGTGGGGGAGAGAGAGAAAGAGAGAGGGAGAGGGAGAGAGAGGAGGGGAGAGAGAGAGAGAATGCCTTTTTACTTCAACCCAAACAACCATTTGCAGGCAGTGCTTTTTTACCTCAAACTAACCATATTTTCATTTTCAAACCAAATTAAGGGTACTCACAGTGCTGTAGACATTTGTTCAGTGTCATTCAGAGCTCTGATTGAGGCACACCACTTGCAGAGACTGATTGAGGCACACCACTTGTAGAGACTGATTGAGGCACACCACTTCCTGGTTTTATAGTCCCTCCCCCTCCCTCCAGCAGGGGCAGCAGAGAGAATGGGGAATTTTGTAAAAACATTAATATCTCTGTCATTTTTCATCGATGGGAAAAATCCTTGGCACACATGCGGCGGAGGGGGGCTCTGAGCGAGGTGGCCAAAAATGACGGCCGTAGGTGGCGGCGTTCTCTCGGAAATTGCAGCACAGATCGCCAAAACCGGTCAAGAACAGAGTTTTAGTAATATAGATAATATTATTATAAATAAATATAATATTATTATACCTATATAACTATCTGGAATATATATAGGTATAATGATATATAGTTTAAATGGACTGCAACACGGAAGTAGGCTGCCCATCGTGTAATATGGGCATTGGCCACTAGATGGCGCTTACTTTCCCGATCTCATTTTCTAATTAGTTTAATTCATTAATGTGCAACTTTCGGCAATGACGAGTTATGACTTCCTTCTCAATTATATTTCATCTAAATCTGTGGAAAATTTCATGTAGTTTGGTGACTTGGATCACGAAAACTGATTTCTAGACACATTTTTGATGCTCGGCCCACAGCCTAAAAGTGGGATAACATTATCTACGCTCCAATCCACAGGAACTGATCCTGAATCAAGAGAACATTGGAAAATTATCACCAATGCGTCCACGATTTCTAGATCCACTTCCTTAAGTATCCTGGGATGCAGACCATCAGGCCCTGGGGATTTATCAGCCTTCAGACCCATCAGTCTACCCAACACCATTTCTGCCATGTGAATTTCCTTTAGTTCCTCCGTCACCCATGATCCTCTGGCCACTAGTACATCAGGGAAATTGTTTGTGTCTTCCTTATTGAAGACGGATCCAAAGTACTTGTTCAATTCGTCTGCCATTTCCTTGTTCCCCATAATAAATTAACCTGTTTCAGTCTTCAAGGGTCCAATTTTGGTCTTACCTAATTATTTCCTCTTCACATACCTAAAGAAGCTTTTACTATCCTCCTTTATATTCTTGGCCAGCTTACCTTCGTACCTCATCTTTTCTCCCCGTATTGCTTTTTTAATTAACTTCTGCTGCTCTTTAAAAGTCTCCCACTCCTCTGGCTTCCCGCTCATCTTTGCTATATTATGCTTCTCTTTTATTTTTATACTGTCCTTGACTTCCTTTGTCAGCCACCGTCGCCCCTTACTCCCCCTGGAATCTTTCTTCATCTTTGGAAAGAATCGATCCTGCACCTGTATTATTCCCAGAAATACCTGTCATTGTTGTTTCACTGTCCTCCCTGCTGGGGTATCTTTCCAGTCAACTTTGGCCAGCTTCTCCCACATGGCTCCATAGTCCCTTTTGTTCAACTGTTATACTGAGACTTTCAATTTTCTCTTCTCCCTCTCATATTGTAGATTAAAACTTATCATAACATGGCCCCTTTACCTCGAGTTCCCTTATCAAATCCGGTTCATTACAACACTAAATCCAGAATTGTCTTCTCCCTGGTAGGCTCCAGTACAAGCTGCTCCAAGAATTCATCATGGAGGCACTCCACAAACTCCCTTTCTTGGGGTCCAGCACCTACCTGATTTTCCCAGTCTACCTGCATGTTAAAAAATCTTCCATGACAACCGTAGCATTACCTTTGCGACATGCCAATTTTAACTCTTGATTCGACTTGCACCCTATATCCAGGCTACTGTTTAGGGGCTTGTAGATAACTCCCTTTGGGGTCTTTTTACCCTTACAATTCCTCAGGTCTATCCATCCTGACTCTACATCTCCTGATTCTATGTCACCCCTTGCAAGGGACTGAATTTCATTCCTCACCAACAGAGCTACCCCACCTCCTCTGCCCACCTGTCAGTCTTTTCAATAAGACGTATACCCTTGAATATTCAGTTCCCAGCCCTGGCCTTCTTGCAGCCATGTCAATGTAATTCTCACATCATCATACTTGCCAATTTCTAACCGAGCCTCAAGCTCATCCACTTTATTTCTTATACTTCGTGCATTCATATATCATACTTTTAATCCATTTCTCCCCTCCCCTCACATCGAATCCTATTTCACTTGGCCATACTCTCCTATCCCTTCCTGAGCTTTCTGCCCCGTTAATTCTGGTGTCTTTTTTAACTTTTCTTATACTCTTTCCCTTTAACTACATCCTTATATTTTCAATTTATCTCCCCCCCCCCACTATTTAACTGCCAAACCTGCCTGCCAGAATGCTGATCCCCCTCCTGTTAAGATGCAACCCGTCCTTTTTGTACAATTCACCCTTCCCCCAAAACAGATCCCAGTGGTCTAAGAACCTAAATCCCTGCTTCCCGCACCAGCTGCTCAGCCATACATTCAGATCCTCCATCTCCCTGTTCCTGCCCTCACCAGCACGAGGAACTGGAACCAAACCAGAGATAACCACCCTGGTGGTCCTCCTTTTCAGCCTTCTTCCGAGTTCTCTGAGCTATGATTACTGGGTTTACAGACCTGTTTTGCTGCTTACATAACACAATTTAACACTCATGACAGGGCAAGTTAGCAAGTTTGGTGATGATACAAAAGTGGGTGTTTTTGCAGATAGTGAAGATGGTTGTGAAAAATAGCAGCAGGATCTGGATCGATTGGCCAGGTGGGCTGAGAAATGGTTGATGGAATTTAATATGGAGAAATGTGAGGTGTTGCATTTTGGGATGTCTAACAAGGGCAGGACCTGCACAGTGAATGGTAGCTCTCTGGGGAGTGTTGTAGAGCAGAGACATCTAGGAGTGCAGGTCCCTGGATCCTTGAAGGTCAAGTCGCAGGAAGATAAGGTGGTCAAAAAGGCTTTTGGCACATACAAGAGATACAAGATACAAGATAGATTTATTCATCACATGTGCCAGATGGCACAGTGAAATGAAATTCCCATACAGCCATACAATAAAAAAAGGGACACAGCACACTATAGAATTTGACATAAAACATCCCTACACAGCAGAATCAAAGTTTCCCACTGTGTGGGAAGGCACCAAAGTCAGTCTCTTCCTCCACTGTTCCCCGTGGTCAGGGCCTCCCCGTGCCCTCCGCGGTTGCCGCTACGGGCGGCCCGATGTTCAGGACCGTTCGCCGGGGTGTTGTAAGTCCGACGTCGGGGCTGCGGGACGCCCTCAGCGGCGTGGACACCAGAGTCGGCCCCCTCCTACCGGAGTCGGCGGCTCCCAAAGTCCGCAGGCCGCGCCGGGTGGAGACTGCTGCTGGAGACCCTCTGCAAGGCGCCCCAGGACTCCACGATGACGGTCAGCACCGCCCGCGTTGGAAGCTCTCCGCACCAGAGCTCCACGATGTTGGAGCAACGGCCCAACGCTCCGGCGCTCCAAACGGCGACCCAGGTAGGCATCGCCCGCTCCGCGGTGACTCCAGCGCTGCGCCGCCGCTGTAGCAGCCCTGGTCCGGTTCCCGGTCCCCGGCAGGAAAGGCCGCTCCGATCCAGCTGGTAGGCCGCGAGGTGGGGGGCGAGGACGCAACTCGGAGAAATAGTCGCGTCCCCGCCAGGAAGAGACTGGGAAACGGTTTCCCCCTTACCCTGCCCCCCTCCCCCACATAGAAAAGTAAAAGTTTCCCCCAAAACAGACATTGGACTAACTAAAAATTAAAAAAAGATAGAAATACAGACAGGCTGTAGGTAGAGGCTGCTGCCAGTGGCCTTCATCAGACAGAGTACTGAGTATAGAAGTTGGGAGGTCATGTTGCAATACGTTGGCGAGACCGCATTTAGAATATTGTGTTCAGTTCTGGGCACCATGATATAGGAAATATATTTTCAAGCTTGAAAGGGTTCAGAGAAGATTAACAAGGATATTGCCAGGACTAGAGGGTGTGAGCTATAGGGAGAGGTTGAGTAGGCTGGGTCTCTATTCCTTGGAGCGCAGGAGGATGAGGGGTAATCTTACAGAGGTGTATAAAATCATGAGGAATTGATCGGGTAGATGCACAGAATCTCTTGCCCAGAGTGGGGGAATCGAGGACCAGAGGACATAGGTTCAAGGTGAGGGGGAAAAAAGTTATTAGGAATCTGAGGGGTTACTTTTTCACATAAAGGGTGGTGTGTGTATGGAATAAGCTGCCAGAGAAGGTAGTTGAGGCAACTTTTAAGAAACATGGATAGGACAAGTTTGTAGGAATATGGACGATACCCAGGCAAGTGGGGCTAGTGTAGCTGGGACATGTTGGCCTGTGTGGGCAAGTTGGGCCAAATGGTCTGTTTCCACACCGTACCACTCTATGACTCTAGTTAATTCTAAATCTTCAGTGCTCTATTATTGAAACTGATCAACTTGCAGCTATCTTAAATGAAGCAGGCCAATGCAAGGCGAAGAAAATAATCACAGATTAATCAACAGGCTACTTGGCCCTTCAAATCCATGCCAGCTCTGTGCAAGAATGATGCAGCTCGTTCCACTCCCCCGCCCTCTTCCTGCAACTCTTTTTCTTTCATCCACCAATAATATTTCGTTTTGAAAGAAACAATTGCCACCGCAGTCTTATCAGGCTGTTCCACCGTCATTCCTAGCACGAATGACGGTGGAACAGCAATGGCAGGAATTTCTGGTCATAATCCGGAAGACACAGGATCATTTCATTCCAAAAAGGAAGAAAGATTCTAAGGGGAGTAGGAGGCAACCGTGGCTGACAAGAGAAGTTAGGGATAGAATAAAACTAAAAGAAAAGATGTATAACACAGCAAAGAGTAGCCGGAAGCCAGAGGATTGGGAAACATTTATAGGACAACCGAAGGAAACAAAACGGGCAATGCGGGCTGAAAAGATGAAATACGAGGGGAAGCTGGCCAGGAATATAAAGAAGGACAGTAAAAGCTTCTTTAGATATGTTATGGGAAAAAGAGTAGCAAAGTCAAATGTGGATCCTTTGAAGGCAGACACGGGTGAAATTATTATGGGCAACAAGGAAATGGCAGAAGAGTTGAATAGGTACTTCAGATCTGTCTTCACTAAGTAAGACACAAACAATCTCCCAGATGTACCGGAGGACAGAGGACCTAAGGGGGTAGAGGAACTGAAAGAAATTTTCATTAGGCGAGAAATAGTATTGGGTAGGCTAATGGGACTGAAGGATGATAAATCCCCTGGGTCTGATGGTCTGCATCCCAGGGTCCTCAGGGAGGTGGCTCTAGAAATAGTGGACGCATTGGTGATCATTTTCCAATGTTCAATAGATTCAGGATCAGTTCCTGTGGATTGGAGGATAGCTAATGTTATCCCACTTTTCAAGAAAGGAGCGAGAGAGAAAACGGGGAATTACAGACCAGTTAGCCTGACTTCGGTGGTGGGAAAGATGCTGGAGTCAATTATTAAAGAGGTAATAATGGGGAATTTGAATAGCAGTAAAAGGATTTGTCCAAGTCAACATGGATTTATGAAAGGGAAATCATGCTTGACTAATCTTCTGGAATTTTTTGAGGATGTGACAAGTAAAATGGATAAAGGGGTGCCTGTGGATGTAGTGTATCTAGACTTTCAGAAAGCCTTTGATAAGGTCCCGCATGGGAGACTGGTGACTAAAATTAGAGCACATGGTATTGGGGGTAGGGTGTTGACATGGAAAATTGGTTGGCAGACCGGAAGCAAAGAGTAGGAGTGAACGGGTCCTTTTCAGAATGGCAGGCAGTGGCGAGTGGAGTGCCGCAAGGCTCGGTGTTGGGGCCGCAACTGTTTACCATATATATTAATGATTTGGAAAAGGGAATTAGGAGCAACACTAGCAGGTTTGCGGATGACACAAAGCTGGGTGGCAGTGTGAACTGTGAAGAGGATGTTAGGAGGTTGCAGGGTGACCTGGACAGGTTGAGTGAGTGGGCAGATGCGTGACAGATGCAGTATAATATAGATAAATGCGAGGTTATCCACTTTGGTGGCAAAAACAAGGGGGCAGATTATTATCTCAATGGGGTTAGGTTAGGTAAGGGGGAGGTACAGCGAGACCTGGGTGTCCTTGTACACCGGTCACTATAAGTTGGCGTGCAGGTACAGCAGGCAGTGAATTTAGAAGGATGAGGGGGATCTTATAGAAATATATAAAATTATAAAAGGACTGGACAAGCTAGATGCAGGGAAAATGTTCCCAATGTTGGGTGAGTCCAGAACCAGGGGCCACAGTCTTAGAATAAAGGGGAGGTCATTTAAGACTGAGGTGAGAAAAAACTTTTTCACCCAGAGAGTTGTGAATTTATGGAATTCCCTGCCACAGAGGGCAGTGGAGGCCAAATCACTGGATGGATTTTAGAGCGAGTTAGATAGAGCTCTAGGGGCTAGTGGAGTCAAGGGATATGGGGAGAAGGCAGGCACGGGTTATTGATAGGGGACGATCAGCCATGTTCACAATGAATGGCGGTGCTGGCTCGAAGGGCCGAATGGCCTCCTCCTGCACTAATTTTCGATGTTTCTAGGCAATACATTCCTGATGTGGTTCTGTCAAGACCAGCATTTATTATCCATCTATTATTGCCTTAGAGAAGGTATTGGTGAGCTAAAACCTTAAATTGCAGCAGTCCGCTTGGTATGGTATTGCCATAGTGCTACTGGGCAAAGAGTTCCCAAATTTAGACTAAGTAGTTGCAGAAGAGGCCATCAGTGCGAGTCTTGTTATCTGAGTGGACAGGCAGAGCTGAGATTAGAAAGTATACTACTGAAGGTTGAAAAGATGTGATATCTCTGCTCTCTATAGAATCTGAGAGATATTTAATCGTGAATGAAATCAAGATTACTGTTGCATTCCCTCATTTTGATTGGACTCACGTAGAGCAATGTGTGTAATGAAACGGTTAAAACAGACTTCTCAGCTAAAATGGATTTATCTGCTTTTAGCACTCAAGCGAGCAGGCTCACATAGAAAAATAATTAGGTGCTTTGGAAAATAATTTAGATCAGATCATGTAACCTCAACGACACATAGCAGTAAAACAAGACAAACTTTTCTTCCCAGAGATATCGGAGATTTAACTGTTCTCATACCAAGATTAAGAAAACATAGTTGACTATTGTTGTAGATTAGGGAAGAAGCAGGGACTTATTGACCATATAAGTGCATGCTGCGAGTGAGCTCACTGGACTTTACCTTGTTCAAGGATCCAGAACAATGCCAGGCCGCTGTTAAATACGTTCCTAGCATGGTGTAGAAAGGCATGACTCTCACTGCTTGGTTCCCCAGTACTGAGGTTCTTGGTACACTCACCTTGGTTGATCAGTCTAAGTTGTTAGCATTCCGGACAATAAACTTATGAAACATACATTCTAAAAATACGAGTCTTTTCATGGGAAGAGATTAGCCGATGAACAGATTAAAGGATGTACTCAAAGCTTTCATGAAGGTATGCAGCATCCCCAATGACTTCTAAGAATCTCTGTGACACAGCTACTCAAGCAGCTTACAGGATGATATTGAGATCCTCAAGGCCATGCAGTCCGAGTACACAGAAATCCTGCATACGTGGCAAATGGAGCACAAATTATTCTCAGCCCATCCCGTTAACCACTAGCTACCATAACTGTGGAAGAGTCTGACATTCCCACATTGGTCTCATCAGTCAGCTCGGAACTCAAGGAACCAAATTGGAAGCATGTCATCCTTAATCCTGAGTGAGTACCCAAGAAGATATCAAAGCAATGAAGTGCATACTATGCAAATTAAAATCAAATGTAATTAACCAAGGTGTTACGTTTTTTTATCAAAAGGATTTGAAAATCTATGACAAGCAAAATAATCAAACGATTATTATGAAATATATATTGTTCTTTAATTTTTTCAATTTCTTTCCTACACATCCTTTATTTAAACAGTTTACAAACTTCCTTGCTAGATAAAATCTCAGAGTAGACCATTAGTGCCCATTCTTTGGACATTATGAGAGATATGTAGTGGATGAGTAACTCTGACTGCAGTAGATGAATGAATGAGCTATCTCTAGCTGTTGCTAGCCAAATATGACATTGGCTTCTTGTTGATCAACCAATGAGCAATGGAGTTGGCTGGATATATAAGTTGTTCAGAAGAGCAGGTAGTACACTAGAGCAGGTGGTACCTACATTGCAAATTACATTTTGGATTACTATAGCACTGCTTCATGTGATCCAGTGATCAGAAAACAGTGAAACATTCTTGAAGCTATGGAGTTTAACAAACTCTGAGTGAATACTTTGAGCACTGTTTGAAGTCCTGTTTGTGTTATTCCTGAAAGCAACACGACAAAGTAATATGAGCATAGCAATAAGGTAAAATTATTCACAATATAGTATTTATTGGTAATATCTTGCGAATGGTTACATATCAAGCAAAACAGAAAGAATTAATGGTTCACCTTATTTAGATAGAAAGAAAGGGTACATAAGGATGTGTGCAGCAGAAATTTAGTTGCAAAAATCCACAATTATTTTTAAATTCTAAATTTAAATGAAAGAAAACGCACAAAGAAAATGTTCTCTGGCCGAACTGCTATATGGTGCTATAAGGCTCCAACTTGGGAGTAGAGTTTCAAGAGCAGCCTGCGCCCAGCTTTCCCAGGAGCTCAGCCTGACAGAAAATTCCCTGAGGATGTAACAAAGCTCATTTAAAGCCTGTAAAGATTGAGAGCTTAATTCTTCCCTAGCCCACACAATGTAAATGGTCCACATGATTTGAAATATATTTTAAAATGCCTCATCCTTTCCTCCCACGGGTACAAGCATTAGTCGGAAAGTTTAAGCGTGAAATGTGTTGGCAGGAACAATGGGAATATTTATTGGTCTCTGTTTTTCCTTTTTAGGAATCTACATTATATGTGGAGATAAAAGCTGCTACAAACAGATCGTGTATGTGCAGTCGAATTTGGCTTTTTCTATGAAATTGTGTGGAAACAAGTTTTGGGATTTCATTTACCCTTGAAACTTTGACAGAAATAATTCTGAGTCTCATGGGGAAAAGTAATTTACCTCAATGTTTGCGTCCTGCAAACATGTTTTAATAAGATAAAGTGAAGTTAGTATAATGTTTGTGATAACACAATGTGCCTTGGGAAAAGGACATAAGACTCATCCAAGTGCCACAGGATACAGGACCACACTTGAACTGTTCAGGGAAAACAGGCCAACTTTAGATACAGTGGATTTATGGATTTGTAGATTTAGAAAATGTTCTGTGTAAAACATCCAACTTAATTATAAATGGAAATCTATTATACACGTGCCCAGGGCTTTCGAGAATCTGTATTGATTTTTTTCCATTTAGTGTTTCCCGAATCGTACTGCCTTTCTAACTTCCACTTGTCAATTGTAAGGTTTCTATGTAATTTCCTTTATACGTTTTTAAAATAATTATCTAACAAATAGCCAATTAGTTTTAATTTAATAAAAAGTATGGAGCAAAGTATGGAGTAAGATATTAATTGCTGCATATACTATACCACACCAGACAAAGTGAACACTGCAGAATGGCTCATGCATGAAGAAAATCTTGGCTAACCATCTTTCCTGCTGCATCCACAATAAATTGAGTCTTGGCATATGCCTGAAGCTGAACAGGGAACTTGTTTAAGATGCCTCTTCAGAAAAACCAGGCTGCCTCACAAGAAAACAATTTAAAAATCAAGTCTGCAATTTATCCCATCAGATAAAGCATAAAAAGAAGTGTAATTTGACACCTAATTCACTTTCATTCAATGTGATCATGGCTGATCATCCACAATCAGAACCCCGTTCCTGCCTTCTCCCCATATCCCCTGACTCCGCTATTTTTAAGAGCCCTATCTAGCTCTCTCTTGAAAGCATCCAGAAAACCAGCCTCCACCGCCCTCTGAGGCAGAGAATTTCACAGACTCACGACTCTATGTGAGAAAAAGTGTTTCCTCGTCTCCGTTCTAAATGGCTTACTCCTTATTCTTAAACTGTGGCCCCTGGTTCTGGACTCCCCCAACATCGGGAACATGTTTCCTGCCTCTAGCGTGTCCAAGCCCTTAACAATTTTATATGTTTCAATGAGATACCCTCTCATCGTTCTAAACTCCAGAGTGTACAAGCCCAGCTGCTCCATTCTCTCAGCATATGACAGTCCCGCCATCACGGGAATTAACCTACGCTGGGCTCCCTCAATAGCACGAATGTCCTTCCGCAAATTAGGGGACCAAAACTGCACACAATACTCCAGGTGTGGTCTCACTAGAACTCGGTACAACTGCAGAAGGACCTCTTTGCTCCTATATTCGATTCCTCTCGTTATAAAGGCCAACATGCCATTTCTTAGTGCTAACGGCAGGTACTCGGTAAACGTGGTAACTCGTGAAGATTTTTTAACATGTTGAAAAATGTCCACGAGTAAAATATACTAAGAAATTTGATACTTTTTAACATGTAGTCATACCGTAGTAGCTCATGAGTTTACCGTAGTAGGACCTGGTGTCCTATATCACTATTGTATGTTCATGATGGAAATAAGAATACTCTGTATATTCATTACCTTTGAATTGTAGTTTTATGTAATCCTCCCATAATTTCTGAGTTCCATTTCACAATATCTATCAGACATACAGAATGTTGCAAGGTCATATCTTGCCCAAACTCAGTTGTATCTTTCTATCTTAATAAATATCACAAAATATGCCATTGTTTCAGCCACATTATGACAAAATATAGAATGTAAGTTATTACTTATCAGTCATCCCATCCCAGAAACGACAGTACTTAAAGAAGAACATTTGTTTTACTAATTTACGAGCAGGTACCATACAGAGTCGGTTGATCCATATCCAACAAACTGTGATAATTGCATAAAAGGTATTATAGTCTATGAAATTTGGTGTGGAATGATAATCCATCTCAGTACTCATTTAGGCAAGTCCTAAGCTACAGATACTTTTCCCCCCACCCCAAATCCCCCTCGCCCGATCTTCATTGAACCTACCATTTGGCCAATCTTTTACTCAGCTGCTGTAACGTTTCCTTCCAAACAAAATCTCTGTGTAGCATCTCTGTCCCTATCTTCCAATTCCCACTTTGAAATAAAATACAACTTTTGACAATAAATTCTCAGCAGGATCGCTATATAAATGCAAATATATGGTATTTTATCCTAGCATTCTCCCCCCCCCCCCCCCCACCACCACGCAAGAAGCGTAACTTGAAGCGTTTGCATTTGGAGAAGTTCGATACGGACCAGGAATGAAAATTAATAGCTATGAATAGATTAACAGCGAGCTACAAGGTGAGATTGAAACACCTGTCAGAGGGCTAAGAAAAAATCCTGAGTTGACGGCGTATTGTTTTAAGTTAGCATTTTGCAGCGACCTCACCATATTCTGCTTAAATATTCTTTCCACGGAAATCTCCTATTTCACTTTGAAATTATATTCATTCGTAACCGTTTGTAACATCAGTAATCACCTTAATGTCCGTGAGTTAAGTACAGGGTATGCTTGAAACTATTTATTGTAATGTACTGTATCTTTAAAAAAAAAAACTATATCAACCAGGTGTGAAAATTACACTGAATAGAACGATGATTGAAAATGCATGGGAATCGACTAATCGCGATCCTGCTGCGAAATTTTTAAGTCGAAACTTGTATTTTATTTCAAAGTGGGAATTTGAAGGTAGGGACAGAGATGCTACACAGAGATTTTAAACTCGGGAGAGCTCTTGGGTGAACTCGCACAGTGGGACAGTGCTTGAGGCAGCATCTATGGAGCGAAGGAAATAGCCAACGTTTCATGCCGGGTCTGAAGAAGGGTTTTGACCAGAAACTTTGCATATTTCCTTCGCTCCATAGAGGGGGGGGTGCAGGGAGTCAGATAGACTGCGCAATGACAGCTGGGGGATCCCAGTGTGAGAGTGAGTCACCACCGGCGTACAGCGTTCCCACATCCCTCTTCTCCACCAATCAAGGCACACTCCTCTCTCCCCTCAACCCCCTTCCTTCCCTCATGTTCGTTTTGTAAAAAAAATCCATATGGAGAATGTTTTTTTAAATCTTTATTTAACAAAGCGAATTTGTATTTCCATATGAAATACGGAAAATTAACGCGGGGCCCCACTTGGGTGCGGGGCCCAATTTGGAAAAATCGGTCCAATCGGCCCAAGGCCGGCCCTGTGTGCCACCCTTTTCCATCTCTTATTCTTTTCTGGTTCTCTTTTACCTTTCCTCACTGTTTAATGATTATTCTATTATAATGTTACTCCTGACTTTCATTTCATTTTAATTTCTTGATTAGTAGGGTGTCATGGGGAGAAGGTAGGAATATGGGGTTAGGAGGGCAGGTTAGATCAGCCATGATTAGACTTGTAGACTTGATGGGCCATATGGCCTCATACAACTACTATCACTTATGACCTTAAGGGGAGGTGCAAGGATAGTCTGAAGAAGGTAATAGGGAATAGACCTACCAATGGTTGTGGGTTCAATTGTGGTGGTTATCTTTTGAAAATCTAGATTTCAGTAAGGCCCCTCCCAAAATCATGCACATCTTTCTAGTGTCTTTTACCCATCACCAAATTCTTCTTCAACTTTCTCTTATCACCTTGTCTATCCATCCCTGTGCAGTACTGCTTTTTCCTTTCTCAACCAATGCATTTTGTTTTTACTTTGCCTTATCTTTGACCCTTCTATGCATTCATTAAAATTCTCTCTTTCCTCTCAAGGCCATTCCTTGTTGGTGGGGGGATATAATTCCAAGAAATACCAACGGTTTCCTGCAGAACTACAGCAATTCCAAGCAAAGTATGGTCCAATGTGCAATTTAAAATACAATTCCACAATTTAGAAAAGAGCTTATTCTGGAGATTCTGCAATTTATTACTGCACCTTTTATGTTTTAATTTATTTTATGGACCATAAAAATAAAACCGAATATAGTTAAGCATATTCATATCTAATAGGACGCAAAAGGTCAATTACCCTTCAACCTTCTTTTATGAAGTACATAAGTACAATATTGTGTCACTGATTCTTTAAACTTATTTTAATCACAGCTATCATAGAAAATAAATCAATTCTTTAAAATGGATTAATCACAAATTTTTGAAAACTGTTGTTCCTTAAGAAATTCCTACTGTCCAGCCTTGATATTTATCAATCAAAGCAATAACGTGTTATGCACTGATAGAGAAAATTAGCGAGGCAATGTGCATGGATAGAATACGTTACATCCATGAGTAATCCACCAAAGTTTACATCCAAAATGGTTGCTGCAAAATGTAAATGCACCTTCAAATATTCAGCACCATTAAATAATATTTTATCATGTATCTTTAACTTTCACAGTCAGATTTAAATTAAAAAGTTCAGAATACACTGTAGTCACATAAGCGAAATAAATGAACAGCAAACACTGATAGTTAATACAAATATCATCATATAACTGTTAGCTTACTTATTTCCTTTTGATCTTATCCAGCCACGACATATTTAATTAATTTCCACATTAAAATACATTCTATTTTTACACAGGCTTCATGAATAATAAAGGAGAATGGTAGTTATGCATGTAACAGCACAACTCAAGAAAGGAACTGATGGAAGGAATTTTAGTTAATGGTTTTTAAAGGTGTGATTATTTTTTCTTAGATTACCACTCCTACAGCTTAGTTTGTGTACATGTCAGAATCATTGCTTCCAAAAAAAGCACAATACAAACGATGTAGCAGCTGGACCACATGACTGCAGAAATTGAACTGAACATTATCTGTAGAAAACACTGTCTTGGTACGACCCTTTCCGCTCTCAGATCTGAGGACAAAACTAATGACATTGACCTTAGAATCCCTTGGCTATATAGCCATGATGTACCCAGCTGGCAGTTATTCAGACCTGCTTAACCTAGTCGCCTCCAACATTTCCTTGCTATAGCCAAGGCCAGCAGCTGATTTCCAAACAGCTGCGTGACAATGTGCACCTGACCCCACTGGCTTTCCTCAGGTAATCAAAGGGCAAAATAGAGTCTGTTGCCTTGGGAATAGATCTGTTACACGCTGCACAGATGTCACAAAAAATAATGGCGGTGACCAGCAGAATGACTGAAAATAGACTGCAAGAGGGTGCTTTAATACAGATCTCCATTAACTATTCTGTTTGATGTACTGTAAGTATTTGCAAAGCAGCAATGTTTTGACAATAAAAACATGCATTTTCAATTTATACTTTGCTTCATACTTTAGTTAGATTCAGCATCTATACAACTAATCGCTCTAATATAAAATAATTTATAACAATATGTAATTAAAACATCTGCAACATTGTTTCACACCAATTTTGTCAGAACAATAGTAGATTTGGACCCACTTACTTTATTTGGTCATAAAATATCCATTATTCCAAAACTATTTCAAAATATCAGATTTTTTGGGAAAATTAAGCCTGTTTATAATTACTGGAAAGAAAATACATAAAATTTGCCTCCTTAGGATATCCAATTTTGATACCACGATCTCCCACAATCAACAATGTGGTTTAGTATTGCAGTCTTAATATTTTTATCTTCCCTGGAATTTTCTGATCATTACCAACACTACTAAAAGGTGCATAAATTTGTTTTTCTGCTCTGCTAAATAAGTAAAGATTTTTATCAATCTCGGGGTTTTATTCACCAACAGGTTCCTAAATGGATTACGTAAAAATAGGTTATAATCACAAGAAAAATTCGGAATGGGATATTGGAATACAGTTTTCCTAATTTGGCTACACAGAGCTGGCCAGTTGCTTAATTGCTGTTGGAGTCTTCAACAACAGTCTAACTGATCTCATACTGGGAACCATTTAAATGTTTTCTTAAAAATCATAATGAATATTTTTTTGGGTTACAAATTTAAATTATTTAACAAAGTCATTAAGATAAGAAAAGCAGACAATGCCAGATGATGTTGAGGGATTTGAAAGGGCTTCCCATCTCAGTACTTAAGAACAGTGAAGGTGGACTCCACTGTTTAACTTCCAGGTTTTTCCCAAAGGGACAGCCATGGTTCTCTGATACATTACAGCTTTTCATGTCTATGCTTAAAAGAGAATTACATACTAACAGAAACATTTTGCATCTATTTTGAGGCACAAATGATAATCACTCAACATTTTAGATTTTCAAAAACAGCAAGATTAATCTAACAGATAACACTTTAAGTATAAATGATAAAAAATTAACAAATGTATTAATTTTATTTAATTGCAGAAATTTTTAGACATTTACAAAGCATCATGGAGTATATTTCATGCAGAGTCAGCCACAATTTTAGGCAGCAGCAGCCAAGGATGTGCCAGTACTCCGATAGGCCCACAGCAATGACCATGACAGGATAATCCTACTTTGGATTGAAACACTTATTTTCAACCAACCTCACCTGGTTTCAATAAACATTCTGTATTTAATCAATAGAACATAAAAATACAGGTTTTGATCTTGTGTGTAGGAAAGAACTGCAGATGCTGGTTTCAATCGAAGGTCGACACAAAATGCTGGAGTAACAGCGAGACAGGCAGCATCTCCGGAGAGAAGGAATGGGTAACGTTTCGGGTTGAGACTCTTCTTCAGAGTTGGATAATTGCTCAATTGCTCAGACTGAAGAAGGGTCACCCATTCCTTCTCTCAAGAGATGCTGCCTGTCCCGCTGAGTACTCCAGCTTTTTGTGTCTACCAGGTAATGATCTTGTTCGGTCATTATTTTATCACTAACTGATTGCTTCTAACTTTCCCAATCAATGCAAAATTGTAAAGCTTTTGGAAGCAATTCAAAATTTAACAATGTAAGTGAAAATATATTATAAGGGGAACTTGAAAAGTTGCTACCAATACGTGTCAAAGTCCTAGTGTCTGAGCAAGTTTTATACATAGTGAATCTAGTAGAAATTGTCAGCTGGTCCATCCACTTTCTAAAATATCTGAGTAGCTTACTTAATGTCATAGGTCTGCTAAGAGTCAGCCATGTTGGAGTGCATCTGATATCACTATTCCATAATGGCATTAACACCCATTTATATTTTTACTTTACAATGTCCAGTACAGTTTTTTTATTTTGGAAGCTAAATTCAAATCCTCATATAATTAGTGAGATTTGAACTGGAGTTCTCCTGATAATCAAGCCATACTAATGGATTACTTGTGTAATAGGATAACCACTGTGATGTTATGTCTCCACCTTGTTGTTAGCTCTGCAAGTTCATCAAGAGTTTTTTGAGGGTGGGATAATGGTGAGGTGGATGCAGTAGTGGTGAGTGTGCATGGACGTTGGGCTGCAGAATTACATTTCTTGTAAATTAAAATCTATATATATATATATACATAACTAAAGCTCTAATCCAGTTTGCGCAGTCTTTTTATTTGCGCAAAAAACGGTACGCAATAGCGCTACAATTTTTCGCCAGCTTACTCTCCTGTGCTGCGAGTGCACCAAGTTTCATTCTGATCGGTGGTCTAATGTAAAAGTTAGCAAGTTTTAAAGCATCTTAAAAACCGAGCGTGCATAGATCAATCTGCTCTCCAGCCAGTCAGCGCCTCATGGATTGGTCTTTTCTTCTGTCACTCCGCGGGACGGTCCGCACCTTCCTGCGCCCTCGTGTCTTTACTGGAGCTGAGGATGGCCGGTGGAGGTTTCCAACTCCCTCCTCCCCCCACAACCCCTCCGCCCACACCCACCCCTCCCCCACCCAACTCCCACACCGTCCCCCACACTCCACCTCCTAGGACCTCCCTTGCCTCCACAATCCCCCCCCACCCCCACACCCCTCCCCCTACAACCTCCCCTGCCCCCACAACCCCCACCCACACACCCCTCCCACCCCACAGCCACATGCACCCCCTCTCCCACACACCCCCTCCCCATACGCCACCCGCCCACACATCCCTCCGCCCCAACAACCCACCCGCCACACACCCACCCCGCTACACTGCGGTAGGCCACGGCAGCAGTATATATATATAACATATAACGTATAACAATTACAGCACGGAAACAGGCCATCTCGACCCTTCTAGTCCGTGCCGAACATGTATTCTCCCCTAGTCCCATATACCTGCGCTCAGACCATAACCCTCCATTCCTTTCCCGTCCATATAACTATCCAATTTATTTTTAAATGATAAAAACGAACCTGCCTCCACCACCTTCCCTGGAAGCTCATTCCACACAGCCACCACTCTCTGAGTAAAGAAGTTCCCCCTCATGTTACCCCTAAACTTCTGTCCCTTAATTCTCAAGTCATGTCCCCTTGTTTGAATCTTCCCTACTCTCAGTGGGAAAAGCTTATCCACGTCAACTCTGTCTATCCCTCTCATCATTTTAAAGACCTCTATCAAGTCCCCCCTTAACCTTCTGCGCTCCAAAGAATAAAGCCCTAACTTGTTCAACCTTTCTCTGTAACTTAGTTGCTGAAACCCAGGCAACATTCTAGTAAATCTCCTCTGTACTCTCTCTATTTTGTTGACATCCTTCCTATAATTAGGCGACCAAAATTGTACCCCATACTCCAGAATTGGCCTCACCAATGCCTTGTACAATTTTAACATTACATCCCAACTTCTATACTCAATGCTCTGATTTATAAAGGCCAGCACACCAAAAGCTTTCTTTACCACCCTATCTACATGAGATTCCACTTTCAGGGAACTGTGCACAGTTATTCCCAGATCCCTCTGTTCACCTGCATTCTTCAATTCCCTACCATTTACCATGTACGTCCTATTTTGATTTGTCCTGCCAAGATGTAGCACCTCACAATTATCAGCATTAAACTCCATCTGCCATCTTTCAGACCACTCTTCCAACTGGCATAAATCTCTCTGTAGACTTTGAAAATCTATTTCATTATCCACAACCCCACCTATCTTAGTATCATCTGCATACTTACTAATCCAATTTACCACACCATCATCCAGATCATTGATGTACATGACAAACAACAGTGGACCCAACACAGATCCCTGTGGCACCCCACTAGTCACTGGCCTCCAACCTGACAAACAACCATCCACCATTACTCTCTGGCATCTCCCATTCAGCCACTGTTGAATCCATCTTGCTACTCCACCATTAATACCCAACCATTGAACCTTCTTAACCAACCTTCCATGAGGAACCTTGTCAAAGGCCTTACTGAAGTCCATATATACAACATCCACTGCTTTACCCTCATCAATTTCCCGAGTAACCTCTTCAAAAAATTCAAGAAGATTAGTCAAACATGACCTTCCAGGCACAAATCCATGTTGACTGTTCCTAATCAGACCCTGTTTATCCAGATGCTTATATATATTATCTCTAAGTATCCTTTCCATTAATTTGCCCACCACTGACGTCAAACTAACAGGTCTATAATTGCTAGGTTTACTCTTAGACACCTTTTTAAACAATGGAACAACATGCGCAGTACGCCAATCCTCCGGCACTATTCCAGTTTCTAATGACATTTGAAATATTTCTGTCATAGCCCCTGCTATTTCTACACTAACTTCCCTCAATGTCCTAGGGAATATCCTGTCTGGACCTGGAGACTTATCCACTTTTATATTTCTCAAAAGTGTCAGTACTTCCTCTTCTTTGAATCTCATAGTTTCCATAACTACTCTACTTGTTTCCCTTACCTCACATAATTCAATATCCTTCTCCTTGGTGAATACCGAAGAAAAGAAATTGTTCAATATCTCCCCCATCCCTTTTGGCTCTGCAGATAGCTGTCCACTCTGACTCTCTAATGGACCAATTTTATCCCTCGTTATCCTTTTGCTATTAATATAGCTGTAGAAACCCTTTGGGTTTACTTTCACCTTACTTGCCAAAGCAACCTCATATCTTCTTTTAGCTTTTCTAATTTCTTTCTTAAGATTCTTTTTACATTCTTTATACTCCTCAAGCACCTCATTTACTCCATGCTGCCTATAATTATTGTTGTAGATCTCCCTCTTTTTCCGAACCAAGTGTCCAATTTCCCATGACAGCGATAGGCCACGGCAGTGGCAGGCAGCAGCAGGGCTAGGCAGCGGTAGGCAGTGGCAGCGGCAGGCCATGTCAGGGGTAGGCCACGGCAGCACTTCCCACCACCGGCCCCTGACATGTCCAGCCTGAAGTCGTCCCCCTCCTCTGGCTGCAGGACGCTCCCCAACAGAAGCCGTCCCCGTCCCCACCCCCGTCCCCTGGCTACAGAATGCTCCCGCCGGCCCCTGCCTGAAGCCGTCCCCCTCCCCGCTTACAGGACACTCCCGCTGGCCCCCGCCTGAAGCCGTACCCCTCCCCCGGCTACAAGATGCTCCCGCTGGTCCCCGCCTGAAGCTGTCCCCAGCTACAGGACGTTCCTCCCCCCACCCCCCTGACCCCACCTGATGCCGTCCCATCCCCAGCTGCAGGATGCTCCCCACCGGTCCACGCCTGATGCCGGTGGGGAGCGGCAGCGGTAGGCCACAGCAGCAACAGGCTATGGCAGCGGTAGGCCACGACAGCGATAGGCACACGGCAGCGCCCCCCCCCCCCCCACCAGCCCCCGACAGGCTCTGCCTGAAGCCGTACCCCTCCCCTGGATGCAGGATGCTCCCCGCCAGTCCCCGCCTGAAGCCATCCCCATCCCCGGCTACAGGATGCTCCTGTCAGTCCCCAGCTACAGGACGCTCTCTCCCCCCCCCCCCCCCCCCCCCCCTCACCGGCTTCCACCTGATGCCATCCCAAAGCCGTCCCCATCCCCAGCTGCACTGGCCTACAGCTGCCGCTCCCCACCAGCTTCAGGCGGGGAGTGGCAGCGGTAGGCCATGGCAGCGACAGGCCATGGCCACGGCAGTGGTAGGCCACGACAGGGATAGGCCACGGTAGCCCCCGCCTGAAGCCCCCAGTCTGCAGAATGCTCTCCCGACCCCACCGGCACCCGACAGCCCCCTGCTGAAGCCGTCCCCTTCCCCCACTGGAGGATGCTCCCTCCCTCACCGGTCCCTGCCTGAAGCCGATAGACCACAACAGTGATAGGCCACAACAGCGATAGGCAGCGGCAGGGGCAGGCTGCAGCAGGGGTAGGCAGCGGCACGCCATGGCAGGGGTAGGCAGCGGTAGACTATGGCAGTAGTAGGCCACGGCAGCGCTCCTCCCCTCCCGCCTCCGACAGGCCACACCTGAAGCAGTCCCCCTTCCTGGCTGCAGGACGCTCCCCTCACCCCCACCCCCATCGGACCCTGACAGCCTCCACCTGAAGCCGTGCCCCTCCCCCGGCTGCAGGACGCTCCCCCGACTGGCCCACGGCAGCCCCCGCCTGAAGCCGTCCCCCTCCTCCGGCTGCAGAACGCAACAAGAGGTGCAACAAGAAAGAATGGACTGAATAAATCTCATCTTAAACGTTTAAATTGTTGTTATATTTTACGAGTTATTCACATTTTAAGCTTTAATAAATCCCTTTTCCACTTGCTATGTCTGACACTCTCTCTTCCCCCTACCGGCCCCCGACAGCCCCCTCCTGAAGCCGTCCCCCTCCCCGGCTGTAGGACCCTCCCCCCCCCACCGGCCCCCGCCTAAAGCCGTCCCCGTCCCCAGCTGCAGGTCCCTGAGCTGGGGACGAGGCGGCTTCAGGCGGAGCCCAGTGGGGGGGAGTATCCTGCAGCTAGGGACGGGACGGCTTCTGGTGGGGGGGGGGTCGCAGTAGGCCGCGGCAGCGCACCCCCCTCCCCGCCGGCCTCCAATAGGCCCCGCCTGAAGCCCTCCCGCTCCCCCGGCTGCAGGACGCTTCCCCCACCAGCCCACGACAGCCCCCGCCTGAAGCAGTGCCCATCCTCCAGCTGCAGGCGCTTTCCCCCCCACCAGCCCCCGCCTGAAGCCGTCCCCCTCCACCGGCTACAGAATGCAACAAGAGATGCAACAAGAAAGAATGGACTGAATAAATCTCATCTTTAACATTTAAATTGGTGTTATATTTTAAGAGTCATTCACAATTTAAGCTTTAATAAATCCTTTTTCCACTTGCCCTGCCTGTCAGCTGCGCCTGCACAGTAATACCTGCATGTTCAACATCACAATGGAAACCCAATGGGTGGGTATGGTTGTGCCGCCGGAGAGCCGCTAAGAGTGGATGGGGGTGGATGGAGTGAGTGCGTGGGGGGGGGGGGGGGGGGGTGGGAAGGGCAAGGGGCGGAGTGGGGGATCAGGGGCGTCACAACGGGAACCCGTCAGCCGCGTCTGCGCAGTTAGGGGCTATGTGTGAATGGTGGAATATTATATTTAGGAACGGGTTGCGTAGGGGGAATGGGTGAGTGGTGGAATATTGCGTTAGGAAATGGGTTGCGTTGGGGGCCCAGGCCTCCCGTGTGACTGGGACGCAACGGGTCCCACAGTCTAGTGCATTCAAAAATGTAACTGATCAATTCAGTTAAAATTACATTTCCACTTCAACGCAATACCTGGCCAATTTCATTTATAACACATTTTTTTTCATGTTTTTTCTCTGTTGTCACAGCTGGGATAATACTTTGGAAATTGCATTTGATTCATTTGTTTAATGTGAATTTTTTAATACCAAGCTCTACTCTTTGTTCCAGCATATGCTATATTTTATTGAATTGCAATTGCCACCCACATTCTTGATTCTGTCATCCAAAAGAGCATTGACACAGGAAAAAATTGGAATTGAGACCCGTCTGTGGAATTCTCTGCCTCAGAGGGCAGTGGAGGCAGGTTCTCTGGATGCTTTCAAGAGAGAGCTAGATAGGGCTCTTAAAAATAGCGGAGTCAGGAGATATGGGGAGAAGTCAAGAACGGGGTACTGATTGGGGATGATCAGCCATGATCACATTGAATGGCAGTGCTGGCTCAAAAAGCTGAATGGTCTACTCCTGCACCTATTGTCTATTGCCTATTGAGAATTCAAAATCATATTATGGATATATTTAAAAAAGACAAAAAGTGCTGCACTAAGTTTGGATATCTGAACCTGTCTTTGTCCTTCTCAACTATTTTACCTTCATAACTGCAAAATGCAATTCTTGAAATGTGCCAACAGTTAATAATGAATAAAATTTCAATAACAGACACCAGCAATTCGGATTTACAACATTACTAAATTCACACATACAACAATAATAGCTGTTCCTTTCAGTTCCATGTTGATATTTCTACTCTTGCAACCAGAGGATTAAAAAACATCAGAACTCTTTTGTGCCTTTTAAAAATGTGCATGCCTAGCTTCAAAACAGTTAAAATAAATAATTGCATGCTAAACATTCATCCACAGTACCTCCTGATAGACCTCTTTGGATTTCACAGCTGCAACAATCTGCTCCTTCGTGTACGGATAAATGACCGAACGGTACTGAGTGCCAACATCATTTCCTTGTCGCATACCTACACATCAAAAACAAAGGTTGATACATTTACAGGCTACGATGTGTAGCATAGGGTTATAATAAATCTTTTGCAATTAATAATAAATGCTTGGTGAATAGAATGCATCAACAATTAATAAAGCATGCCTATTGTTGAGTGTACTTGATTGAAGCAGTACTGTTAATTATGAAATATTAATCAAAAGCATGGATTCCTGGTGCTTACTGCCATTAAATGTTAATTTACAATGTTAAGTTAGAGAAATCTTTGACAATCTAAAAATAAATATATTTTTAATAAAAATTGAATAGGGACAGGAATGGTTATTATTTTACTGCAATTAGTGACTTGTTCACAAAATTTTATTTGCAGTGAACACACCATTCAAAAGTATAGACTCCCCCCATTAATTTAAACAACTGATTAACTGTGAATCAAATACAGGTGCACAACCTTTTATCCGAAATTCCAAATAACGAAAAGCTCCGACTAGCGGACATTTTTTCGGTCCTTGAAGAAAGGTCCTTGAAGACGTTCACCGAGGGCGGCCCGCAGAGGTGACAGCGGAACCTCCGGTCGGTCCTCGAAGAAAGGGGAACTAAATCCCCATTCATAAAAGAGAAGGTGAGGGTATATTGCGCGGGAGGGTTAATAATTGACAATCTGCTGCTGCCTGCCCGCTGAGTTAAAAAGTTCCCACGGTAGACTCACGATACACAGTGTATCGTGAGTCTTGCGTGGGAACTTTTTAACTCAGCGGGCAGGCAGCAGCAGATTGTCGCTCCCTTCAGTTTCACCCCACCTACACCCCTCTGCTTCCCGGCCATGTGTGTGACCCCTTCCCTCCCCTCTCCAGCTCCCCGCCCATTGCACCGGCGCGGGGGCTTTGCACTGTCTTCACGTCGGCGATGCCAGCAGGTCAGTGCCAGTCACCGGAGACGTCAGGACCAACGGGACACCGACACCCAGGCCCACTGCAAGCACGGAGATCCCAGAGACCCACAGCCAGCAGCAGCCCAGCCCCGTTCCAACTCCAGAGGAACACGCTGCCCGTAGGGACAGAAGCTGATGGTGTGCAAGGTACGTCTTGTTCTTGGGGTTGCGGATGAGGGGGCGCAGCTCGGGCTGTGACGTCTCCGGCCACCCCCCTGTACAGGAGCTGAGACGTCCTGTACAGGGGGGTGGCCGGAGACGTCCTGTCAGCTCCTGTCCAGGGGGGTGGCCGGAGACGTCAGGACCAACAGGACACCGACTGCAAGCACGGAAATCCCAGAGACTCACAGCCAGCAGCAACTCTAGCCCAGCCCCTCACAGCCCAGCAATTTCCCTGTGCCTATTCTTCACAAAAATTGGAATTGTAGGCCCACAAGTATATTTTGGATCATTCTACTTTCCTTGATGAGGCTACAAACAAGCATGTGGCTTTAAGCTTTTTTTTTTAAGATGCCAATTTAAATTGTTTGAGTGCTTTGCCAAGACAATTCTAGGATGCAACCAGGTCCTGACATTGAAATTGATGAAATGATGAAGGGTACACAGAATTCCCTGCCCACCCAACCTTGAGAGGGTCAATTTAATGACAAAGCCAGAAAATATATGCTTATGCAAAGAAGGTCAAATCAGTCGGATGAAACTCAGCGGCAGGAAGAAATCCACAGTCCGCAGAGCATCAGCACCCTACGGGATGTGGCAGAAGTTTCAGGCAACAGTCCGAGATGCAACCAGGCACATCGTAAAGTGGAGAACATGCAACGACGTAAGCCGTTCGTGAAATGGCCAAAGTCTAACAGCAAGGAGTGGGAAATTATCAATGCAGATGTGAGCTTAATCTTAAGTGGAATCAAGGGATCAGCAGAAAAGAAGATGGAGAAAATGGGTGATCTAGTCTACAGCTATGGAAAGGAGAAATTTGGTGAGAAGGAACAACTCAGCAGGAAAGATAGGCCTCCTGGCTTTCCTGGAGAAGTCCCGTTGTCTCCAGGAAATGCAAAGACTTGTTAAAGAAAGAAGAAGCCTGAGGAAGGTGGAAAAAAGCAACAACAGAAGAAAGGGAGGACATCAATCTCCTTTAAATGGAACTAAAACCCGGCAAAGCCAAGCTGCTGGAAGGATGGGTCTCGGCTGACCAGTCGATACGTCAGAGGACCATGGCACCAGAAGGACCAAACCGCACATCCTCCTAAACCAAACCAGAAATAGCGGTGCGGTAGGCGAGTACCTCATCATCGTCACGCTGCGCAGCCGGCAGTGCAATATAATCAATACTCGGAGCCACCTCATGGACGGCATGGATGGCGGTGCGGGAAAACGCATCCGTAATTAGGTTGTTCTGCCCCGCAATGTGCCGGACGCAAGTTGTGTATTCTGACACGCAAGCCAAATGGCACTGCTGCCGTGCTGACCAGTGATCCGAGATCCAAAAGCGAAAGTAAGAGGCTTGTGATCCGTGAAAGCGGTAAACTCCCTGCCTGCGAGAAAATATCGAAAATGGCGAACGGCCAGGTAAAGCGCAAGAGGGGTTCCCGATCAAACGCACTGTACTTCCGCTCAGCCAGGCTCAGGTGCCGACTGAAAAAGGCGAGAGGCTACCAGCGCCCATCCATCAACTGCTCGTGTACGCCCCCAACAGCAGTGTCAGAAGCGTCAACCATCAAGGCAGTCGGAGCATTAAACTCGCGGATGGACCAACATCGTCGCATTCGCCAGCGCCTCCTTCGCACCCTCAAACGCAGCCATGGTCTCATCATCCCACACCAGGTCATGCCACTTGCTGGACATGAACCTAAACAACGGCGGCATAATCGAAGCAGCCGTGGGCACGAAAGGATGGTAAAAATTGACCATCCCGACAAACTCCTGCAGGCTACTCACCGTGGATGGTCGAGGAAAATGCCGAATGGCGTCAACCTTACTCGTGAGCGGCACCACCCCCTGTGGTGTAACACAATGCCCCAGAAAAGTGATAGAAATCAGACCAACCCGACACTTTGCAAGGTTGACGGACAGTCCATATTCTCTGAAATGCTGACACAGCAAATGGATGTGGGCGCAGTGCTGGCAACGAGGATATCGACTAGCGACGAGGATATCGTCCAGTAAATAAATAAAAAGTCCAAACCCCGACCCACCATGCCCATGAGGCGCTGGAAAGCCTGTGCGGCGTTCTTAAGACCGAAAGGCATACGTATGAAATCGAGCAGCCCAAAAGGGGTAACGATAGCAGTTTTTGGGACATCAGCCGGATGAACTGGAATCCGATGATAACCTCTCACCAGGTCGATCTTTGAAAAGATTTTGGCCCCATTCAAATGGGCCGTGAAATCCTGGATATGTGGAACAGGATATCGATCAGCCACCATGACATCATTTAAATGGCGATATTCCCCACAAGGCCTCCAGCTCCCATTCGCTTTGGAAACCATGTGCAGTGGAGAAGCCCACGGGCTATCAGAACGTCGCACAATCCCCATCTCCTCCATTTGGCGGAACTCCGCCTTGGCAATGCGAAGCTTGTCAGGAGGCAAACGGCGTACCCCATGTTTGGAAACACCCAACTGAAACTGAGGGGTCAGAATGGGAAGAAACTCCGCCAATATCTGAGCGTATATATTGTCAACAGCGGAAACCGGGTTGAGGCGAGGCAGAGGAACTGGTGCAAGGCAAATGGGAATTTACTCCAAAGTTCCAGAATGTACGAGCCGCTGTCGAACACATCAACTAACAGGGATTGTGCCCATAGAAAATCGGCACCCAGCTACGGCTGGGACACATCGGCCAGAGTGAACGTCCATGTAAAATGGCAAGAGCTGAAAATAAGCAGGACCGTACGAAAACCATAGGTACGGATGGGGCTGGTGTTAACTACGGTAAGAGCAGGCCCCCGCTTACCTGATCGAGTGTCGACTTCCGCCGGGGGCAAAATGCTGACCTCCGCACCCGTGTCCACCAGAAACCGCCATCCCGAATGACGATCCCAGGCATAGAGGTGATTCTTCTGGCCGGCCGCAGTGTTTCCCGGATACAAGCAGGGCGGGAGGTTTTGCTGGGCCACAGCATTTCCCAGATATGAGCAGGGCGGATGGCATTGGTGGGCTGCAGTACCCCAGCGTTGGTGTTAGAAGCACCACCTACCTCTACCCATGTCACTCGAAACCGGCCTTCTGGTGTAACTCTCAACCGAAACCAGACATGGCCGCGGACACTTGACCGATGGAAAAGGCACCTTGATGTTTGGCCTCCCACAGCTCGGCGGCACGTTCAGCCGCAGCGGGTCAGAAAAATCGTCACCCGCGAGGAGCAGGCAGATGTTCTCGGGCATCTGCTCCAGGAATACGAGCTTGAAAAGGAAACAGGGCTGATGACCGCACATCAAGGTAAGCATTTCGCTCATCATAACTGACGGCTTGCGGTCACCGAGACCACCCATGTTCGGAATCCTCGCAGCCCGCTGGCGCAAAAGGAGCGCCTTAAGTCCATCATACTTTTCAACAGTCGGCGGTTGGCGAAGAAAATGAACAAGACGACCGGCCGTGTCCTGATCCAAGGCCCCAACCACGTAATGGTATTTTGTGTTGTCAGCAGTAAAATGCCGCATATGAAATTGAGCCTCGGCCTACTCAAACCATAAGTGCGGCTGCGACGTCTGAAACACGGGTAATTTAATCGCAACGGCGTTCTGCTGAGCCAGAGGGCTGACTGCATCGGGTGGGCTGTTATCTGCTTGCATTTTGCTTATCTGCTTGCTTTTCCAAAATCACAGTTTGGAAAACCTCGAGGTCACCAATGAAGCACAATAAAATGAGTCACTTGTTGTAAACTCCAGAGAAAGCTTTATTAAATATGAAGGAACTTCAAAACAATAGCAGTGTGGCTGAGCTCAGAATAGCTGCGTGCCGCTCTGCCAGGCACACACAAAAACGTCCTTTTTAACTTCTTATCTCCAACCCCCGCCCCTCGGTCACGCGCTTCTTCCGAGGGCTCGACTAAATAATGGCTCGACTATCAGATGGCGCCACAGCCTCATCATTTTATTTACTTCCATCAATTCTTCCCTCAACCTCTAAAGCTCAATGGGTAACAATCCAAGTTTGTCCAACCTCTCCTTGCAGGTAATACCCCCTAATCCATGTAGTATTCTGCAAAACCTCTTCTGCACCCTCTCCAGAGCCTCCATATCCTTCCTGTAATTGGGCGAGCAGAACTGCATGCAATACTCCAAATGTGGTCTAACCACAGATGCAGCATAAAGATGTAACATAAATTCCTGATTCAACATAATGACGTTGAGATGCAACCAACTGTTGAATGAAACATGCCTTCTTTATCATTCTATCTACCTGTGTTGCCATTTTCAGGGAGCTATGGACTTGGACCCAAAGATCTCTATGTCCATCAATGTTGTTAAGGGTCTTGTCATTAACTGTGTACATTTCCCAACCAAAGAACCCCGACTGAAGCATTGCTGAAACACTGCCTGTCTGGAGGCAGGATCACTCTCTTTGTTAGCCTGTCAAAAAGTGCCAATTTTTTTACAGCATGCACAAGTAAAATCTGAAAAGGACAACCTTGAATGCCCAGTAGTGAGCCTGAAACTTGATTGTACTGTTCAACCAACAAGGCAAGAGGAACGAAGCATGACTGCTACCTGAAATGGGCACAGACCTCCATGGCATGCACAGATTTCAAATTTAGTGTGAGTGGTATTGATTTTTATATAGAATGATGATAGGATAATGATAGTGAATATGCAAAATACCATGGGTGACATCCATAGCACCTTTGGTTTGGGGAAATCTGCACTGAGCACAGTCTTATGTGTTGAACCCAAACTTCGCTGTCAATGGGGAAGAAGGTGTGGATTTGTCTCCTTGCCGACAAAGCAGAGAATGACAACAGTGGGCTGTAAATGGAGCGATCATTGATTATATCCTGAAATGAGACAGTTTTAACATAGATAGGAGGCCTAGTCATCTCGACAGCCCTAACCATGTTGTTCTTGCAGGTAGACAAAAGTGCTGGAGAAACTTTTGCAGCAGCATCTATGGAGCGAAGGAAATAGGCAACGTTTCGGGCCGAAACCCTTCTTCAGACTGATGGAGGGTGGGGGAGGGGTACGGGGTGAAGAAAGGAAAAAGGAAGAGGAGGAGCCAGAGGGCTGAGGGAGAGCTGAGAAGGGGAGGAGACAGCAAGGGCTACCGGAAATTGGAGAATTCAATGTTTAGGCCACCGGGATGCAGACTCCCCAAGGAAATATGAGGTGCTGCTCCACCAATTTCCGGTGGTGCTCACTCTGGCCATGGAGGCGGCCCAGGACAGAGAGGTCGGATTCGGAATGGGAGGGGGAGTTGAAGTGCTGAGCCACCGGGAGGTCAGGTTGGTTAATGCGGACCGCGCGGAGGTGTTCGGCGAAACGATCGCCAAGCCTACGCTTGGTCTCACCGATGTAGATCAGCTGACATCTGGAGCAGTAGATGCAATAGATGAGGTTGGAGGAGATGCAGGTGAACCTCTGTCGCACCTGGAATGACTGCTTGGGTCCTTGAATGGAGTCGAGGGAGGAGGTAAAGCGACAAGTGTAGAATCTCTTGCGGTTGCAAGGGAAAGTGCCCGGGGAGGGGGTGGTGCGGGAGGGAAGGGAAGAATTGACAAGGAGTTATGGAGGGAGCGGTCTTTGCGGAAAGCAGACAGGGGGGGAGATGGGAAGATGTGGCGAGTGGTGGGGTCACGTTGGAGGTGGCGAAAATGACGGAGGACTATTTGTTGTATGTGACGGCTAGTGGGGTGAAAGGTGAGGACTAGGGGGACTCTCCCCTTGTTATGAGTGGGGGGGATGGGGAGAGAGAGCAGTGTTACGGGGTATGGAAGAGACCCTGGTGCGAGCCTCATCTATAGTAGGGGAGGGGAACCCCCGTTCCCTAAAGAATTAGGACATTTCCGATGCCCTGGTGTGGAACACATCATCCTGGGAGAAGATGCGGCGTAGACGGAGCAATTGGGAGTAGGGGATTGTCTACTCCATTGTCTACCTTCGATTTTCCAGCATCTGCAGTTCCTTCTTAAACAACATGTTGTTCTTGCCTTGGTTAATAGTTTGAGCTGCAACAGTGATGATCTCCTTTTGCAAACAAACACATTGCCTCTTCTATCATTTGGGGAGCAAAAATGTTCTCTGGAGAAGTGTTTCCTCCCTCTCCCTCCACTAGGTCATGTTCTCCCTTGTCGTGTTAGTGTTTCCTTGCTTACCTAAAAGGAAACTATATAGAATGCAGCCAAAAGAAGTAGCACTCCAAATATTTATTTTGAAACTAGACCAAGTGGGACCAGTTGGACCCCGTTCCCCCAATGCATTATTCCACCACTCACCCATACCCCTTACCTGCACAGCCACGGCTGACGTTTATAAAGTTTAAAATGGCAATAACGTAAAAAATAAGGTCAATGTGAACGCATCTCACTCTCCCTCTTCAGTCTCCTATTCTCCTCCTCCATTATCCTCCCTCTCTCCAGCCTCCACAAACCCTCCTCTGCTTTCTCCCCTCACCCCCTCGCTCCTCTCCTTTCACATCCCCCTCCCCTCCTTAAATACCTCGCCGTTCCTCTTCCTACCCCTACCCTCCTCCATTCCCCCTCATCCCCCAGCACTCCCTCTCCCTCCTCTTCACCCTTCCTCTTCTTTCCCCTCCCCTCCCCTACTCACCTCTCCCTCCCTCTCTTTTCCACTACCCTCAGTCACTTCCTCCCTCCATAACCCCTATCCCCTCCCTACCCCCTCCTCTATCTCCCTCCTACCCCACTCCTCACCTCCCCCCTATCCCACCCTCCATTCTTCCTCCTCAACTCCCCCGCTGCCCTCTTCTCCCTCTATTCCCCACTCCCTATCTCGCCCACTCCCCCCCTCCTCCCCCACTCTCTATCCTCACCTCCCCCACTTTCTCCGCCCTCTCCCTCCCTACCCCCTGCTCTCCCTCAATCCCCCTACTCTCCCTCCCTACCCCCTGCTCCCCCTCAATCCCCCTACTCTCCCTCCCTACCCCCTGCTCCCCCTCAATCCCCCTACTCTCCCTCCCTACCCCCTGCTCCCCCTCAATCCCCCTACTCTCCCTCCCTACCCCCTGCTCTCCCTCAATCCCCCTACTCTCCCTCCCTACCCCCTGCTCCCCCTCAATCCCCCTACTCTCCCTCCCTACCCCTGCTCTCCCTCAAACCCCCTACTCTCCCTCCCTACCCCCTGCTCCCCCTCAATCCCCCTACTCTCCCTCCCTACCCCCTGCTCCCCCTCAATCCCCCTACTCTCCCTCCCTACCCCCTGCTCTCCCTCAATCCCCCTACTCTCCCTCCCTACCCCCTGCTCCCCCTCAATCCCCCTACTCTCCCTCCGTACCCCCTGCTCTCCCTCAATCCCCCTACTCTCCCTCCGTACCCCCTGCTCTCCCTCAATCCCCCTACTCTCCCTCCCTACCCCCTGCTCGCCCTCAATCCCCCTACTCTCCCTCCCTACCCCCTGCTCTCCCTCAATCCCCCTACTCTCCCTCCTCACCTCCCCAGGATCGCGATGTAAACCACTGTTGGGTGAGACGGACCGAGCGGCCTGGAGCCGGGGGAGGGAGAGGCCGAGGCTGCGGCCTAGTCCTTGCCAAGATGGCGATCTGAAAAGCGGAAATGTCCCAACTGCGCATGCGTGGATACGGGGCCCATGGCGCACATGCGGGCGGAAAGTGGGGGTGCTGTTTTAAGTTATTTTAAGTTTTAAATGTCAATAACTCGTAAAATATACCATCAATCTGAACGAAAATTGCTACTGAACATCCAAGGACAATGGTGAATAAAGTGGGCTTAAAATTGTTGCACTACCGTGTACCGTTATTGCAGTTCCGGAAACAAATATATATAGGAACAACCAAACAAGATTGGAGTTTTAGTAATATATATAGATGTTGACATCAAATTGCTCAAAGTGCAACATAAAATTAAAAAAACAGGTAAAGAAGTTATTACTATCACAGATATACACACCAATAACTAACCAGTCTGTGGCGAATTAATCTTTTCAATATTGCTGCCCTTCTCCCTGTGCAACTCACGGGACTTATTTTGGAGCAAATTAAATGTTCCTCCAAGAATAATATGCTGAAAATATATAAAAGGTTTAATGATATTCATTTAAGTAAGAGCATTATGTGAGTTATACTTTTCTCCTGTTACTGGGTGAACTCACATAACGTTCTTACTTAAATGAATATCATTAAACGTTTTATATATTTCCGGCATATTATTCTTAGAGGAACATTACCCAATCTGGCAGTCAGAAGGAAGGGCATGCAAATCACATCCATATAAATAAAGACATTCTTTATTTGGTCTGCCCTGCACAGAACAGAAACACCAATTTCATATTGTTCATCGTTAGGAAGATAAAATAAACCACATTGCAAACACCTATGGACTCCCAATGAACAGTACTCTTCATATTCTTTAACACTAAAGTTCAGCCAATTTATTTCAGGCTCATTTCTCCTTTCCTAAAGTGCCCAAGGATACAAAATTGATGTGTTTTAAAAAGAAACTTTGAAACATCATCTGGATTGGGATTTAATATAATTCCATTATTTTACCTTCGAACAATTCACTTTTATTCTATCACTTTTTTCAATATAAAGAGTATCGTAACAAGATTTGATAACTATTAGAAATCTACTGGGACCACAATAGGTTTACAATATGGTAACCACTTGTAAAAGATAAGGTTATTTGGTCTGTCCTTCAGAGATTAGAAACACCAATTTCATATTGTTCATCACCCCACATTCTACCAGTGTTGGGAAGGCAAAATAAACCACATTGCAGACTCCTGTCAACTCCCAATGGACACTGTCTCTTGAAAGCACTGCTAATACCTTTGAGTTGAGCATAGCAATATACTTCTGGTTCAATTGACTCTGCTTTACAAAGAATCTTTGCCTTCTCGTTGTTTGGACCACATGTGCTTTCAAGGGTCATTTGAAACATGTTACTGAAACACTAATTACCACACCAGTAATTAGGAATATAATGAGGAGCTGGTCTATTCATTACTGTACCTTGTGTTGGGTCATGGCTCTCCCAGAAGACCTTGAGCAATTTTTCAAAGCAGAATTTGTCTGGATGGTACACAACTCGCACTACTTCTGCGTGGCGAGTCATCTCTATAAAAGGACAATACAGTTTTGTAACTGCTGCATGTTAAGTTTTACTGCAATCATAAATTAAATGGTCCAGCATTGTAGAACAGATATCTTTAAAACTCAAATGTTTTTTTGAAATAGCAATTTCTTATTTTTTATAAAATGAAACAGTTTGTTAAATTTTAAATGCTTATACAATCAATTATTTATTGGACCGACTTAAACATGCTACGAATTATCTCCCATTAATAATTCTGAAGTTTAGTCCCTAGCAACAACAATGAAATGAAAACCCTATTTTTGGTATATTATTTTGGTTCCAACCAGATGGGGAAAAATATCTTCTAACAATAATGCAACAATCTGCACAAATGCTCACAGGCGAATACCTGTATGTGGGAGGACTGCCAACAATATAATCCATTATTTACTCAGTATCTATTTCTCATAGAAAACACTCCCATGCTCAGTGGATTAGCATAATTAAGCACTAAGAGACGGTGCTAGTTCACTTTTGCAGAGAAAATGGCTGAGAACGGAATCAAATATAAATCGTTTCAAGATCGGCATTTAGCTATTTCAACAATAGTTTTAGTCACTAAAGCTTCTGAGATATAAACATTGGTTTACTCTTTATTCAACAATTTTGCATTTTAAAATTTAGGAAATAAAACTTAAGATAGTGCTCTTACAATATTCCATAACTTACATGGTGAGATCTAATCAAGATTAATATGCATTTCTCTACAAATTGCAAATGAGTTTATAAAGTATGTGGCAGTTACTAACATGAGAAATTTCACACTGTTTGCTCTGACCATTTTCCCATGCCTTGGACTGTAAATATTTAAATATGTACCAGTCCACGTGTATATTCACACTATTACACTGGAATTTCTTTATTGGGCAAAGTGGATGAAGGAGGCAGGTGCAAAGTAGGTGCTATTGATACAGGATGTTGGAAACTGCTCAGGAATTCTAAAATTACAAATGAAATTTTGTAACAGTTTCCAACATCCTGAATCAATATCACCTAAACTGAAGCCAACATCAAACTGCTTATCGGGAGATTTTACCAACAGCTTGTGTTCTATTAAGTGCTTTACACCTTTTGCATGATTTGTTATAATTTGAAATACATCTTAAATCAGTGTTACAGTGAAAATGGAAATTTCCATTGACATTAACTCCATTCTTGCTGAAAGTGCCATTTGGTGGTATTCCCAGCTCCCTATCTGAGGAAGATAGCAGATCGAATCTGTGGCTGTGAAGAGTGGACATGGGTTGCTGTTTACAAATTTACAAAGGCAGCATGGAGTGAATTAAAGAAACACAGCAAATTGCAATTATGACGAACTCATGCTAATTTAACAAAATGTATAACAAAGCATGCAACATGTTTCACATTTTTTATACTTCACAGAGTACTTCTGGGGAACAAATATAAAGGTTACGTCTCAGCAGGAACCAACTGTGAGAGAAAAATGGCATCTCATCTACTGGTGAATAATCCTCCTCTAACATTTTATATTGACCGGGAATACCCAACCTGCAGTGCTCTTCTTGCATATCAAAGTCACCCCTCAGTTGGTTTTGTCATTAAACATGTTTGAGTGAAGAGGCACACAATTTGCATGTGATCAATGTTTCATGTTTTCTGACACAAATAATCTCGGTGAAAGCTTATACAAGATTGAAAAGTACTAAGGGGCATAATCATTTAGTCAAGGGGTAACAATATATGCCACACCAATGCCCCTATGAAAGAATTGTGGTTCTCTAACATCACGCAAGGAACCAGACTATTCCTGTCTTACTGAGGACTCTTATGCCCGAACCTCCAGACTCAGAAACAGCTTTATTCCAAGAGCTATAGCGGCTCTGAACCGGCCCTGCTGAGTGCCCCCCACCCCCCGGACTGTCTCCCTCGGATGGTCACGTCACACAGCTTATTTATTTATTTTACTTTTCTTTTTCGTCGGTTGGAGCTGCATACTAAATCTCGTTACACTGACGTGCAATGACAATAAAAGATATTATTATTATTATTATTATTATATAAAACATTTCACAAAATAGTTAACTATCACAAGTCAATGCACTGTAAATGGCACTTCACTGCAGTTTATGTGGAAAATATAGACAATGACCAGATGATTACACTTATCTACAACTGATTATCAAAGCAGCTCATTTCATCTGACAATTCAAGGAAATTAAAAGAATAGTTTATACTATTATCATACTTCTAACTTTGGTTACTAATCCTCTAACTTTGGTCTTCAGTAGCTCCAATGCCACAGCACTTCAGATAACCAAGGTAAATAAGAAGAGAATATTTTTCATTTTTCTTTTATACCAAATCAGTTCATTTCGGCTTCTATATCATAACTTCAATGATGGTGACCATCTAAATACTTAATGGACAATATTCAACCCATACGTAATTGTATTACATCAACTATCTGATTACTGTCACATCGTTGTTAGTAGGAGTTTATTGTGTGGAAATAAACTGTTGAATTTCCTCCTGCATTATATCAGTATCTGTAATGAATGAAAGGCTAGATATAAAAGCCACTAGCAATTCTTCTTTCTGTTAAGTTTAACTTTTAACTTCAACCCATTAAAGTTAACCAAATGGTGAAATTGATAAAATAATTGTCAATAATGAATTGAAATGCTTTTCCTTCTAACTTTTTTAGATAAGTGAATTGAAGACGATCTATCAACTGTCCCCTGGCTGTCCAGCTAGAATGAATCACAACAGCTTTTTTTCTTGTGATTCCCACTCTCCCTTAGTCGTCTTCCCTTGTTGTGCATTTTCCAACCATGTTTTTGCTTTTGAGCCTTTTCCCTCAGATGATACCATTAGGCACCCTGTGCACCATACAAGCTGAGTACTGCGGAGCTCTGATCTCCTCTCTTCACTACCCGGCTCAAGTCACTAATCATAAATGCCCTACTTCTTAACATTAACAGATGGATAAAAAATAAAATTCGAGAGACCATGGCTTACTGCTTTCCACTCATAATTGTACGAGAAGCAAAACATGTGTGCTCTAATTATCAGTTATATAAAGGATGAAACAATCAAAAGCAAACAAAAATTGCCTTTCAAAATGTTCAAGTTCTTTGTTGCATTTCTAAACTTTATATTTAAACAATAGCAGCAGGCAGCAATTCATGCTCTGCAAATACAGAACTACAATCTCTGATATTTGTGCTTCTCTATATGGATTTAGCCTGCCCGTTGTGAAACATTTAAATAAATAGCAGCTTGATCTCCAAAGAACAATTAAGCAATTCCATGTGTCATCTATTCTAATTCCTTGTGGAAAAAGCGTGAACATTTGGGTCTTTGCAGGATGAGGGTTCCACGACAACATATTTAAGATAGATAACTTGTTCATAATTAATTTGATTTGAAAGGAGGAATGATAGAATACTTTTTGAAAATACACAAAAATTGTCAATATAAAAGCTTTTTCTGAGTGGTTTGATCTTTGTCTTTTTAACATATTTTATCAGGGATTTTCAAATAGAACATCCCTGTAAATAGCACATGTGTGCAGTTTAGACTCTTTCCCAGCAATAAAAATGACATATTGCTGGGAACTGAAAATGCAGCCCGTTATAACCAGCTTGTGCCCCACTAAATTTTCAATCCAGGTTAATTAGTGGAATAAAAAAATCCACATTTAATATTGTTTCTTAAGGTTCAGATCCTTGAAACTGATTTGTTTTTTGTTTTGAAGCTATTGCCTAGCTTTTCACTATGGAAAGTATATCAAATATATCACTAATTAATTAAAGCAGTTAGGAATGACATGAGACTCAGAATTTGGGTTTATAATATTAACATATTATTTATATTTGAGACTTACCAGCATACTTTTGATGATGGGTTGTGAAGGACTTCACTGTCTTGAGTAAAATGGAATAATTCCTGATTTATTATAGACTCGCATGTAGGAAACCATCCAAACCCATCAATTCTTTGACCTTACATTTTATTAAGCTATGCTCAAATGAAAGTCAATAAAGTCTACAAAACTCTTCAGTTTCTATTAAAGGTTGAAAGCATCAAATTTGTATTCAAAAGAGTGAAAATGTTTTCAATTTTCACTCTTTGTGGAATAATAGCCAGCAATTTTTCAGTGTTTCTAGCATTAGCGAGTCCCTGCCCATCAATTTCATTTGATTTTAAATAATACCATTAACCAAAGTAACAATACAGACAATACCAAGCAAGGCAAAGCACATTTATGGCCTTGTACTTGTCTGTCAGGAATAAAAGCAGCTGTTGTGTTCACATATTGTCTGTGTGCTGTTGTCTTGAATGATTTGTATTCTTTCAGATGATCATTTGTCGTAAAGCACTCAGGTGGTAAAGCAATCAACCATAAGACAGTCCATAGGATATATAAAAAAATTGCATGATGAATAGTCCTCAATCATGGCCAGAACTCAGCTGCCGTGAAGGCAAATCAGAAGCATCCTGCCTGTAGAGTGTTAATTTTAAAAGCATTGTGACTATCTCAAGAATAACACAGAGTACCACGTTTAAGATCATTGTACCAGATCTGGTCAAGGGACTAACGATCTTCACACTTTTCCTTAAACTGCCTGGTTTGCACCTTCATCTTATAAAATGATTAACTAGCATGAAAGCCCAGTCCATATGCTGCACAAGTTACTTATACCATAAAAGTATAAAGCAAAAGCAATAGACAATAGACAATAGGTGCAGGAGCAGGCCATTCGGCCCTTCGAGCCAGCACCGCCATTCAATGTGATCATGGCTGATCATTCACAATCAGTACCCCGTTCCTGCCCTCTCCCCATATCCCCTGACTCCGCCATTTCTAAGAGACCCATCCAGCTCTTCTCTTGAAAGAGAACCTGCCTCCACCGCCCTCTGAGGCAGAGAATTCCACAGACCCACCACTCTCTGTGAGAAAAAGTGTTTCCTCGTCTTTGTTCTAAATGGCTTACTCCTTATTCTTAAACTGTGGCCCCTGGTTCTGGACTCTCCCAACATCGGGAACATGTTTCCTGCCTCTAGCGTATCCAAGCCCGTAACAATCTTATATGTTTCAATGAGATACCCTCTCATCCTTCTAAACTCCAGAGTGTACAAGCTCCATTCTCTCAGCATGTGACAGTCCCGCCATCCCAGGAATTAACCTTGTAAACCTACTCTGCACTCCCTCAACAGCAAGAATGTCCTTCCTCAAATTAGGGGACCAAAACTACGCACAATACTCCAGGTGTGGTCTCACTAGGGCTCTGTACAACTGCAGAAGGACCTCTTTGCTCCTATATTCGATTCCTCTTGTTATAAAGGCCAACATGCCATTTACTTTCTTCACTGCCTGCTGTACCTGCATGCTTACTTTCATAGACTGATGTACAAGGACCCCCAGATCCCATTGTACTTCCCCTTTTCCCAACTTGATGCCAGAATCATGGAAGATGAAGTATAATGCGGATAAATGTGAGGTTATCCGCATTATAATCTGCCTTCCTGTTTTTGCTACCAAAGTGGATAACCTCACATTTATCCGCATTATACTTCATCTGCCATGTATCTGCCCACTCCCCCAACATGTCCAAGTCACCCTGCATTCTCATAGCATCCTCCTTTCAGTTCACACTGCCACCCAGCTGTGTGTCATCTGCAAATTTGCTGATGTTACTTTGAATCCCTTCATCCAAATCATTGATGTATATTGTAAATAGCTGCGGTCCCAGCACCGAGCCTTGCGGAAACCCACTAGTCACTGCCTGCCATTCTGAAAGGGACCCGTTAATCCCTACTCTTTGTTTCCAGTCTGCCAACCACTTCTCTATCCATGTCAGCACTCTACCCCCAATACCTTGTGCACTAAGCAGATTCTTCTTTTTTGTAGACCTTGAACATTTATGTGAGCACTTGATTACACATGGTGTGGGATGATGTTGAACAACATGCAGATTGCATACTGTTTTTTTTTAAAGTTTGGATTTGCACAATTGTTTCCAGATCAAAATGTGGACAGAAATCATAAATTGCAAACACCTGTTTATTCCTAATTACACTTTAATGCAGTATATTTACTTATGGGCAATTGTTTGGTGACTGCTGGCAACTGTCATAGTCGTAGCAGGTCGCCGATAAACCGGCAACAAGCTACCGACAACCGGCGACCGATTAGGACATCTACCTACGACTACACCTACGACTATCTATGTCCACCCGCGACAAGCTACGACAAGGTACGACCCTGTCGGCGGCAACTGAAGGCAACTGAAGACAATTCAGTCGTCAGTACCTGTCGCCTGACGTAGGTTGACGTTGGTAGTCGCACAATGGAATTCACCGAAGTCAGCACCAGCAACAACCTACGTCATCTGGTGAGAACATACATCATCCTGGCGACAACCTACAGCACCTACGTCAGGAAAAGTCAAGCTACGCTCATTGGCATCAAGCCAACTGTCGCCGAAAGGTTTTGAACATTTCAAAATCCAGCGGCGACCAGAAAAACGCTACGATTCTTTGGGCAACTGAGGAAATTACTCACAACCATACTGGCGACACCCCGGCAACCATGTGGCGACAGCCTTGTCGCCTGTAGTCGCCTAAAAAATCGCGTAAGTGGGACAGGCCCTTTAAGTAGCAAGAAAAGTTCTCCCAATTATTTAATGTACAAATGCATTCTCTATTCCTACACTCTCACAGAGATTAATTTTGCATGTTCTGCTTGGTAGGAACAGGGCAGCATTAGCCCCAAAATTACACAATGAAACTCACTGGCTTTCAGTGGAGGACTTCTACTGCAGCCTGGTCCTTACTTGCATTAAATACATTAACGTTATTTTGAAAAATAAGCATAATCTTACAATGCACTTACAATATGCAGTAATTTAAGAAATTTGTTGAGGCTTAGGTTACAATGAGCAAAAAGAGTCAGTCACCTGATGCCAAGGTTTCACGACAGCTAATCGGAATCCACAGTCTGAAAAATTTCAGGATATGCGAATTATATATTTTCGTAGGTAGAGATCAAGCAATATTCATTCAGCCCATTAGTCCTTGACACAATAGCCTAACCGTAAAGCAATTATATCAGCATGCTCCAAAACAAGGTAAGCTTCAGTTTTGTTTTATCTGATATTTTGTAAAAATGGTTCTTCTAGTTCCAAACACCCTTTGTCCCCTTATATCTACATCATCTCCATGACATTTGACCAAGGTAGTCTCTACAGAGATGCTGTTGGATCTCCTGCCCATCCCAAATAGTGTGTATTGTTCAAATGTTAGTACAGTATTTTCAGCTCAATTATGAAAAGTAAATGGAATACAGTTGTCAAAATGACACTTGTCTCTTATCCAGATTTGAAGGGTGAAAGTGGTATTACACGTCTACACCCAAAATGGAAAAGAACCACATTTAAATTTAGAACAAATGTTACTTCAAATTCAGATTAGCTCCAAATTAGCAGACTGATTAAGTAACACTTGGGTTCATATTAAGTATTCTCTTACATGAGCAATCTCCTATTCAACTGCAGGATTGAATCAGCTTCTAATATCAGACTACCTTTATACAGTTAATCCTCAATTCTTTATTTCTTTAAATCCTATTATCATTAGAATTTGCACAGTTTTTTACCGACCGATTATCCTAGTTCAAAAAAGGCTAAGAGAAGGATTTCTTAGGCCCAGATATATTTATTTCATCAATAATGGCTATTCTTTTGTCATAAAATCACTGATGATTTCACAACATCTGTGTTCAAAATTTAATATAGAAATGAGCTGGGGCCCATCTAATTCAGTCGAATAATCCCATACCTAACATTTTTTCCAATAAACTTGCAATTATTTCCTTTTTGAGCATATATTCAATTTCCTTTTCACAATTACTATTCTTTCAGTTAATGATTTACTGATCATGTTTGAATTAAGGCAAACCATGGCTGTGGAGCGCTTTCTCAACTATTGGCTCAAGTTCCTTCCAAACCTACCTGGTATGTCTTAAACTTACCTGGTATGTCCCATAAACATTCCTCAAGATGAACTTTGAACCAGGTAATGTGCAATTGAAACATAATTTCCATGGTTTTGAATAACAACCTTTTGTGGGAAAAGTCAGCATTTCAATAATGTTTTATATTTTATGTATATCCACACAGCATCCAGTTGTTACTGATTTGCGCCTAGAACTAATTCCATATGATTCACTACAGTTCCTAGTCCATCACCATTCCAAAAATGAATTGAACACATATTGTCTGTTGTCTTCTGGATCAAAATCGTAGTCAACACCACTATGGGTGCATTGTTGCTATAAGGACTTCAGCGGTTCAAGGAAATACTCATGGCCACCTTCAAAAGATGAACAATTGATGCAATCTTGTCAAACTTGTCTATGAGAAGAATAATCAAAACTGAGACAGGAACAACCTTCCTAGCATCAGACAAAGCACAACAAAAAATGTGTATTTTATAAATCAGATGGTGATAATGGCTTTCATGCAGGTATTTTCTAAGATCTTAAATAAACAAGGCCTTTTGGGTGAGGCACTTAATGGCTGTGTGTAGTTGAGGAACTGCAGACCAGCAGAAATGTAGTATCCTAAATTGGATCGATCTTTTTTGGCTGGAACTAAATCAATTCCTCTTGAACTTTCCAAATTATTAAGTCTACAAATGATTGAGCTGCACGTCTCAATGCCAAGAAGAAAAAAGTGTTTGCCTGCACCTTCAACATTTCAAGTGCCTATGTCAAATATCGTTGTGAAAAGTACTAGAGGAATATTTATGTGAGAAATATGTTGAAATGTATTGTTTAATTTGTTAATGCCGAATTATAATGTACACACATTGTGTAGAGCGAGGGGGAGGGGGGGAGGACAAAATGGAGAGGGGGAAGGTAGAGGGGGAAAAGGAGAGGGAAAGGGAGAGAGGGAAAGAGAGAGAGGGACAGGGAGAGTGGGACGGAGAGAGGGACAGGGAGAGAGGGAAAGGGAGAGGGAAAGAGAAAGAGGGAAAGGGAGAGAGAGGCAGAGAGGCAGAGAGGGGGGAGCAGGGGCGGGGAGGAAGGGAGGGGGAGGAAGGGGGGGGAGGATGGGGGAGGGAGGCAGGGAGAGGGGGCATGGAGAGGGAGGCGGGAAGAGGGAGGCAGGGAGAGGGAGGCAGGGAGAGGGAGGCAGGAGGGACAGACAGACAGACAGACAGACAGACAGACAGACAGACAGACAGACAGACAGACAGACAGATAGACCGAAAGAATGGAGCTGAAAGAGAATTTCCAGGGAAACAGCAACAAGGTGAGTGTTCAGCAGGGTGGTTGAGGAAATTATTCTTGATCCGAATGCCACTGGTAACATCAGCATGTATTTGTAATAACCATAAGATGGTGATGGAGAGCTGCTGTACTACCTCTGGTGGCAAATGCTTACAGAAAGCTTTTGGGAGCATTTCACCACCAAATGCATTGCAGCATTTCCAGGATTTGGTACCAACAGTAATGAAAGAATGGCAGTAATTTTTCAATCAGATTGATTCAATCAGATTGAGACCTGCAAGGGATGATATTCCCATGATTTTGCTACCCATGTCCTTTTTGGTGGTAAAGTTCATGTGTTTGGGAGATGCTGTTAGTAACTCCAGAGCTTTTAGTAGATGGTTCTCACTGCAGCCATTGTACAACAGTTGTGCCACAAATTAATATTTAGAGAACTGGATGGTGTACCAATCAAGCAGTCTACCTTGTGCCGGATGTTAATAACTTCATGAACACTGGTGGAGTTGCACACATCATGTTATTACGTTATGTTACTGAGTTGTTGTATATTGGGGAAAGACCATGAGATGTTAAGAAGGGATTCACCCACAGTACGAAACCCAGCTTCTGACCAGGGTGCTGGTTGTGGAAAACTTAGTGATGATAATGTAATTGAACGTTACTGTCAGATGGCGAGACTCTCAATGTTGAGGAAGGTAATTATTTCATACTTTTGTGGCATGAATGTTACTTGCCACTTTTCAGACAATACCTTTATATTGGTCAGAGCCTACTGCAGAGTGAGAGCCCTTTCTGAACCAGGGTCAACCCAGAGTTGAATGCACTGATATAAGGAGGAATACCAGCCTATAGGGGGTGCACATTTCTGCTGATGCTAATGGTTAACGGCATCTCATGGATGCCCACCATGGAACGGTTTTGAATCTATCCCACCCAGTACAATTGAAGTTCCACACAACATGGCTAAATGTGTTTATGATAGAAACCCTGGACTTTGTCTCCATGAAGACTGTGTAGTGGTTACCACCATCAATGTTATTATGAGCAGATGTATCTGTTACAGTTAAACTGCGGAGAATTAGGTCAAATAAGGTTATTCCTCATTTGATTCACTCACTATCAGCAGAGTCAGTTAGGCTTCAGAACACAACCAGCTCCGTCCATTGTGGTAAGACCACGCCACCTTAGGTATTGGACACAGATGTCACCCACTCTGCGTTCTTGCTACTTTCAGTATCTCTAATAACAATTGTTTAGCATGAAGACTAAGTGACTCTTCAGCTGAGGGAGGACACGATGTAGTAATAAGTAGGGGGCTCCCTTGCTCACGTGATGCCATGAGGCTATTATTTCTGGAGTCCATTTTGATGACTCCTAGGGGTTTGTTATATCACAATGCTGTTGCCACCATGCTCCCATGGTGGATTTATCCTACCAAGAGAAGGGCAGGCAAAATATAGTGGACTACTAGACTAAGTGGGACCCGTTGGGTCCCATGTTCACACGGAAGGGTTGGTCCCCCTATGCAATATTCCACCTCTCCACCAATTCTGTGTTGCCTTTGGTTTGGAAATACTAAAGCTGTGTTGCCTTTGGTTTGGAAATGCTAAAGCTGTGTTGGCTTTGGTTTGGAAATGCTAAAGCTGCGTAGCCTAATTTAAGTTGCCTTGCCTAATTAAAGTTGACTTGCCTAATTAAAGTTGACTTGCCTAATTAAAGTTGCCTTGCTTTCTATATAATTAAAAGTCTAATCTTGACCACTTCCTGTTTGCGCTTTATATTGATTTTAGAAAAAACGCTACCACGTCCGGCTGTGATTTTTGGCCATTTTACCCAGAGTCCCCCTCCGCTCATCAGGTGCTGAGGATTTTTCCCATCGATGAAAAATAAAAGAGTTATTAGTGTTTAAAAAAGGTTGAGATTCTCTCTCCTGTTAATCACACCATGAAGGCCAAACCCCTTCTGGTGGGAGGGGGTAGTGACTATAAAACGCAGAAGTGTGGGCGTGGCTCAGTCTCTACAAGATGGAGGAGGGAGAGGTCACGACTCGCTGTCTTTAGTGGCCTTGCACCCTGCTTGAAATGGTATGAAACTACACTTGAATTTAGTGGCCTTGCACCCTGCTTGAAGTGGTAAGAAACTGCACTTGAATTTGGTGGCCTTGCACCCTGCTTGAAATGGAATTTCAAAGAATTGCCGTGAGTCAACTGCCAGCCCACCAGCCGTGAGCTGCCAGCACCACAGGCTTGAGTGACTGAGCCGCCAGCCCAAGAATCTATTCGTCCCACAATGTCCATACTAACCCTCTGGAAACCAGACCCTTCAGCCCACAATACCCATACTAGCGCTCCAGAAAGCCCCCCCCACTGGCCACCAATATTGGAATTGGTGGAGAGGTGGAATATTGCGTTGGGGGACCAGCCCTCCCATGTGATGCTGGGACCCAAAGGGTCCCACTTAGTCTAGTGGATATTAGATTCAAGGACATTGTGAAGGTTGACTGATATGATGCATTTGGAACTGAAATCCAGGGCCACATTGGACTGAAGTTGGGGTCAGCTTCTTAGGTCTGAGTATACTGAATTGGATACTGCACAAGAACACACAAACAAAAAAATAATAATAACATTTCTCACCCAAGAACATTTTTACACATCCACGTTTTGAATTACACTTCTGGGTTGGAATAACCTAAAATTAGCAAGAACCGGCACTGGTTGTAGCGATTTCTGTAGTTTCTAGATTGATCTTGATTGTACTGAACCTCTACCTGACTCAAATGAAGCCACTAGTACAAAAGAAATGGCCTTGATGACAGAGGGAATAGAGTTATTGAGTGCCTGAGGTCTGTAAACCGAAACCACCACCACTGGAAAAAATGGTTAGGAATTTATATAAATGTTTTCCAATGCAGTTTCCTCACAAAGAGTGTTACTGGGTCAACCTGTCACCTATTAGCACTTGTCTTCTCCATATGAAATGAAACCAAAATGATGTGAACAGCCAAAAAAAAAAAAAAAATTCTATTGGACCCTCAAATTGTGCCACAGTTGGGAAGCAATATCATGGCAGTTGAAGCCGATCTGGCATAGTTAATGATGAAATTTAATCTGCCATTGTCAGACAGAGAGGACTCGAAAACTCGAAAATTAATGCAATTTGCACAATCAAAAATAGAAGAAATTCAGTGAACATGAGGGAACAAATTAATCTATATATGCAAATCACTGGGTAAGCATAAAATTATGCACGTGCTGTTCATAAAGGCTACTTCTCCCAGAGTTCCTTTGACTTTCTGTTGATACTGTGATAACACCACCTTTGGTTAGAAACATAGAAACATAGAAAATAGGTGCAGGAGTAGGCCATTCGGCCCTTCGAGCCTGCACCGCCATTCAATATGATCATGGCTGATCATCCAACTCAGTATCCTGTACTTGCCTTCTCTCCATACCCCCTGATCCCTTTAGCCACAAGGGCCACATCTAAATATAGCCAATGAACTGGCCTCAACTACCTTCTGTGGCAGAGAATTCCACAGATTCACCACTCACTGTGTGAAAAATGTTTTTCTCATCTCGGTCCTAAAAGACTTCCCCCTTATCCTTAAACTGTGACCCCTTGTTCTGGACTTCCCCAACATCGGGAACAATCTTCCTGCATCTAGCCTGTCCAACCCCTTAAGTTTCTATGTTACATCGAACGTTTAGAGATGTTTTTTGCTGTAAATAATATTACTGAAGTAGAAGCTTCTGATGCAGAATCAAGACGTTTGAATGAAGCAATTCAAGCTAGGAAAAGAGCAATTTTTCTCACTGAAATGGGCCCCAATGTTTATGAATTTGTTAGCTCCAGCCAAGACAAAGGACCTGCCCTTGAAGGATATTCTTAAGAAGTTAACAGAACATTATGATCCTAAGCCCTTAGGAATAGATGAAATATTTGATTTGGAACGAGATGCCAACTTCCCGAAGAGGACATTAGTCATTTTATTGTGGCACTCAAGAGGATATTAATTCATTGTAATTATGAAATTTCCAAGACCAGGCATTAACAGACCGTTTAGCGTGTGAACTGAGAAGTGAGCGGATACGAAGTAAGCTGATGACGGTGTATTACCTGACATTTGAAACAGCGTGTAAAACTGCTTTGTCAATGGATATGGCAGAGAGGGGTTCTAGAGAAGTCAGGACAACTTCTCGACAACCAGCGGAAGATTTGAACAAGCTGCAGTCCAGCAAACCAAAGACGGATAAGTCGACATAGACGTCAGAGAATCGTCATCATGGGAAGGGTAGCAAGACTTCTGCAAAGTCATGCTATTGCTGTTTGGGCTCACATCTAGCACAGTCTTGTCCATTCTTCAAGGCAGAGTGTTACTCGTGTCACAAGATGGGACATCTAGTGAAGATTTGTCACAAGGCTAAGCAGAAAAAAGGTTCAACAACAAGTAAGCTGCATTCTGTGGGTTAACTGCAGGCAGAGGAAGCCTCTTGACATATACACCATCTGCAGCAATGAGCTAGCAAACCGGAAGACAAAGAATGTGTCCGTGCAAGTCCAGTTGAATGGAGCTCATGTTAGCATGGAAGTCGACACAGGAGCATCTGTGAGCGTGATTCCAGAATTTGTGTATTGGGAGAAGCAGAGTCAAATTCCTTTGGAAGCGAAGCGAATATTGCTACGTGGTTACTCTGGAGAGAAGATTCTAGTGCAGGGCTCTCGCTTAACTTTTTTTCCCTGTTGCCAGCCGGGCAACCTTGGCAGCTTTTTAGGTTGCCAAATGACAGTTTAGGTGGTCATTTAATATGGCTTGCATGACGCGTGCGATAATGTGCTCAGACGAAGTGCGTAGTTACCAGTCGGAATTATACTCAAAGAAGCATTCACATATTATTTCTGCTTCAAATTAAGTCACAAACTAAACATTCACCAATCAAGACATGATATATCCCACAATGACATGCTGCAAAATTATAAGACAGTATCTCAACTCTTTTTACACATTGCAATTAATGCAATTTATATTAGTTCTTTCCACTTCCAAACAAAAATGTGGTTGGATTATTCAGCATATGATCAACCTGTCAATAAATCCTGGACCATGGTAACATATAGTTGTGAATGTTGCTCATTAAATAACTACAGTACTGATACTCCATATTAAGAGCATTGATTTGCCGTTAAAATGAATTCTGTAATAACGTGTCAACGGTAGCAGTGACAATCGAACACTGCGGTTTTAATGTTTCACGTGTTCACAATTTAATTAATCCATCTTTATAGATTAAAACAAATATTAACATTGGGAATTAAAACACATTTGATTGCATTCCGTTATCAAACATAGTCAATGTTCGCTCTGAAGACATTTCCAGGACAATAGGGTCAGGGAGGGGGGGGGGGGTTAGAAGGCAGTTGGTGCAGAATGGATGGATTGAGGCAGGTGAATTAGTACGTGTTGGTTGGAGTAAGTAAATTTGTGAGAGGAGAGCACGGGGATGTCAGTGGTGTAGAATGGGGGGGTTCAGTACGGGATGAATGGGGGTAGACAAAAGTGCTGGAGAAACTCAGCGAGTGAGGCAGCATCTATGGAGCGAAGGAAATAGGCAATGTTTCGGGTCGAGACTCTTCTTCAGACTGTTCCCCCCATTCTTCTTGAATGGGAGGATCAGTACAGGATGGATGGGGGCGTGGGGAGATCAGCGCAGAATGAATGGGGGGGGGGGTCAGTACAGTGTGGATCGGAGGTTCTGTGCAGGATGAATGGGGGATCACTACAGGATGAATGAGGGGAAGGGGCAGGGTAAATGGAGGGTGGGTCAGTACGGGATGAATGCGTGGATTAGTACAGGATGGATGGGGATCAGTACAGGATGGACGGAGGAGAAGTGTAGGATGGATGGGAAAGGGGTAAGTACAGGGTGAATTGGGGAACCAGTGTAGGATGGATGGGGGGGGGGGGTGGCACGAGAATTAATACGAGGTGGATAGGGTGATCAGCGCAGGATGAATAGATTGGGGGGGGGGAAGAGATGGGGAGGGGAGCACAGGGGATGTCAGTGAGGACTGAATAGAGGCGGGAATGGGGATCAGTGAGGGATGGAGAGGAGGGGTCCCAGGATAAGGGGGGGGGGGGGTGGAGGGGGCGTACAAGAGAGAGGGAGAAAGGGGGCGAGGTATGGAGGAAGGACGGTCAGTGCTCCTCGGACAACATCGCCCGCTGCCTTGGCCGTTGGGAACTCCTCGCCACCGCCTCCCTCCTCCGCCAGCCAACAGCAAGGTGCGGGGCCGAGCGGTGCAGCTCAAAGATCCCATAGCTATAGGATCTATGGTGCAGCTGCTTCAGAAGTGTCGGAGCGAATGACGGGTCCCGCGACAGCGGCTCCATTTCCTCCTCCTCCCTGATAGCGGCCGCTGCTTGCAAACCCGCTAACGGCATAACCGCTTTAAAAACAAACCCTCCCGCACGCCGAGGCCTCCCCCTCCCCCCGGTCTCGGCGTGCGGGAGGTTTTTTTTTTTAAAGCGCAGTTAGCGGGTTTGCAAGCAGCGGCCCTTATCAGGGCGGGTGAGGGGCGGGAGGAGGAGGAGATGGAGCCGCTGTTCGGGGCCCGTCATTCGCTGCGACCCTTCGTCACCCCGCATCTAGTATCTTTCTCATGCAATACAGCCGTAACCGCCAACACAAAACGTTGCGTTCCTTTTCTCCAGAGATGCTGCCTGACCCGCGGAGTTACTCCAGTTTTTTGAGTCTGTCTTCGGTACAAACAAGTATCTGGTTGCCAAGCCGGGCAAAATGACTCGGTGTTTAGGTTGCCCGGCGGTGCTTTGAGTGGTCAATGGCACCCGGGCAACCGTTAATTTCGAACCCTGCAGTGTTAGGATGCGTATATGTACCAGTTAGGTATAAGGAGCAACAGGCGGAGTTGCCTCTCATAGTTGTAAAGGGACATAATTCTGCATTGGTAGGTCGGAATTGGTTGCAGATCTTGAAGCTAAACTGGAACGAGATATTCCTCGTTCGTGAAGAATTCAAGTGTCCGGAGGACGTAATCAAGCAACATCCGAAGATGTTCAGTGACCAGGGAGAGCCAAAGGGTAAAAGGCAAAAGTATGCATGAAGCAGGATGCGACACCAGTGCATTGCAAACCATGGGCTGTACCGTATGCACTTAAGGACAAGGTTGAGAAAGAACTGAAAAGACCTGAAACTAAGAACATCAGTAAGGTAGAAAGTAGTGAATGGGCAACCCCATTGTCGTTGTACCTAAACCTGATGGTAGTGTTAGACTTTGTGGGGACTATAAAGTAACCGTAAACCTGGTACTTGAAGGTAGCATACCAGATACCCTACCAACAGCAGAGGATTTGTTTAGTACCCTCACAGGCAGCCAAGTCTTCAGAAAAATGGACTTGACTAATGCCTACTTGCAGTTAGGTGTAGATGATGAATCTAAATCCAAGTTGACTATCAACACTCATTTGGGATTGTTTTAGTTCAATAGGCTCCCATTTGTTATATCATCAGCCCCAGGGATTTTTCAAGGAGTGATGACACAAATTCTAGAGGGACTTGAAGGTGTGGTGTGTTAATTGGATGACATCCTCATCTCAGCCCCTGACAGGCAGACACATGATGAAAGTTCGGAAGAGGTACTAATACGACTTGAAACACACAGTGTAAGAGTGAAGGCACAGAAGTGTGAGTTCTTTGAGAACTCGGTAGAGAACTTGGGTCATAAGATAGACAAGGATGGTCTACACCCCATCAAGGGTAAAGTTGATGCAATCAAGAACACGCCCACTTCCAGAAACATATCTGAGATCCGATCCTTTTTAGGATTAGTGCATTATTATGCGAAGTTTGTGCCAAATCTGTCCACCTGTTTACATCCCTTGAACGAGCTTTTGAGAAAAGATGTACCATGGAAGTGGACACGTGAATGTGATCAAGCTTTCAAGTCAAATAAAGTTCAGTTGGCAGAGAGTACAATGCTTGTTCATTACAATGTCAATACGCCAATGAAGTTAGCATGTGATGCTTCACCATATGGTGTTGGTGCTGTGATCTCTCATGTGCTAGAAAATGGAGAGGAGGCCAATAGCATTAGCATCTAGACCACTCAATGCCAGTGAGAGAAATTATGCGCAAATAGAGCGAGAGGCTCTTGCATTGATTTTTGGTGTTAGGAGGTTTCACAAATACTTATATGGTAGAAGGTTTCTAATCGAGACAGATCAACTGCTGTTGAATGTGATCCTAAATCCAAAAGTACATATACCAACTCTGGCAGCAGGCAGAATGCAAAGATGGGCATTGATACTGTCTGCATACCAGTATGATATTAAGGCAGCAGAGCACAGCAATGCTGATGCCATGTTTAGATTACCTTTGGAATCGGAGGTTACCCCAAACAGGGGGGACCTGTTTTACTTTCTCATGTAGATGAGTTACTTATCACTTCAGGGGACATTCGGAAGGCTACCCGCACTGACAGAGTTTTGTCAAGAGTGCAGGAATATGTTACAAATGCATGGCCAAACAAATTGCCGAATTCAGAGGCAGAACTGAAACCATTCTTTGTAGGTAGGAATGAACTCTCAGTAGACCAAGGTTGTGTCGTGTGGGTAGCGAAAGTTGTAATCCCTGAAAAATATGGAGTAAAATTCATGATCAGCATTTGGGAATGTGTCTAACAAAGAGTCTAGCTAGAAGCTATCTATGGTGGCCTGGTCTAGATAAGGACATGGAACAAATTGTGAAAGAGTAGCACATGTCAAGCAGTTGGAAAGAATCTACCAACAGTACCGCGATAGCCATGGAAATGGCTGGCTAGAGTGTGGGCAAAGATTACAAATTGACTTTGCAGAATTAGATGGACAACTATTGTTCATTGTGATTGATAGTCACTCCAAGTGGGTTGAGGTGTTTCCGATAAACAAAACTACATCCAGCAAAACGATAGACATTTTGCGCGGATTGTTTGCATCCTATGGATTTCCAGAGGAAATTGTGTTTGATAACGGACCACAATTCTGTTCACAAGAGTTTGCACAATTCATGAAAGGGAATGGTGTAAAACACAGTAGGGTAGCTCCATACCATTCTGCTTCAAATGGTGCAGCAGAACGCACAGTGCAAATTGTAAAGCGTAATTTAGTCGAACAACTGCTGGATCCAAATCCAAAGAAACAACAGTTGTCTCTGTTTCACAAACTGGCTAACTTTCTGATTACATATCGAAACACACCTCACACCACTACTGGTCAAACACCAGCTGAACTGTTCTTGAAAAGAAAACCCAGAACAAGGTTTTCACTGTTGAAACCAAACTTGGCTCAAACAGTAGAAGAGAAACAGGAGGAACAAAAAGCATATCATGACAGAAGTAGAGTAAAGGAAAGGAGTGTTGAGTTGAAACAGAAGGTAAAGGTGAAAAAACATCATCACAAGTGGGTAAAGTGGTTACCTGGAAGAGTAGTGAGAAAGTGCGGACCATGGACATACTCGGTCAAGATGTTTGGAAGTGGAAAGTACACATTGACCATGTCATGCCTATGCAAGCACAGACAGGTTTACAACCAGACCAATTAGAAGAGTCAGATAATTTAGTTACCACTCAAGTACCAACGGATAAACCAGAAATGGTACAAGAAAGTACACAAGATAGTGAGAGTTTGAACCAGCCAGAAAAAGGAGGTTCAAGTGTGTTTGACATTCAAACAAAATTGACTGATGGACTGGAATCTTTGCATGTAGGTCAAAAGGAAGACTTGATTCAATCAAAAATGAGTACAAGTGGTTCTAAACAGTCAGAAACTTTTGGTCAGGGAAGATATCCAAAAATAAGGAGAAACCCAGGGTTACGTTTAATCTGTGAAGTTATTTTGGGAATTATATATGCAACATATATGCCCGATGCCCTCATTTTATTGTTATATAAAAGTAAACCATCAGACAAGATTGTAATAAATTCATACCATTTGTATTATATTCAAAAATGTCATCAAGGCAATAACTTTTTCAATAAGGTGCGAGGAGTTGTAATAGCACCACCTTTTTGCCTAAAACTAATTGCATCTAGGAAGCACTATTCTACATAGTCTCTCAGTTTTTACTTCAAAAATATGCAAACCGAAAACTGTAGCATTTATGGAATTAAAATGGATTTTGGTCACAATCTATATTACTAAAGTTTGATCTTGACCACTTCCTGTTGTTCTGTATATTGATTTTAGAAAAACGCTGCCACGTACGGCTGTGATTTTCAGCCATCATACTCAGAGTCCCCATCCGCTGCGCAGGACAAGAGGATTTTTCCCATCGATGAAAAATAAAAGAGTTATTAGTGTTTAAAAAATGTTGAGATTCTCTCTCCTCAAGGCCATGCATCTTCCGGAGGGACTATAAAACCCGGAAGTATTGAGTGCCTCAGTCAGTCTCTGCAAGATGGGGGAGCGAGAGGGTCACGTCTCTCAGTCTGAGCTGTGAATAACACTGAACACATGTCTACTAAACTGTGAGTGATTTTACTGACCTGTCAGTGCCCTTAATGTGGTTTGAAAATATAGTTTGGAAATGCTAAAGTTGTGTTGCCTTTGGTTTGAAATGGTAAAGCTGTGTTGTCTTTGGTTTGGAAATGCTAACGCTGTGTTGCCTAGTTAAAGTTGCCTTGCCAAATTAAAGTTGCCTTGCCTAATTAAAGTTGCCTTGCCTAATTAAAGTTGCCTTGCCTTCTATATAATTAAAAGTCTAATCTTGACCACTTCCTGTTTGCGCTTTATATTGATTTTAGAAAAAACACTACCCCGTACGGCTGTGATTTTTGGCCATCTTACTCAGAGTCCCCTCCGTTCATCAGGTGCCGAGGATTTTTTGCATCGATGAAAAATAAAAGAGTTATTAGTGTTTTAAAAATGTTGAGATTCTCTCTGCTGTCAATCATGCCACGAAGGCCACGCCCCTTCTGGTGGGAGGGGGAGGAACTATAAAATCCAGAAGTGTGGCCATGGCTCAGTCTCTGCAAGTTGGAGGAGGGAGAGGTCACGACTCGCTGTCTTTAGTGGCCTTGCACCCTGCTTGAAATGGTATGAAACTGCACTTGAATTTGGTGGTCTTGCACCCTGCTTGAAATGGAATTTCAAGGAATAGCCGTGAGTCAACTGCCAGCCCACCAGCCGTGAGTGAGTGAGCTGCCAGAACAACAGGCTTGAGTGACTGAGCCGCCAGCCCAAGAATCCTTTTGGCCCACAATGTCCATACTAGTCCTCTGGAAACCAGTCCCTTCAGCCCACAACAACCATTAAAGCGCTCCAGAAAGCCCCCTCCCCCCGGCCACCAATATTGGAATTGGTGGAGAGGTGGAATGTTGCATTGGGGGACCAGCCCTCCTGTGTGATGCTGGGACACAACAGGTCTCACTTAGTCTAGTAGATAATAAAGCTTTAGTAATGACAATGATAATTACCAATGTTACCTAGTTTCTAATGTCAGTTTCTGCCCTAGTAATATATTTTCGCACATTAATTGACTGGTTCCTCTTTAGCCATTTGATGTCTAAAATATGACTGACTCCAGTAAAAGAACAAAAAAGCTTTTGTTCCAGTAAATTGCAAATTACCTTTCATAAGTATTTCAGAAGCAGCATAAAGACAAAACACCAACCAAGAATAATAACAAAGTATATTCTCAAATGAATGAAAGATTATTCTGTTATGAGCCAGTATATACAATAACAACAAATTCCACTGTAATTGCCACATCCTGCACACTACGGCTGGGGCTGACCAAACCCATTGTCAAATTGCTTTGTATTGATGCTACCCACTGGCAATTCAACCCCCCTATATATTTACATTTCATATGCTAATATTTATATTCTAACAAATCTCACGATATTCTTTTTTGAAACAAACATTTTGGATAATGCTTCAAATGTACTCCTGTCATTTAAGATCTTAAAACAATCATACTTGAAATATTAAAAGGTGATTTAAAAGTTAATTCCCAGAAAACAATGGTTTAGCAAACTGAAGTACGCATGCTTACTTAGGAGCACGAACAATGAGCACCTGTGTTGCTAAAAGTGATTAAAAAAAAAGTATAATCATGGATTAATAACCAAGAATCAAACATGGCAAAATGCACAATCGGCCTGGGTTGAGGAAAGGAATAGTAGCTGCAAAGATCACCAATGTCAGCATTAACCTAACTATAAAGCCCTAAGCAAAATATTTTCTTCAATCAAAATTCCTTTCATGATTTTCCACAATGAATGTTCCTTCAGCAAAGACGTACAAAGGTATAAAGGGAAAGGATTCTGCTACCTTAAAACAACTGGTGTGTATCAATAAAAATAGGTATTATGGCTTTTAGGAAAATAAAAGATGTTTTAATAATCTCATCAATTTGGAAATGTTTGTAGGATTAGAAAAACAGATGAAATTATGTTCAGTTTTTATCATCTCCAATTCATAGAAATGAGGGCATCACAGCAGGAAGTGAGAAGCCTTATGGTGGTGTCATCTGTGAAGCTGTCTGTTCATAAAGTCATCCATCTCGCTATAGCAATAGTGCACAACATTAGATGCCATGCTGTGAAGCAGTGAAAAATATACAGCATTGCACTTCAGTAAAAACAGCCATAGCAGCATTTACTTATAGATATAGATATTACAACAGTGTTAACCAGCAAAATCCATGGTAGATTCTTTTCAATTTTTTTCAACTTAAAGCTCAACAACAAAACATTCTATGGCAAGAATACAGCAGGAGTAGTTAAATACAGCATATGTGAATAACATAAATGTTATACCATCAGTTCAGGGATTAAAGGCTTAAAATAAATACCACGAATAGCAATGCATTTGAAATTTCAGTGTCAATGATTACAATAGTCCCTTTGAATCAATCTACTGACAGGCACTCATTTTGATCTAAACAACAAGCTCACATTCATTGAAACAAAAAAATATCCATTACCAAATTTCAAAGATATTTTAAGACTTAATAGTTTAAACTTTTAAGAAATTATATTAAAATCTGATTCAAAGTAAAATGGTAATTATGAAATGGCTACATGTTCCTTGCTGTTCACAGTAGAGGAGAAGACAGGGAGAAAATATAGGATGCTGCAAAGGGGAGTGGGAGGGGGAAGGGCAAACACAATTGTCTGCTGCTGCATTATATTAGCATTCTTCATTTATTCAATAAATGTTGTCAAAGCAGGTTTATAGGAGGGTACTGGGCCCATTTGTGTGTGTTTAGAGCAGTGCTCCCATATATTACATCTGAATTACAAAATATATTTCAGCCCATCAGAATTGTGCTCAAAAACAATCCTGTCTAATTCCACTCATTTCCCTCATTAATTTTTTTCATTTTCCTCAATGCGAAGTAACTATCAAAATAATTTGTGGGCTCTGCTAATAAACAAAATGAAGCTGGTCAGTACTTTTTGTGTGTTTATATTGTGGTTATTGGAGAGCACTTGGGATTTGGGGAACTTGCATATCTTTTCTGTATTTTTTTTTAAAGGGCTGAATCTGCTTACTTTTCTTGTTATGGAGTACTTATGGCCTCTCATAATCATATTCATTATACTTTTGTCATTAAACTACATGACAGATTCAAATAGGACATAAATAAATCTGGAAAAAAGACAGTGAGCATTCACTTTATTTATGGCTTTCATGATTTTGTATGCTTCAAAGTCATCCTTCAGCTTCCTACGCTCCAAAGAAAAAAGTATCAGAAAAGAGGGCGGTGGAGGCAGGTTCTCTGGATGCTTTCAAGAGAGAGCTAGATAGGGCTCTTAAAAATAGCGGAGTCAGGGGATATGGGGAGAAGGCAGGAACGGGGTACTGATTGGGGATGATTAGCCATGATCACATTCGAAGGGCTGAATGGCCTACTCCTGCACCTATTGTCTATTGACATCCAAAATTTGTGATAGTCAAAATGGTTTTGTATGTGGGAGGTTGTGTCTCACAAATTTGATTGAGTTTTTTGAGGATGTGACCAAAACGGTCGATGAAGGCAGAGTTGTAGTATACATGGAGTTCGGTAAAGCAATCGACAAGGTTCCGCATGGTAGGCTGCTCTGGAAGGTTAGATCCCATGGGATTCAAGGAGAGATTACTAAATGAATAGAAATTGGCTTCATGGAAGGAAGCAGAGGGTGATGGTAGAAGGCCTGGAGGCCTGTGATTAGTTGAATGCCTCAGGCTTCGGTACTGGGCCCATTGCTGTTTGTCACCTATATCTATGATTTTGATGACAACGTACATGGCATGATTAACAAGTTTGCAGATGACACAAATTAGATAGTGAAGATGTTTATCAAAAATTGAGGCAGGATCTTGATCGGTTGGGCAGGTGGGCTGAGGAATGGTTGATGGAATTTAATACAGAAAAATGTGAGGTGTTGCATTTCGGGAAGACTAATATGAGCAGGACCTACACAGTGAATGGTAGGACTCTGGGGAGTGTTGTCGAGAAAAGAGAGATCTAGGAGTGCATGGACATAGTTCATTTAGCTTTGGTTAGCTCACCTTGGATTTCATATGATCAAACCTTCCAGACTAGCTCACTTCCAGACTTAGCTCACCTAATTGCCTTCTCGTGTGCACTCTTTTGCTCACAGGGGAATTCACTTGATCCCAACTGCCTCAATCTGACATTTGCCTCCTTTATCCTAACCTGGTGCGAAGATTTGAGTAGACAATTTGATCAAATCAGTCAAAATGCTTCCATCCAACATTATTGTCAATGGATCACTTGGATACCTAAAGTCCACACTAACTTCATACAAGATTTATCGAAAGTCAGTGCCATAGACCTGCTCTGTAAACTTTGGATTTGGCTCGCTTTAAACTCCAAATTATTGCTGGTGCTCAGAAATGACAACTTGTACTTCTAGTCAGATGATTATTAGAAATCTGTCTTCAGCCACTAGTGCTAAATGTATGCAGTGGTATCAGCTGCAAGTTGTATTCCTCTATGTTCATTTGGTTTCATTAACCTCAATAGAATAGAATGTGTTTGGAGCAGTTTAATTGGTAGTCAATATTCACATAGCCATTTAGCTCTGGCAAACACAGATGAATTTTCTTCAGAGTACTTTATCATCAACAGTTACAAAAGCAATGAGTAAATTATTCAATAGGAAACCAGATTCAAATGTTGGGAAAATAGGATAATAGCAGGTGGCTACCATTGAAGGTCCTGCTCAGCATATGCACAATGGGTTTAATGTTTCTTATCTCCGTTGTAATCCTAAAATAAAAATGATTCCATACAGTGCACATCACCATTTGCCATATCGTGCTGCAAGTTGCTGTAGAACAGTCATGAATGAGCAAATTTTGGCTGCATAAACATAAGTGTATTTATTCTAGTTAAGAAATTAAATACAAATAATAACATCTCAGAACATTTACTCAGTAACTCAATCTGTTACTCAATGAGTTACTTGAGTAATCTCAGTAACTCAAATTTCACTATACCTTAATTGGTACATGTGACAATAAACTGACTGAAGCCTTGAAGCACATGATGACACATGTTCTGGAGGCCTCTGACTCCAGTGAACCTTGATTTATAGTCCAAAGGTGAACAATCCTGACATCAGACATGACATTTATTTGCGCACAATTTTGAACTGAAGTGCAGAAATGTTAATTGCTTAAAAAGAAGTACATAAGTTTATGGACATGGTGACAACCAAAGAAACTTAGTTCATTAAATTTTTATCCGAACCATGCTGCAGGCAGTTGTGAGAAGAAACTAATAAAACTATGGAGATGCAGGTGTAAACTGGTGCATGATTTACAAAACAGTTAATACACAAATACAGTGAGTCAAGAAAAGCTCACTAAAATGTTATTGTTTATTGCCGGAAGATTCAAATACAATTTTTCCGAGATTATGATTCAGTTATACGGGCCATTGGTAAGACTGTGCGATACATAAGTCTGATCTCCTCATTTAAGGAAGGATGTTAATATGTCGGTGAAATACCTGGTGAATTTCCTGTGCACCTGTTCCAATGCAATTGTATCCTTTCTTTACTGTGGTAACCAGAACTGTATAATAATACTCCGGTCATGGCTTAACCAATATTTTATATTGTCATGCCTGCTCTTATATTTAAAGCCTTGGCTAATGAAGGCAAGCATCTTACTTCCCTTTTAATCACCTTATCTACCTGTCATGCTCTCTTCAGGGATCCTTGAACAGGTATAGCCTTGCTATTTCTTAGTATTTCTTAGTATTTCTTATATTCCTATAATTCATTGTCATATAGTCATAAAGTCTGAGTCACAGCACAGATACATAATCTTCAGGATATATCCCAGTCTCATTCGTCCTTCCAAAATACATCGCTTCACATTTTCCAGGTTTATATACCATAAGCCACTGCAATGCCCTTTTTGCAAACTCAGCAATAAAATTGTGTATGCAGACTTTCCCTCATCCCTATCAATAAAACTGCCAATTTTAGTATTATTTGTGAAATTACTTATTATAATTCCTTAATTTACATCCAGATCATTGATATAAACAGCTCTGATCCTTGCAGAAATTCATTGATCATGATTCCTAAGAACAATCTTTGGAAGTCTCATCCAGAGATGAAGACACGGCCTTTGAATACTTTAAAGAGAGAGGTAGATAGATTATTGATGAGCAAGGAGATGAAAGGTTAGCATGGATCAAAGCTAATGCAAAACTGATGTTATAATCAAATCAGTCACAATTTGAGTAATAGGCAGAAAATGCTCAATGACTGAGTGGTCTACACCTGATCTTGAAGAAGTGTTCAAGATCGGATATCTCTTTAAAGTTTGCCTAAAATTAAATACTTGAAATGTCTTGCTTACCAATAAACAACAGAAGTTATACATGAATAGAAATAAGGACTGGTATTTTGGAGTTAAGTATTCATTGGTAAGGTTGAAAGGCTAGCCATAATGTGTGAACATGTTGACTTTACCTTGTGTGCCAAATGTCCCTGTAATCAGCTGAATACCAACTGTTATCTGGTGACACTACCCACACTGCCAAACTTTGAGCGCAACTGGTTTTGATAATGAATGAAGGGTCACAGTGCCACCACTGCCAACAACCAAAGTGCCAACTGCATCTGGCAACAATGCTGCAACTTCCGTCACGTAGTTGTCAAATGTATCTGGTGATGGTGTTCCTACTGCCAAATGCAGTGCCAACAAACACGCTAAGTGCCTTGCCTGGATGTGTTTCCACAGTGTTATGCAGTATGCCAGCTGCGTCTATTTGCTAAATGCAGTACGCCAACTGCATCTGGTGGCACTGTTTCCATCGCTAATATGGATTTAGAATTACTATGGCTAACAACTAATTGCCAACTGCAGTTGGCAGCAGTACATGCATTGGCAATAGAGAATGCCAACTACTTTATTGCCATAAATCAAGTGATATCGCATCTCAAAACCAGCAAATACTGATGCCTTCAGAATGCCAAAGGGATACATAAGGATGTATAAATCACTCTTAAATACAATAATGTACATGTAATTTGAAGAATATCAAGTTCTTGGAAGAACAAAGCATAATACTGAATACAAAAATTGAAATGAGACAAAAATGATAAGTTGACAAAGGGAGAGATTGTTTCTTGTCAAAATGTTTTGTTGAATTTCAACCGTATAAAATAAAAAATACTGTAATGCTTTGAGATACATTCATATCAGAGGCCAATGGAAAAAAACATTGGATAGGATTCAACAGAAGCAATACAAGTAAACAAAGATGTTAAAGATAATTGATGTTGGTCCATTTTGGCTGCAATAAAATTACGTTTAGCTTATTCCATTCTCACAGAATGTCAAAATTTGGTAAACTGAACAAGTTATGTATGATTCTTAATGTTTGTTCTTCTTTGGAGAGTTCATCAATGAACAGGTCAGATCAGAAAATTAATATGAATAACACAAATGCATTAAGCAATATGGGATTAATTTTGCTAATAGTTTCCTCAGTATTAGCCTTCTTTAGATGCAGTGATCACAGGTTTGGAATCCACAACTCTTAAAGAACATGTAAGTGAAGCAGATTCCAACAAAACTTCCACTAATACCTGACTAAGATCTGAATACCTCAGTCTAAAAGGCATTGTCTAAAGTCTAAAGACACCTTGGAAAATGTCAGAATTTCAATTTTCATTTCCATGGGATTTGGGATCAAATCTCACTCAGACTTATGGCAAGAGACTATTCAAGCTCTGCCAGTTATAAATATCAATACAGGATACGTTGAGATAGACTGAAATGAATTTCTATGGGCACAGTCTTACACTATAAACCCACCTATAAGCTTCCGCTAATTAGACATCTCATGCTTATACAACATATACAACCTCATACAAGGATACTGAGAATCTACAAATTCAAATGTGTATGGTGGTACATTGGATTGAAGAGAAGTGCATTTTACTGAAACACTTTCAGTCATGTCTCATTTTTTTTTGCTGAATTCCGCTTATAATAGATTTTAAAAGGAATCATTTGAGATTTCATGATAATAATTGACAGAAACATGAACTATAACTGTTTATAGTAGTGGCCAGAGGATCTGGGGTGACAGAGGAACTGAAAGAAATCCACATTAGGCAGGAAATGGTGTTGGATAGACTGATGGGACTGAAGGCTGATAAATCCCCAGGGCCTGATGGTCTGCATCCAGGGCATTTAAGGAAGTGGCTCTAGAAATCGTGGATGCATTGGTGATAATTTTCCAATGTTCTATAGACTCAGGATCAGTTCTTGTGGATTGGAGGGTAGCTAATGTTATCACACTTTCTAAGAAAGGCGGGAGAGAGAAAACGGGGAATTATAGACCAGTTAGCCTGACATCGGTGGTGGGTAAGATGCTGGAGTCAATTATAAAAGATGAGATAGTCGCACATTTGGATAGCAGTAACAGGATCGGTCCGAGTCAGCATGGATTTACGAAGGGGAAATCATGCTTGACTAATCTTCTGGAATTTTTTGAAGATGTAACTAGGAAAATGAACAAGGGAGAGCCAGTGGATGTAGTGTACCTGGACCTTTAGAAAGCATTTGATAAGGTCCCACATAGGAGATTAGTAGGCAAAATTAGGGCACATGGTATTGGGGGTAGAATGCTGACATGGATAGAGAAGTGGTTGGCAGACAGGAAACAGAGAGTAGGGATTAACAGGTCCCTTTCAGAATGGCAGGCAGTGACTAGTGGAGTACTGCAAGGCTCGGTGCTGGGACCGCAGCTATTTACAATTTTCATCAATGATTTGGATGGAGGGATTCAAAGTAACAATTGCAAATTTGCAGATGACACAAAGCTGGGTGGCAGTGTGAATTGTGAGGAGGATGCTATGATAATGCAGGGTGACTTGGACAGGTTGGGGGAGTGGGCAGATGAAGTTTAATGCGGATAAATGTGAGGTTATCCACTTTGGTAGCAAAATCAGGAAGGCAGATTACTATCTAAATGGCATCAAGTAGGGAAAAGGGGAAGTACAACGGGATCTGGGGGTCCTTGTACATCAGTCTATGAAAGTAAGCATGCGGGTACAGCAGGCAGTGAAGAAAGCGAATGGCATGTTGGCATTTATAACAAGAGGAATCGAATATAGGAGCAAAGAGGTCCTTCTGCAGTTGTACAGAGCCCTAGTGAGACCACACCTGGAGTATTGTGTGCAGTTTTGGTCCCCTAATTTGAGAAAGGACATTCTTGCCATTGAGGGAATGCAGCGTAGGTTTACAAAGTTAATTCCCGGGATGGCGGGACTGTCATATGCTGAGAGAATGGAGCAGCTGGGTTTGTACACTCTGGATTTTAGAAGGATTGTTAAGGGCTTGAACACGCTAGAGGCAGGAAACATGTTCCCGATGTTGGGGGAGTCCAGAACCAGGGGCCACAGTTTAAGAATAAGGAGTAAGCCATTTAGAACGGAGACGAGGAAACACTTTTTCTCACAGAGAGTGGTGAGTCTGTGGATGCTTTCAAGAGAGAGCTAGATAGGCTCTCAAAAATAGCGGAGTCAGGGGATATGGGGAGAAGGCAGGAACCGGGTACTGATTGCGGATGATCGGCCATGATCACATTGAATGGCGGTGCTGGCTCAAACTCAGTTGTATCTTTCTATCTCAATAAATATCACAAAATATGCCATTGTTTCAGCCACATTATGACAAAATATAGAAAGTAGGTTATTTGTTATCAGTCACCCCCATCCCCAAAACAACAGTACTTAAAGAAGAACATTTGTTTTACTAATTTAGGAGCATGTACCATACAGAGTCCATTGATCCATATCCAGCAAAATGTTGTGATAATTACATAAAAGGGATTATTGTCTAAGAAATTTGGTGTGGAATGATAATCCATCTCAGTACTCATTAGGCAAGTCCCAAGCTATAGATACTTTTCCCCCACCCCCAATCCCCCTCGCCCGAGGCAGCATCTATGGAGCAAAGGAAATAGCCAGGTCTGAAGAAGTGTTTCGACCCGAAACGTTGCATATTTCCTTCACTCCATAGATGCTGCCTTACCCGCTAAGTTTCTCCAGCATTTTTGTCTATCGCAAAACGTCAATAATTCTGGGAATGCCGAGATAGCTGGAGAGAGACGAGATGGGGAGCGGGAGAGAGAGAGTGCGCGCAAGAGAGAGAGAGAGAGAGGGAGGGAGAGAGCGAAAGACAGAGAGACACAACATGGGTCGGTAGGTAAATTGAATGACTAACCTGCTGCAGACCAAGAAGCTCACCAAGAAGAAGTCCTCAATCATGATGGTGAGTTTTAAGAAATTCTCAATGTGTCATCAATGCATCGATCTACATTCCACAGTAAATGTAATTGTGTTTTGAAGAAGTGTTAATGACGCCATGTGAATTGTATTCAAAGGAACGCAGCGTCATTAATACTTCTTCAAAACACAATTACATTTACTGAGGAATGTCGATCGATGCATTGATGACACATTGTATAACTACTTGTTAACTACTGGCTGTTAACAAGTGCTACAGTAGTAGTTAACACATCGTTTGTGCCTGATTGCTGTGCAACGTTTGTTATCCATGTAAGTTTTGTAAAAAAATCTGTATGGAGAATGTTTTTTTAAAAATCTTTATTTAACAAAGCGAATTTGTATTTCCATATGAAATACAGAAACTTAATGCGGGGCCCCCCATTATCAGTCCAATCGGCTTAAGGCCAGCCCTGGGGGTAGGATGGGGTCCGACAGCCACTTTTATATAAACGGGTCGATGGTGGAAAGGATCAAGAACTTCAAATTCCTGGGTGTGCATACTTCCGAAGATCTCTCCTGATCCCAGAGCACTGATGCAATCATAAAGAAAGCACTTCAGCGCCTCTACTTCCTGAGAAGATTACGGAGAGTCAGTATCTCAAGGAGGACTCTCTCGACCTTCTACAGGTGCACAGTAGAGAGCATGCTGATGGGTTGCATCATGGCTTGGTACGGCAACCTGAGCATCCAGGAGCAGAAAAGGCTGCAAAGAGTTGTAAATATTGCCCAGTCCATCATCGGTTCTGACCTCCCTACCATCGAGGGGATCTATCGCAGTCGCTGCCTCAAAAAGGCTGCCAGCATCATCAAGGACCCACACCATCCTGGCCACACACTCATCTCTCCGCTGCCACTGGGTAGAAGGTACAGGAGCCTGAAATCTGCAACATCCAGATTCAGGAACAGCTTCTTCCCCACAGCCATAAGACTATTAAACATAACTTCAAACAAACTATGAACTATAACAACCTATTGCACTTTATCTGTTTACAGATGTATGTGTATATATATATTCTATGGTATATGGACACACTGATCTGATCTGTATTTATGACTACAATATCCTGTTGTGCTGCAGCAATACAAGAATTTCAGTGTCCTATCTGGGACACATGACGATAAACTCTCTTGACTCTTGACTTGAAATAGGCTTGCAGGACAGTCGTACTCTTACATTCTTATTTGAATTTGCTATAACTTTCAATGAATGCACAGGATGGTACTGTAATAGTGATAGTTATCTTAGTAGTTCGAGAAAGTAAATCTCTCTCAGCCAGTTACAAATGCAACTGATAAATAGAGTGCCACCTTTCACCATCTGAAAGCTATACCACAGGCCATTTGCTTATGATACATTATTTGAATGCATATTGCTTGGAGTTTTTAATGCCATTTATACAGTGAGACAATTTCTCAATCACGCTTCTGAATAAAAATATAATTGTTAACCACATCTCTCTCTCTAATAATAGCCATGTGAATATTTCAGCAATTTTTGAAATATACGCACTTGAAGAGTCAAAGGTGGAAAGCAGAGGTTGCTGTTCGGGATACCTGCTTGTATTACAATATTGCAGCCATTGCAGATTGAAATCTTTTGAGATCATTAATTTACACAAGCTTCACCAACCTATGCTGAAAACTTTCAAATAGGTTAACCTTGTTAAAAAGGTTTTGGCATTTTGAATGTTTTAAATATGATACAATGTCATAATTATAGCTGAGCAACCTCTCAGGCCCCATTAAAAACACTCTAATTTTTGTGGAATTTCAACATTTTCCATACATGACAGAGGTTCGATATATATATTTATAATATATTTAGATTCATAATATTGCACCTACTGTACCTATTAAGTTTCCTCTCCATGCATTGAAAAATAAATGACATACACAATGTATCTAGCTATTCAGCCCATCGAGATATTACTTCTGAAGAATATCAGAGATGCCCAATAATAGATACTATAATTAAATTAACACGTCTCAGGGACTGCCTTTTCTTTCAGCTCAACCGTCTTTAGGGTCAGAGGCTTGCACAACCTCTCCCTACAGTTCACGCCCTCAAATCACAGCAACATTGTAAATCTTCTCTGTACTCTTTCCAGCTTAACAATTTAACATCCTTCTGCAGTTGTATAGGGCTCTGGTGAGACCACATCTGGAGTATTGTGTACAGTTTTGGTCTCCTAATTTGAGGAAGGACATCCTTGTGATTGAGGCAGTGCAGCGGAGGTTCACGAGATTGATCCCTGGGATGGTGGGACTGTCATATGAGGAAAGATTAAAAAGACTAGGCTTGTATTCACTGGAGTTTAGAAGGATGAGGGGGATCTTATAGAAACATATAAAATTATAAAAGGACTGGACAAGCTAGATGCAGGAAAAATGTTCCCAATGTTGGGCGAGTCAAGAACCAGGGGCCACAGTCTTAATCATTTAAGACTGAGGTGAGAAAAAACTTTTTCACCCAGAGAGTTGTGAATTTATAGAATTCCCTGTCACAGAGGGCAGTGGAGGCCAAGTCACTGGATGGATTTAAGTAAGAGAGAGTTAGATAGAGCTCTAGGGGCTAGTGGAGTCAAGGGATATGGGGAGAAGGCAGGCATGGGTTATTGATAGGGGACGATCGCCATGATCACAATGAATGGCGTTGCTGGCTCGAAGGGCCGAATGGCCTCCTCCTGCACCTATTTTCTATGTTTCTATCCAGGGTGACCAAAATTGAACACAGTATTCCAAGTGCCATCCCAACTACAGTACCTTGACTGATGAAGGCCAATGTACTGAAAGCTTTCTCAACCACCCTATCTACCTGTGACACCGCTTTTAAGGAACTACAATGTAGATCAGTCAGTATTAGTTGACCTGATCCATGTCATGTTTTACTGCATATCACTGTGTACTCAAACAGTCATCTGGTTGAGTGTCTCATATTATCTAGTCTGTTAGTCCAGCCTCTAATTAGAGTAGTTGCTGAGCTTCAGCTTACAACATCTATGTATTTGAGCTCTGTGTGCTTACTATAATAAACAACTTATACTTAGGTATGGATCCTGAGTTATTATGCATGTTTATATGGCATCAGAAGTCACAGAAACACCTTGGATCAACCTCTTCAGTGTTTTGCTGACCTTTCAAAGTCTCTGCCATGACTGATTCTTTTCGCAAGCCGGAAACGCTGGTCTTTGATGGGGATATCGCAGAGAGATGGAAAGTTTTCGAGGAGGACTACGATAACTACATGGCTGTGGCGCACTAAGGCATGTCAGTTCACACCCAAGCATCTATATTCCTCAATCTGGCGGGACATGATGCTGTGCGTTGGGCAAAGTTGTTTGTTTACGCCCTTGCAATACTGGATTCGCAAGGTCAAGCGATCACACCTGCTGAAACAATGTACGACCCTGAATGCCTCAAGAGAAAGTTCCGCATACGAATCTCATCATGCAGTGACATAAATTCATTGCGTGCAGCCAAACACCAGGAGAGCCAGTGGAAACGTATGTATGCTCATTACAACACATTGCACAACACTGCAACTTTGGTGCTCTCTGTGAACTTGTTAGGGACAGGCTTGTGTGTGGCATTCTAAATGCCAAATTGAAGAAAGAGCTTTTGCGCGATCCCGACTGTAGATTGGTTATTGCATGTGAACCAATCAAAGTAGAAATAGCATCATTAACCCCACCTTACTGTATGCTTTATACTAACACCCACTTCCTACAATGGTCAGTCTTGGTAACGGGAATGATGAACTAACAACTAACAACCTGCTGTACCGCTATACTATGTGTACAGATTAAAGATGACTTTGAACTCCAGATTGTGCAACTTGCTTATTTACATGGTGTCAGACAGCTTGGAGTTGCCGACTGCGTCCATTTATCGGGTTTTATTTCTGTTTATCAGTTTTCTCGCATCACCATGGCTCAATCATGCAGAAAGCCTGCGCAGCTTATCTTCGATTCTGACATCGGGGAAAAATGGAGACTCTTTGAAATTGACTATGAACGCTACATCAATATCATCCACCGAAATGAACCAGACACTGTCAAGGCTTTCCTCCTACTTAACCTGGCGGGACCCGAAGCCATGATGAGAGCACGGACCTTTGAATACGCACCAACCGTCCACGATGACAACGATCAGGTAGTTGTGCCTGCTGAGTCTATGCTTGACCCTACTGTTTTACTGCGTAAATTCCGTGAACTATGCAACCTACCCTCGAACCACATTTTAGAAAGAGCCAAATGCTTTGCGAAACACCAGCTTCCCGATGAGCCGGTAGAAAGATTTATTTGTGACTTGAAATACATGGCCCAGCGGTGCCGTTTTCAGATCATGACGAACAAATTAATCTTGTCAGTGATAAGCTTGTCAGTGGTATGATCAATCAAAAGCTAAGGACTGAGTTACTGTGGAATGCTGATTTAACCCTTGAACAAGCAATGCATGCCTGTCGAATGTCTGAAATTGTTGCTCCATTAAGCGAACAGCTTGACTCTGAGAAGAAGACCATACACCTGACGGGTTTCAACAAACAACAAACACCGACCGTTAACAGAAGATTTCTGAATGAGCCCTCTCAACCGGCTAACCGGAGATTCACCAATGAGACCCCTCAGAGGTGCCCCAATTGTAACTACTTTCACAACAAGGGGCGATCAACTCGTCCGGCTTACGGAAAGCCTTGCAATTACTGCAAAGAGATGAATCATTTCGCCGTCGTTTGCAGGTCCCGTGGAAAAAGACCCTCCAGCTCAGCGTCTAATTTGCACCTGCTGCAACAAAACCAAACAATTCCAGAATTTCAGGACCAGCTCGACTCTGCCCACGAGGATGATCCAATTAGCACATATGAGGAGTAGACTGTGCATTCACTCCTTCACACAGCTGGTAAGATTGTGGATCCCTCTGTTGTAATGACAATTAATAACTAGCCCGTGAAGGCCAAGCTCGACACTGGGGCCCGCTTGAATGTGATGTCTGTGCACATCAACAACAAGATAAGAAATAATGAGGCCTTGACTAGAGACAGTTCCATCTTGCATGCTTATGGGGGGGAGGTTTTGTATGCTCCGGGAAGAACTACTTTCAAATGCGTGCTGAAAAACACCACGAGAAATCTAACTTTCTATATCTTAAAATCTGACTGTGACTCTACTGGGCATCCATGCATGCCAGGACTTAGAGCTAGTCTCCTTTGACCGGTTCATTCACAAGCTACTAATATCTGTGGACCCGAAAAGAGGATACCCTGATCTATTCGATGGCAAGCTAGGCAAGCTAAGGCAAGCTGCCTGGGACCTACACGATAGCCATTCACCCCAATGTTGACCCAGTCGTCCGTGCCCCCCACCGCATGCCACACGCTATGAAAGACAGAATTGAGACTGAACTAAAAAACATGGTCTCAATGGGCGTACTAGCTAAAATCAGCGAGCCCACTGACTGGGTTTCCAGCATGGTTGTCACCTTTAAGAAGGACAAAGATGAGCTCCATATGTGCATCAATCTAAAAGATTTGAACGCTGCCATCAAGCGTCTACATCATCCGATGAGAACGATTGAGGAGGTCGCTGCGCAGATCGGGCGAGCAACAATATTTTCCGTCCTTGACGCAAAAAGCTCGTTTTGGCAGATACTGCTAGATGACGAGTCATCAAACCTGACCACTTTTGCCACACTGTTTGGCAGATTCAAATGTCTCAGAATGCCATTCGGCATTAACTCGGCCAGCGAAGTCTTCCAGAGAAACATGGAACTGTTGTTCCAAGGACTCCCGTGTGCCATCATCGCAGACGATATCCTGGTATATGCAAAGACACAGCGGAGCACGACAACAACCTAAAGCGTATTATGGACCGGGAACGTGAGATCAACTTGAAATTCAATCCTAATAAATGCAAGTTCAGGGTTCCAGAGGTCACATATGTTGGACACGTTTTGACTCCTGATGGTCTTAAACCCGATCCGAAGAAAACTGCTGCCATCACAGAAATGCCAGTCCCCACCGACGTGTTAAGCCTACAACGCTTCCTGGGCATGGTGAACTATCTTGGAAAGTTCATACTGAACCTCAGTGAACTGAGTCGCCTCTGAGACAACTCACTCGGAAGGATACTGCCTGGTCCTGGTTCCAGCAACATCAACAAGCATTTGACTCTTTAAAGTCGAAGCTGACCAGCGCTCCCCCTTGACATTCTTCGACCTGAGGTGTCCTGTCACGGTAACCTGCGATGCCTCACGATACGGGCTGGGCGCTGCCTGCCTACAAACGTCTGCCGATGGGACTTTACTACCTGTATCTGATGCCACCCGCACCATGACGGACACCGAAACAGCGCTACGCGCAGATCGAGAAAAAACTGCTGGCCGTGGTCTTCGCTTTGGGAATGCTTTCATGGTCGAGACAGACCACCAACCTCAATAAACCTATGTGACCGTCCTCAATAAACCTATACGCAGCACCTGCACGACTGCAGCGTATGAAGATGCAGCTCCAGCGGTTTGACTTCAAAATCGTTTACAAAAAAGGTAAAGACATGCTCGTTGCTGACACTCTCTCTCGCACACCACGGGCATCCAGCGAACGACACCCCTATGAATGGGACGAGTTTGCGGTTCTCAAGATTGACTTCGTTCCCACGGAACGCTTGCGCCGTCTAGCCGAACTCACAGCCGCCGAGGCCACTCTCCAGCTACTCTCATCCATAATCAAAAGAGGCTGGCCAGACAGGCAATACAGCACACCACCGGAGGTGCAGCCTTTCTTCCTAGTCCGCGACGAACTGGTAATGCAGGACGGTGTCATAGTTAAGGGCCACAAAGTCGTGCTCCCTTCATCGCTACGAGATGAATACTACAAAGAGGCACACAACGGCCACCCAGGTACCGATGCCACGTTGGCCCACGCACAAAACATGTTCTACTAGCCTGGCATGGCCAAGTACATACGGGACAGGACCATCTGCAACAGCTTAGCGCCACACCAACAGAGACAGCCCCTGCTACAACAACCTCCACCAGCACTGCCCTGGACGTCGGTGGCGGCAGACATTTTTGAATGGCATGGTAAACATTATCTAGTCCTAGTTGACTCCTATTCTAACTGGTTTGATCTTGATTTACTGCCCTCTATCACATCAGAAATGGTCATTCAGAAGCTGCAGAGACACTTTTCCACATTTGGCGCACCGGTTCGCCTGCAAACTGACAACGGAAGACAATTTACCAGCCACGCGTTTAAACAATTTGTCAACCGATGGAATTTCCTCCATGTCACGAGCAGCCCCGAATACCCTCAAAGTAACGGGCTCGCTGAATGGGCCATTAGAAGCGCAAAACAACTAATGGAATGTGCTCACCTAGCCACATCGGATGTGTACCTCGACCTATTAAGCCTCAGAAACATCGCTAGAGACGGGGTCCTGGGCTCAAAAGCCCAACGCCTGATCTCCAGAACAACGCGACCTCCGATACCAATTGCCCAGCAGAAGCTGGTGCCACAGGTGCTGAAGCCAGCCACGATCCAGAAGCGCATCCAGGAGAAACACAACACCCATAAACGATCATACGACAAGTCCAGCAAACCGCTGAAACCACTACTGCCGGGCCAAGTCGTCCGTTTGCAAACATTCCCGTCTAGGTTGCGTTGTTGGCCCTTACAAAGAACCCCGATCCTACAATGTCGACGTCGATGGCGCCTTCTACCGACGGAGTCGCCGACACTTGCTGGCTGTGAAGGAGTTACCTCCTCCTCCAGCTGATCCTTTCGCTCCACCTCTACTGTTGCAGCCGTCTGCTGCCGTGGCCACCACTAGTCCCAGCATGTCCCGTTCTGCACCGCGACCGGCGGCTCTGACTAACAACAACACTACCTCTCCCGCATGCTCTCCCTATCGGTCACCACAAGTGTGCCCTGCTGCTGTCTCACTTCTGGGTTCAGTACCTCACTCTCCCACTATTTTTCTGGCGAGGAGGGAGAGGGGTTGGTCCGTACGTGTTTGGGCCATATTAGTAGACCGCCTGACTGATACGGCGAGTATGTTTAAATTCTGAAGTCGCATGTGTATTTAACTATATTCGCTCTTTACGGAGAAGGATGTAGATTGGTTATTGCATGTGAACCAATCATAGTAGAAATAGCATCACGAACCTCACCTTACTGTATGCTTTATACTAACACCCAACTTCCTACACTGGTCAGTCTTGGAAGCCGTAACGATTAACTAACAACTAACAACCTGCTGTACCGCTATACTATGTGTACAGATTAAAGATGTCTTTGAACTCCATATTGTGCAACTTGCTTATTTACACCGACCTTACGCTGGCTAGAGCAATCAGGTCTTGTCGTGTTAATGAAGTGACCGAAGCACAGACTAAAACACTGACCACACCACAGCCTGCATATAGCATTGATGTTGCTGACTGTATGTTGGAAGAGATCGACAACCTTATTAGCTTAATGAAATAAAACCCTTCTGGCCGGCTTGGCATAAGATTTATTAATGACTGCAATAATTGTGGAGGTTCGCATATCGCTAGGCGGGAAAAATGTCCCGCCTTTGGTCAAATTTCCCCTCCCCCTCCTCCCCCCTCCCCCCCCCCTTCCCTCCGAACTCTAGTCCCGTCCCAACCCCCTGGGAAACTGAAGGGAGCGACAATCAACTGCCACGGATACAAATAATGTCATACACAAGAAAGGACAGATGCTGGTTGACAAAAAGTGAACACACAGTGCTGCAGTAACACAAAGACGCAGCAGAATTTTGGAAACGTCATCCCGTCACCAATTCCTTCTCTCCAGAGATGCTGCCTGTCCTGCTGAGTTAAAGAGTGCCCACGGTAAACTCACGAGTCACTACGGTAAACTCACGGGCTACTACGTTCTTACAACGAGTTTAAAAGTTTACAATTTTTACTTTGTGTAAATTTGACTTGTGGAAATCTTTCATCATGTTGAAAGATTTTCACGAGTTGACAATTTTCCCCGAGTACCTGCCGTTAGCGTTACGAGTTCCGACGTTCCCACTACGTTAATTCTACGTGATTACCACGAGTTTGATTTGTTTTAAACTCGGGATCACTCGTGGGTGGACTCGCACCGTGAGAAGGGTTTAAAGCTGTAGTCATGTCCCTCTCTTAGCCAGGTTTCTGTAATGGCTATAACATCATCGTCATTTGTACTTATCTACACCCAGAGTTCATCCGTCTGTCAGGTCCCCGCATTAAATAAATGCAATTCAATCCAACAGTCTGCAGTGCTCCTGCCTATTTTATCCACAGTTTATTTCATCATCTTCCATACGGACTTCCAGACTCTCACCTGTCGCAGTTCTGCATTGGATCCTGCCTCCCCCTGCCAATTCAGCAAATCACCCACTAGCAAACCTTCCTGACAGTGGGTGGCTTTTTGGCAGCGCTTGTGGTGCCGGGGAACTGGGTTCGATCCTGGCTGCAGATGAGGTGCGGGTCTGTGTGTGCGCAGCAGCGCAGCTGGTCCAGTCTCTCCCCGTCTCCCACTCGCATCTGCCCCTTCTCTCCTGCCCTCACACTACCTAGCACCCCCATTCCTCAGATTAAATATATTTTTACACGTAAATTATGAATAAAGATAAGAATTTATACACAGTTTATACAGCTAGCGCTTCATTCATTTTTTCTTTATAGCAAATGACCTTTGAGAAATCCCATGATTCCTTGCGTTTTTTGGAATAACGAACTCGCTTATTTGAAAAAAAACTGTCAACACTTTAGAAAACTACTATGTCTCATTTTTTTAAAAGGAGAATTACCAGTTATTGTAATTGCTGAAAAAGTCCCATTTTCATAATGTTTTTCTGCTTCGTCTTACTTTAGTCTTGCATTTTAGCATTCTGTTTTCCCCATATTTTCCATCACATGATGTACATTATGATAATGCATCCATTTTCCATCCTTCAAGGATGGTGTAGAAAAGCCAATCAAGTCCCCCAAAATCTTTTGAAATAAACATTAACATTGTAATCCATCAACTAAACCCAGAGTTCTGGGACCTAGATGAATTTGCATAATTAAAAAAACACACAAAGGTGGCATCAAAAAGGCATGAAAAGCAGGCAATACAGTGAGCAGCTAAAAAACTCAGTTGTTTAGAATTTTGCATAGATAGGTCCATTCTCCATTGCTTTTTACTATGTTTTAATTTCCATTTAGTGCAAAGTACAGATATCAAGTCACACCACAGTACGCGTACCTCCTGCATGAGTTTAAATTTTTGTTGGAAAGTTATACTGAATAATGGTACTCTGGAATTTTGGAATTCCAATTTGCTCATTTTAACATGCGTGGCCCAACAATCCACCTTTCAGCAATTACCAGCCAATTGGGTACACAATAAAGTGAACATTTGAATTTCTTACCAAGCTGTTTGTTTCTGAATGAAAAATGTATTAGCAATCGGGTGACAATATTTCAAAATTCATTGTTTTACTATAGTGTATTCAAAACTAATTATCCATGCTTTTTAAAAAATTACATAAATGATATGTCACCAATGCAGTGACTTATAACACTCCCTCATGAATGTGATTAATTTATAATTCATGAAGGTCACAGGTGCAAGTGAATATGATTGCTTTTCACAAGTGAATGAACACTTGAACAAAGTGTCAGCGCTGAGACAATCAGTTCACTCTACGAACAGAAATCTTCAGATAGACAAAGAATCTCTTTATTTCGAGAAAATTGCTCTGCTGCATTAAGTGTTTTGTTTTACCTGTCAATTACAGTGCATTTTCACATACATGAAATATCAATCCAGTAGGCAGACCCTTCACCTCAGATATGATTGTTTCATGTATTGGCCTTTAGTTGCCACATGGGTAAATAAGCATGTGTAACGCTTTATTCACTAAAACACTCAATTTGTTACCACTTTGGCGAGTCGAGACGATCGAATAAAGTAAAATTCTTTAATTTTTACGATAATAAAGCGATTTACTCGAGCGAGTTTTAAACAGGCAAAATAACCAAGCTCTTTCGAACAGGGTGGAGCTAGAATGAATGCTTTACCAGAAGCCCGCGATCACGTGACCACGCTAGCCAATAGCGAGGGTTTGTGATTCCCCCGACCACCACTAGGTGCCGCTACAGGAACCCCCCCCCCCAGAACCCGAGATACGGAATCGAGCGGGTGGCCGGACACAACGATAGGACCGAGTGGAAACAAGGGACGGGATGGGCGATACAAGTGGGACTGTCGAAACAGAGCCAGGGAACGGTAACAGTGCAGGAGAAACAAGAGCAACAGGTGAAGGGGAGACAGGCACAACAGGTGCCACTGGAACGACCAGCGGACAGCCCCTACGGGCCACCACCACCGGGCTATCGACATCCAGGTGAGCGGGCTTAAGGCGAGCGACCGAGACAATCTCCTCCTTTCCCCTGACACCCAACAGGAAAGTCGCGATGCTGGGGCGCAACACCCAGAAAAGACTCGTAAATCCGCTGATGGTAACCGGAGCGAATCCCTGCGGAAGAATACAAACACGCAGTTCTTAAGGTCTGGCGGCACATACACTGGGTCTGTCCCATGCCGCGAGATGGGAACAGGAGCCAGGCCACTCACTTTCTCCCGGAGACTCGCCAAAACGGCCGAGACAGGCTCCGGTTGCCCCCAAGCCGCAGGAAGGAAATCTCAGGGAACCCACAACGGAGAGCCATACACCAGCTCAGCGGACGACGTGTCCAGGTCTGCTTTAGGGGCTGTACGGATGCCTAACAACACCCAAGGCAACTGATCGACCCAGTCCGGACCAGTGAGCCGTGCCTTCAGCGCCATTTTCAGGTGCCGGTGGAAACGTTCCACTAATCCGTAGGCTAGAGGGTGATAGGCGGTGTGTGGTGCAACTGCGCCCCGTACAAAGCGGAAGTAAACTGAGCTCCCCGGTCAGTGGAAATGTTCGCAGGCATCCCAAAATGGGCAATCCAATGGGCCGCGAGAGCCCGAGAACAAGACGTGGCGGAGGTGCCTGTTACCGGTATAGCCTCAGGCCACCTCGTAAAACAATCCACGACGGTGAGTAGATGAGTGGCACCACAAGACGGCGGCAGTGGACCCACCAAATCGACGCGGATGTGTTGGAAACGGCCCGAGGGAACCACAAAATCTTGTACCGGTGCCCGCACACGACGCTGGACCTTCGAAGTCTGGCAGGGAATGCAGGCTCTGGCCCAAGCCATTACCTGTTTACTGAGGCACTGCCAGACGAATTTGTCCGCCACCAGAGCGAAGGTTGCCTGGATTGAAGGGTGGGCCAGGCCATGGATGGCGTCGAAGACCCTGCGCCGTCAACCCACGGTGACCATAAGGCAAGGTCTCCCCGTGGACACATCACAAAGGACCGACACTCCCGTTGAGCCTAAAGGGATGTCGTCCAACCGCAACCCGAAGCGGCCGTCCTGTAACTGTCCATCTCATCACTTGTGCGGGGCCAAGGAAAGAGCGTTCACGTCGCGGCCCTGTTTCAACCAATCTTTCCACCACCACGCACAAGAAGCGCAAGACAGACACCATTGTGCAGATGCCGAGAAGTGTGTTCAGCTCTGGCTGAACAACTTCTAATCTTGTGTGTGGACTCGATAAGAAGAAGAATCACTTGTGCGCTGTGCCTCGGCGAGCCCTGCATAATCCACGCCGCGTCTACGGCGGCCACAGCCCGGAGAGCAGGGCGGGACAGGGCATCGGCAAACATGTTGAGCTTACCGGCCACATGCTGGACGTCCATGGTGAATTCGGACATGAACGCCAGGTGCCGCTGCTGTCGAGCAGACCAGGGGTCGGACACCTTGGCCAATGCGAATGTCAAGGCTTGTGGTCAGTGAAAGCCGTGAACGGCCTGCCCTTCAGAAAATACCGAAAATATTGGATAGCCAGGTACAGGGCAAGGAGCTCTCGGTCGAAGACGCTGTAGCTGCGTTCCAGGGGCCGCAGATGACGGCTGAAAAGGCCAGAAGCTGCCAGCGGCCGTCGATGAGCTGCTCGAGCACCCCTCCCACAGCCATATCAGAGGCGTCTAACGTGAGAGCAGTCGGGGCGGCAGCCCGCGGGTGCACCAGCATGGTGGCCTTGGCCAGTGCCTCCTTCGCACCATCAAACGCAGCCACAGCCTCGGCGGTCCACACGAGGTCCCGTAGTTTACTGGCGAGGCACTGAAACAGAGGGCACATGATCCTGGCAGCTGCCGGCACGAAACGATGATAAAAGTTCACCATGCCAACAAACTCCTGCAGCCCCTTGACGGTGAGCGTCCGAGGGAATTGCCGGATAGCTTCCACCTTGGTGGGTAACGGGGTCGCGACCAGCGAGATGACATGTTGCCCCAGGAAGGAAATGGTGCGGAGGCCGAACTGGCACATAGCGGGGTTGATTACCAGTCCGTGGTCTTGGAGCCGCTGGAACAGCGCCCGTAGGTGCGTGTAGTGTTCCTGTGGGAGCGGCTAGCGACCAGGATGTTGTCTAAGTAGATGAATAAGAACTCTAACCCCCGACCCACCATGTCCATGAGCCGTTGGAACGCCTGCACAGCGTTCTTTAAACCAAATGACATGCGCAACCACTCGAAAAGGCCAAATGGGGTGATGGTGGCGGTCCTAGGAACGTCTTCAGGATGAACGGGAATCTGGTGGTAGCCGCGGACCAGGTGCACCTTGGAAAAAAAGGTGTTGCCCTCCAGATGGGCCATGAAATCCTGGATATGTGGGACCGGTAGCGGTCCGTGGTCGTAACGGCATTCAAGCGCCGATGATCCCCACACGGTCTCCACCCCCAGATGCTTTAGGGACCATGTGCAATGGGGACGCCCACGGGCTATCAGAGCGCCATACTATTCCCATGTCCTCCATCTGTCTAAACACCTCTTTGGCAATCCGCAGCTTGTCAGGCGGGAGCCTGCGCGCCTGTGCATGCAATGGGGGCCCGCAGTGGAAATATGGTGCACCACCCCGTGCTTAAGGGCGGTCGCACGAAAACGGGGGGTGAGGAGCCCCGGGAACTCGGCGAGCAGGGAGGCATACAAGCCCTCTACCTCGGCTACCGCGCTCAGTTGCGGGCTGTCACGGGCCACGAGGCTGGGGCACGCCAGTGGAACAAAGCGCCCGCCCCGCACATCCACCAGAAGCTAAAAGGCCCGGAGGAAATCGGCGCCCAGCAACGGTTGGGCCACATCCGCGATGGTAAAAGTCCAGGAATATGGGCGGGAGTCAAAGATGAGGGAAAGAGTCCGAGTGCCATACGTGCGGATGGTGCTACAGTTGACGGCAGTCAGGACGGGTGTCCAGTCTAGTCGGGGGGAGGATGCTCACGATGGCCCCGGAGTCCACTAGGAAGGGAAATAGCAGTCCCGAACGTAGAGGCGGAGATTCTGGCCGATCGCAATAGCCTCTACTGACGATTGGCTGAGGCATTTCCCACAAATGAGCAGGGGGCACGGCATCGTCGGGCCTCGGCACCCCACCATTGGTGGTAGTAGCACCACTGGCGCTTACCCCGGTCTCAGGCGGGCGGCTGCGGCGCCCGCCTGACAAGCTGCGGATTGCCAAAGCGGAAATCTCTGCGAAGCTGCTGGTGCACGGGTGTGGAAACCCGATTGAAGGGCCCGCTTTCCTGCTGCTTGGCGAGCCACAGTTCGTTGCCCGTTCGGCGAGCTGCGGGGGGTCGGCGAAGTCCGTCCCAGAGAGGAACAGGCGATGTCATCGGGCATCTGCTGTAGGAAGGCCTGCTCAAACAGCAGGCAGGGTCGGTGGCCGTCCATCAAAGTGAGCATCTCGCTTATGAGTGTGGACGGCTTCCGAACGCCGAGGCCGTCCATGTGGAGCAGGTGGGCGGCGCGATCGCGGCAGCTGAGCCCAAAAGTGCGGAGCAGCAGGGCCTTGAGGCCCTCATACTTGCCGATTGCTGGAGGATCCTGCAGGTAAGGCTGCAACCGGGTGGCCGTTTCTTGGCTAAGCGCCCCAACCACGTAGAAATATCGGGTGGCGTCCGCGATGATATTTCGGAAGTGGAGTTGGGCCTCAATGTGGGTCAACCACACTTGAGGCTGCTCCGCCCAGAAAACAGGCAGTTTCAGGCCCACAGCGTTTTGCTGGGGAAGCTGGACATCGGGGTTAGTGGCAGCTTCCATGATCGAAGTCCGAATAAACGATCGGATTGATGGGGTCACCAATTTGGCGAGTTGAGAAGATCGAGTAAAGAAAAATTATTTAGTTTTAACGATAATAAAACGATTTACTCGAGCGAGTTTTAAACAGCGAAAATAACGAAGCTCCTTCGAACAGGGTGGAGCTTGAATGAATGCTTTACCAAAAGCCCGCGAAAAACTCCTGCGATCACATGACCGCGTCAGCCAATAGCGAGGGTTTGTGATTCCCCGGCCACCACTAGGTGCTGCTACACCACAGAAGACTAGTTTCTATTCCTGCATCTATCACTGAATAGTCAAAGCAGACAAATGTCTCAAGCAAACTTTACCATTATGAAGCTTCTCTGCAGCAGACCAGCCATCCGCCTTACAATGACCTGACACATTAACTATTTTTTGTTCCACAGATTCTGCCTCATTTGCCACGTCCAGCATCTTCTGATTTTATTTCAGAAGAAATTTACAGAAGGAACTAAATTCACTTCTAATTCTTTTCTCTTGGGAATTTCTGGATTTCCACTTGGCATTTCTCCAAAACAGAGTGAGTGAAATCAGCAACCTAGTTGACAAAAACAATAAGGCACTGCGGCATTGGACTGCATTGCAGCACCGACAATATTACACCATTATGTCATGCTAGAAAGATGAAAGTTAACAGTTTTCTCAAGTTAAGTATTTTCCATCTCTCAAAGCACTCTTTGGAATGTAAACAGCCAACTGGAACAAACGGACAGGAAGCCCTGTTAATTTGTTGCAATATAGGTTCAAGCTAGAGATAATAGTAAGATTAAATGAGAACTTACCAGTTTGAAGTTTGATCTTTATTTTATGAGGAGTTACGATGAGGGATTACGTGAAGACCCCGGCGGTTCGCATGCGCGTCAATCTTCAAAGCAGCGGTGTGAAATCACAGATAACACCAATTGAAGTAACATAGTAAGATCAGAGAAGAACTACCAGATTACCTTTATGAGGGTTGGGAGCGGAGGGCACGTAATCCCTCATCGTAACTCCTCATAAAATAAAGATCAAACTTCAAACTGGTAAATTCTCGTTTAATCTCACTATTTTACTTCGGAGTCACGTGAGTGACTACGTGAAGATTTCAAAGCTCTGTGATTTCATGCCGTGAGAAACGAGTCTACACAACCACAACTGCTCCATTGACAAATGAGGGAAACATTCATAATGCATACAGTCATGACATAGATTTAAAACATGCTGATGCTGTAAAATGAAGTAATAATAATAGTCACACCTCTCATCCGGATGGAACCTATAAACAGAACGTAAAATAAAGTTGACAAATACCCCTGGTCTGGCAACGGGTTATTATAAAATGTTTGGAAATTCGTTCGTTTGACCTTGCTACAGCCGTTAGGATGTGGTCCAGCAGAACGTAATTAACCCTTGCTGCTGCTGTTGTAGCAGCACTGGTGGAGTGAGATCTGGAATCAGTATCTACTCCTGCATAACTCAACTCCGTTTTATCACCTGGAAATGGTCTGAACAGATACGTTCTTAAAAATTTTTTTGTAACTAACAATCATAGCTAGCTCAGAGACTCGAAGGCTCTTGGTGACTTTGACGTATTGTTGTATATGTGTGCCCTCACATAACAAAAGGTCCCTGGGTATGCCTTGACCTATTTTGAGACCTGACACCCCTACTGCTCTGCTTAAGTAAATTATAAACATAAAATACTATACATATTATTTACAGATGTAATCATCCTGTCCCGTCAAAATTATGTAGCGACTGACCTGTTGCGCTAAACCAGCGCCAGGAGGATAACTACCCAATGAGATTCGGTCAAAGCTAAGAATGTAGCTGGAACCCCCTGGTGAAATAGTGTTGACACAATGTCAACATCCCATACTGCATTGTACTTGTCCTGGGAGAACTTGTGTTAAAGATATCCTTTACTAACTCGATATCCAGGGTGAACCCAACAGAGTGGATCTCGTTTGCTGCAGAAAATCTGATGGAAAGCACGTTGGCACAGTTAATGACCCTATAACTCAATTATTGTCAAAGGCCATTTAAAATGAACTCCAAGACGTCAGTAATCTGTACAACTTTAAATGTAACATGAGCATTAAACAAACGCTTCCCATCTCCTGAAGAAGTAAAGTACTGCTTTTTTGGTACTATCCCAGCACTCGGAACACATACAAGGATAGGTGTGACAACCCAAGCCGTAGGGCAGTCTATTGAGAATCTGTAGAACATAAATTGATTTTATCATGCAACGGCTGATTTCCCGAGCCACAGGCTGAACCAGCAAAGTTATGTTTAGAATAACTTTGTATTATAAGGTTGTATTATTATTCCCGACAAATCAGGAATCAAAGCTGCATAGGCCAATAACACAGGAGGAAACCTAAAGCGGGCTCTTGATTACTTTATTTGAAGACCCGACTGATGAAGCAAAATAGAGGAAGACATAAAAGACCATTCCTCCTGCTTGTAGCAAGAATATATCTTTGGCCACTGTTATGCCACATATTTTTGCAACCTGTGAATTAGCATGAAAACAACATATCTATATTCGGTGTTGCATTGAATTAGAATTTCATAAATACAGTGTGGTCCAACACCCATTCTGTGTTGTCATTGATCGGTACTTGATGATACTCCAGTGGCAAATGAGAATATGTACCTATTACAGGATTCTTTTACTTGATTGCACCCACGTGGCTATCATATGCCACCATCATAGTGTATCAACATGAAGCTGAGCATGCAGATATGCATATTCGCTCAATCACTCTTTAACCCATAAAATGCACGTAGGGTCTATAGATAGTTTATACCAATAACTGAAGAATTAATAACTCATGCAAATCTCCTCCACCTCCAAACTAGAGATGACATTCGCAATTTCCCACATTAGGCCATTAGCATCATTTTGCAATATAATGAAATATATACTGATCAAACTACTGGAGCAATGTTGAATACTGTTTGTCCATCATTGTGACTTTAGTAGCTTCAGCTGGTAATAGCAAAGGTGTGTTAACAATGACCTACATGGCACTTTAGAGTTTGCCATTTAGCATGCTGTCAGTTCTCCCACTTGCACAGCTGCATTACATCTATTACATTGCCAATTAGTCTTAATGAATAGAAAGCTGCTTTATAACAACAAGGCTGTTCCAGGTTTCTATTGACTCCAATCTGTTGCCCAGGGCGGAGTCACAGGCCAATTAATAGCCAAAGGCAAATCCCAATGACCAACTAGTCCATTTGATAACAAACTTAATTTTAACTGGATAGAGGAGCCTAATTTCTCAAATAGCTTGAGACTGAAACAGTGGATTTTAGCAAAATACAGCATCAAAATATCATCCAGACAATACATGACAAGTGTTTTTGAACTCTGAGTAGTCCTCTTTGAATGATTTATTGTCATCATACTGTTAAATTGCCTCATCATAGCAATGCCTCCAAATATCTCCGATAATCACTGTAAGTGGAAACACCCTATGAAATCAGTTTAATTAGCCATCTTTCATAATGAACAGGCCACGCCTGCCATCATTTCATGTCTGCCCTGAACGGCATCTCTGGCCCGATTACCGATAATTCTAACCTGTCCCAAGACAACCCTGGCCATAATTCTGAGCCTGCCTCAAAAGACAATTCTTGCCACAATTCTGACCCTGCCTTGAAAGACAATTCTGCCCATATTTTCGAGCCTGTCTCGAAGGCAATCCTAGCTAAAATACTGAGCCTGCCTCAACACAATTCTGGCCCAATTCCAACCTGCTTGGAATGCTAGTAATATCCAGTTTTACCTGGTTAAATGCCTCTGAGTAGATTACAATGTCTTAATCATTTGTGTATTGTACAAACAAGTGTAAATCTTACCAACTTGTAAGTGGTCCCTTAGTTGTAGAGTAACACTGGTAGAGTGCGTGGACCCTCTGGCCAGCTTTCAGGCTGCCACCAGCTTCAGTGAACTGCTTACTGCCGATGAAGCCATGAGGTGCGTTGTCACCGAAACTATGAAGCCTTGCTCGTCGTTGGCCTTAATTGGTCCAACAGCTTGTGCTTCGTCCTCCAGGTTTTGCCTGTTGAGTAGGTCTTACCCGAATAGAAGATTCGGCAGCTAGCTCTAAGGTCCCCTGATAGTGGTGTTCACTGCATTGTGTCTGGATGGCAACCTTGCTGCCAGGAATGGTACCTCTGACACGTGCCCTTATCCCTTGGGGTATGCTCCACAGCTATACCCTCAGACTCGGCATCAGATTTACACTGACCCGGCATGCTCTCCTCCTCCAAGAGAGAGACATTAAGCAGCCCTGCTACAAGGCGCTGCTGGCCCAGCCTCTCCACTAGGCCAACACTGGCATGGATTCGGCGTCAGCCTAATACTGACCCGGCGGTTTCCATGCCTTGGGGTATGCTGCTCTGCAATACTTCAGTGTCAGAACAAAACTTCAGGGTCAGAACAAAACTGCCCCGGTAAGCTCACCTCCTCCATGAAGGAGACATTAAGCAGCCCTGTTACAAGGCGCTGCTGGCACGGCCTCTCCCATATGCCCAGCACTGCCATAGACTCGGCATCCCCATTAAGCAGCCCTGTTACAAGGCGCTGCTGGCGCGGACTCTCCCAAAAGCCCGCACTGACACAACTCTGCTGTTGGATTGTATCTAGATGGAGCCTCCTCTCCATTAGGAGCTCCACCCTGGCCAACCTCCAAATGTTTTCTCATTACCGGAAGGGAACCCTCCCGGCACCAGGGCTGACCATTTTGGTCGGTTTACCCCATATCTTGGGGACCACTGCGGTCTGGGCACCGCATTGCTGCTGGATTTCCCCTCCCCGGGAACCCCAGCGTCTATATGCATTACCGGAGGGAAAACCTACCGGCACCAGGGCTGACCGTTCCGGTCCGTTTAAACCCCTATCCTTGGGACCCCTGCGGTCTGGGAGCTGCATTACTGCTGGATTTCCCCTACCCGGGAACCCCAGCGTCTATATGCATATCGGAGGGAAAACCCTCCCGGCACCTGGTCTGCTGGATTTCCCCTACCCGGGAACCCCAGCGTCTATATGCATATCGGAGGAAAACCCTCCCGGCACCCGGTCTGCTGGATTTCCCCTACCCGGGAATCCCAGCGTCTGGAAGTCACTGACCGTCTTGTCAGTGACTGACCGTCTTGTCAGTGACTGAGATCGCGAAACCCGACATTCCCCAGCTATCCGCTTCCGCGGTCAGAACCGGGGTTTCCCCACAGCCCATAGCTGGTTCCCTCGTCAGCCTTCGCGAAGCATTCGGTAGGAAACCTCTGTAACAAGAGGTTCCTGCAAGAAATCAAAAACAGGTAAGAAATACAAGCTTACCTGAAGTTTAAATTTATCGTTGGCAGGAGCGACGTTCCTGCCAGTCCGGTGCTTCGCCATGCTAGCGTCGTAATGACGCGCATGCGAACCGCCGGAGTCTTCACGTAGTCACTCACGTGACTCAGAAGTAAAATACTATGTTAGGTGAATAGGTGACATTTGGGACGAGACAGGTTACTGATCTCAGTTACTCTGTTTTGGAGATGCTGCCTGACCTGCTGAGTTACTCCAGCACTTTGTGTCCTATTGTATATCAACCAGCATCTGCAGTTCTTTGTTTCTATACTATGTTAGGTAGTATTCACTGCATTACAGGTACAGCAGGCAGTGAAGAAAGCGAATGGCATGTTACATAGAAACATAGAAACAATGTTGGCCTTTATAACAAGAGGAGTCGAGAATAGGAGGAAAGAGGTCCTTCTGCAGTTGTACAGGGCCCTAGTGAGGCCACACCTGGAGTATTGTGTGCAGTTTTGGTCCCCTAATTTGAGGAAGGACATTCTTGCTATTGAGGGAGTGCAGCGTAGGTTTACAAGGTTAATTCCCGGGATGGCGGGACTGTCATATGCTGAGAGAATGGAGCGGCTGGGCTTGTTCACTCTGGAGTTTAGATGAATGAGAGGGGATCTTATTGAAACATATAAGATTGTTAAGGGTTTGGACACGCTAGAGGCAGGAAACATGTTCCCGATGTTGGGGGAGTCCAGAACCAGGGGCCACAGTTTAAGAATAAAGGGTAAGCCATTTTGAACGGAGACGAGGAAACACTTTTTCTCACAGAGAGTTGTGAGTCTGTGGAATTCTCAGAGGGCGGTGGAGGCCAGTTCTCTGGATACTTTCAAGTGAGAGCTAGATAGGGTTCTTAAAGATAGCGGAGTCAGGGGATATGGGGAGAAGGCAGGAACGGGGTACTGATTGAGGATGATCAGCCATGATCACATTGAATGGTGGTGCTGGCTCGAAGGGCCGAATGGCCTACTCCTGCACCTATTATCTATTGTCTATTGTTTACAAAGTGGTTAGTGCATATAAGAACTCCAGGAAGTTTAAACAATGAAAAGTATATTTGCTTACGTATCTAGACATACAGACAAAATAGGCACAGAAAGCAAACTGAATTATAATAGATTCAAAAGGTGCCCAGAAGCTGCTGGTGATCAGTCTTCAAATTCCCAAATTCTAGGACTGACCCTCCAGATTCTCCAATATTTCAGGAATATAAATATCTGGATGACCTATTCGAAAGAAACAGCGAACCTAATCACAGAATTTAAAATTATAAAGATTAAAAAACTGAAAACAAGTGAATGGTATGCATGCCTACATTTGTCAAGCAGGGCTCGCGCTTAACTTTTTTACCCTGTTGCCAGCCGGGCAATCTCGGCAGCTTTTTAGGTTGCCAAATCACAGTTTAGGTGGTCATTTAAGATGGCTTGCATGACGTATGCGATAATGTGCTCGGACGAAGTGCGTAGTCACCAGTCGGAATTATGGTCAATGAAGCATTCACATATTATTTCTGCTTCAAATAAGTCACAAACTAAACATATTCACCAATCAAGACATGATATATGCCACAATGACATGCAGCAAAATTATAATACAGTATCACAACTCTTTTTACACATTGCAATGAATGCAATTTCTATTATCTCTTTCCACGTCCAAACAAAAAATATGGTTATTCAGTGTATGATCAACTTCGGTGAGACCAAGCGCAGGCTTGGCAATCGCTTCGCCCAACACCTCCACTCAGTTCGCAATAACCAACCTGATCTCCCGGTGGCTCAACACTTCAACTCCCCCTCCCATTCCGAATCCGACCTTTTTGTCCTGGGCCTCCTCCATGGCCAGAGTGAGGCCCACCGCAAATTGGAGGAACAGCACCTCATATTTTGCTTGGATAGTTTACACCCCAGCAGTATGAACATTGGCTTCTCCAATTTCAGGTAGTCCTTGCTTTCTCCCTCCTTCTCCTCCCATTCCCAGCTCTACCACAGCCTACTGTCTCAGCCTCTTCCTTTCTTTTTCCCGCCCCCCCCCCCCACCCCTCCCGACATCAGTCTGAAGAAGGGTCTCGACCCGAAACATCGCCTATTTCCTTCGCTCCATAGATGTTGCCTCACCTGCTGAGTTTCTCCAGCATTTTTGTCTACCCAAGTTCACACAAGTTCTGTTATCCCACTTTCCTCACCCACTCCCTGCACATTAGGGGCAATTTTACATAGACAAGTTAACCTACAAAGCCAATGCGTCTTTGGGATGTGGGAGGAAACCCACATGCTTGCAGGGAAAATGTGCAAATTCAACACAGACAGTGCCCGAGAGCAGGATCGAACACAGATCTCTGGCGTGTGAGGCAGCAAGTCCACCAGCTGTGCCACTATATTTTATTTTCCAACACACAAAAAAATATACCTTGATAACTTTGGTTACTACAAAAAAAGAAACTATCCATTTTCAGTCTTAAATCTCTAAGTGACGCTATGTCCCCCTTTACAGCTACTGTCTGTTTTTATTTAGTTCAAGGCTATTGGGGCAGTACATTGGCCATAAAGTTGCTGCCTAAAATTGCCAGAGACCTGGAATTGATCCTGAATATGGGTGCTGTCTGTATGGAGTTTTGTTTTCTCGTTTATAACATTGTTTACAGAGTACTATGTTTATATATTCTGTTGTGCTGCTGCAAGTAAGGATTTCATTGTTCTAACTGGGACGTGAGAGAATAAAACATGTTTGACTTATGTCGCTGATGTGTGGGATAGAACTAGAGTAGGGGTGATCGGTGGTCGGCATGGACTCGGTGGGCCGAAGGGCCTGTTTCCACGCTGTATCTTTAAATTAAACTAAAAACACTAAAACCAGAGGAAATGTAAAGAAGGGTTTCTACCCGAAACGTCACCCAATTTTTTCTATCCAGAGATGCTGGCTGCTCCATGGAGTTCCCCCGCACAATTAAAGCATGGAATAGTCTTCACCCTTCCATAGGTACCAACCAGACGCAACTAAATTTAAGGTAGCTTTTTTTCCCCAAGAACCCTTTTTTGCTTAAGTCCAAGTCGAGAGTCAAGAGAGTTTTATTGTCATGTGTCCCAGATGGGGCAATGAAATTCTTGCTTGCTGCAGCACAACAGAATATGTAAACATAATACAGAACAGGAGATAAAGGTTCAGTGTGTCTATATACCATAGACCATATATATACACAATAAATAAACAGATAAAATGCAATAGGCTGTTATTTTTTAGAGTTTGGGGTTTGGTGGTGGTGGGTCCACCAATTTAAATTCCATTTCGAATATTTTTGGAGGATCAGGACACCAAGAAGCAAGAGTTACTCCAGGGAGTTACTGCAGGGAGTGATTCTGCGTTGTTTTTCAGCGGTCGCGGTGAGGCAGCGACCGGACAGCAATGGCGGCCAGAGCTCCCACAATGCAAAGGGAGGGAGAAAGTGGCCGACGCCGACCAGTTGCCGTGGCAGTGCTCATGTGCAGGGCCGCACATGCGCACAACCACGGCCGATGATGTGCTCGGCCGAGCGGAGACCCGCGACCCAACCCGAGAGCTAGCGCCAAGCCGAGAGCGAGCGCCGAGCGGAGAGCCGAGAGCTAGCACCGAGCGGAGAGCCGAGAGCTAGCGCCGAGCGGAGAGCCGAGAGCTAGCGCCGAGCGGAGAGCCGAGAGCTAGCGCCGAGCGGAGAGCCGAGAGCTAGCGCCGAGCGGATAGCCAAGAGCTAGCGCCGAGCGGAGAGCCGAGAGCTAGCGCCGAGCGGAGAGCCAAGAGCGAGCGCCGAGCGGAGACCCGAGAGCTAGCGCCGAGAACTAGAGCCGAGCGGAGATCCGAGAACTAGCGCCGAGCCGAGACCCGGACACGGATGGCAGGCGGGTGTCCCGGTTGCTTGCCAAGCCGGGCAAAATGGCATGGCTTTTAGGTTATCCGGCGGGACTGTAAGTTGCCATTGGCATCCGGGCAACCGTTAATTTCGAGCCCTGTCAAGGCATTGAATATAAGAGTCAGGAAGTAATGATGCAGCTTATAGGACTTTGATTCAAACACATTTGGAGTGTTGCATGCAGTTCTGGAGGCCCCATTATAGGACAGATATGGAGGCTTTGGATAAAGTGCAGAAGAGGTTTATCAGTAGGCTGTCTGGATTAGAGGGCACTAGCAATATGGAAAGGTTGGACACACTGGGATTGTTTTCCCTGGAACTCATGGGCAAAAAAAGAGCAACTGCTGGCTGGAGTAAGCAAATAGGGTATTTAGATTCATTCCAACATTACAGCCAGGTGCGTGGAGCAAATGGCCTTTCCCTGATTTCTTTGGACACATTCCTAATATCAGAGTTCAAATTTTCTTGCTTTAATGGCCTTTGGGCAAGGAAGGGCCTAAGAAAATAATGCCTGTGGAACAGTTTCTCACTAAGGTTTTGACGTGTTCATAAACAGAAGATTCAAAAGCAAATATATTCCCATTTTGAACACCAGTTCCAGCTCCAATTTTGATCCAAACGTTACCAAGCACAAGAAGCTGAATTATTAGATAAATACTTGATCCACCTGATCAAATCTTTAGCAGATACATTCTTAGGAATATTTGTAAATAAAACAGAAGATACAAATAGCTGTGATGTGGATAGCATCCACTCACACCTTGGTTACAATATGGTAAAGTATCTGCCATTAAAATTCCATCTTTGGAAAAGGATGGATGAGAGAAGGACTTCCCTGCAATCCATATCCTGTGAACATGGATCTTGCTATCACTATGAAAAACAATGAAAATATAGGTTACTTTTTGACAATTTGCAAATTGCAGACTCATCTTAGTCATGGTTCCAACTTTTGTTACACACATGCACCCAATATAGGTGCTCTCAATTCTTCTCTCTCTCCATCCTACTACATCCCAATGTTCCTAAAAGCATGAAACAGCATAGAAGGCCATCAGATTAGGTCTAAAGATCAGTGGGGTTTTTTAAATCTCACTTTATTATACATACAACATAGAAGAGTACATCACTCGAATGACCCTTTGACCCACAATGTTTGCACCAAATATGATGCCTAGCTGAACTGATCTAATCTGCCTGCAAGTGATCCATGTCCCTCCATTCCCTGCCAATTTATGTGCCTTTCTAAAGGCTTCTTAAATGCCACTATTGTATCTGCCTCCACCACCACCCTTGGCAATCCATTCCAGGCCCCTACCACTGTGTGAAAAAACTTGCCCACATATCTCCATTATATTTACCCCCTCTCACCTTATAGCTATGCCCTCTAGTGTTGGACATTTCCACAAATGTAGATACATCAAAATACCACATTTTAAATTACCATTTTTTGAATTAGTAATTCCCACCATGCCCACTGGTTGCTGTATTGAGATTCCACACATAAAATTATGACAGAAATTGAGTTTTAACCCATGACTTCTAATCTAGGAACCTGTATTTATATCAAATATTTCCTTAAGTAACCTAAGACCGTTTCCAAATAGGTTTTATCTAATGTAAATGCCGACAATCTTCACAGATCACAGATATTTAATCTATCATGTTAGCTTCACTTTTTATGTATTCTCTCAATAGCCAGGTTGTCCCAGTTGAGGGAAGAAAAATATTATCACCTGGGACAACTGATTCCATCTACACAAAACCTTGTATGCCTATTTAGTAAACTGCATTTCTGGTACCTTTCTTTAATTGTTCAATTCCATGTCTTTTGTACTTAATACGTTTCCTTTGGTTATCATCACTTTTGAACCAATTCACCCAAACTGCCCAGAATATTTGGCAACTAAATTGTTTGCCCCTTTTCAATATTTATCACCATCAAATGTCAGAACTTTCTTGCTTTCCATTCCTCCAAATCATTAAAGTATAAAAGCAATGGTGTCATATACAATCCCTAGTATTTTACTAGTTATTAGTTAGTCATTAGTTATTGCTCCTGTATCTATACAATTGGGGGTGATGGAAGAATGGAATGTGTTTTAAAATGAGCTTTAGTGATGACCAACATGAGGCAGTACAAGTATAATACAATGTAGTAGCAAAACACTTTTTAAAGCCTTACATTGCAAGTCATTTGTAAATCTGAAACAAAACAGAAAATGTTGGAAACACTCAGCAGTTAACTGTTTCTTCTTTTAAAGATGCTGCTGATCTGCTAAATGCTGGCAGAGAAGAACATTTTTTACACAGAGTGGTGAATCTCTGGAATTCTCTGCCACAGAAGGTAGTTGAGGCCAGTTCATTGGCTATATTTAAGAGGGAGTTAGATGTGGCCCTTGTGGCTAAAGGGATCAGGGGATATGGAGAGAAGGCAGGTACGGGATACTGAGTTGGATGATCAGTCATGATCATATTGAATAGCGGTGCAGGCTCGAAGGGCTGAATGGCCTACTCCTGCACCTAATTTCTATGTTTCTATGTTTCTATGACAGGATGAAATATGATACAATAAAATGGATGGCCGCCAGAAGCTTGAGTAAGACTGTTGCTCCCCTCTACCACCATTGTCTGTTTCTGGAATTTCCACAAGCATCACACAAAGATTGCAATGTTCATGATTCTTGCTCTCACCTGCTTGCAATTTCACCTTTTTGATAAGAACATTTAAAAAAAGGGACATGTTGTTAAAGGAAATATGGAGTAAATCTGCAACACCCATGATTCAGCACCCCCAGTCACCTCTGTGGAGTGTATAATTCTCCAAATCTCAACTTATTTGTACTGGCAACTTATTTGATTTCCAATGTTTAATGATAAATAAGATCAACTTACAGATTGGCAATATAACTGAAGCAGTTTATGTCTTCAGGTTCAGAAAGATGAAAGCTAGAGTGAGTTTATTCCCCGTGTCAATGTATTACATTTGGGCTGCGATATGATCAGAGGAAAGCAAAGTGGACAGTAAAACTGTGTGCTGACATCTTAGGACAAAGCTACAATTAGTATGATTCTGACTGAAGTTCAAGGTTTCAATAGCCTTCCATATCTGCCTGTTATGATTCTCCTCCTCAGATGCAGAACTTAAAGAAGCAGCAATTCTTATACCCAAGGTAATCCACCCACAATGTGGCATAAATATGCATTATTCTGAGGCCTGATTAGTAAAAGGCAAGTTTGCACCAAATCTAAAAGAAAACAAACAGTCATACCACTCAAAGTCACAGCCACCTTGGACCCCGCTAAAGACTTTAAATGGTTCGTTTATATTTTAGACCTTAAATGTTGCTCGCTGCAATTCAGCTACTTTGGAATTCATTTTGTTTTAGCGATCTTGTAACTATGCTTTCAAATGATTTGTTTCTCTGTAGGCCAGCTGAAGGGAAAAGGGATCTGTCAATGCCCGTTTGCTTTTTGATGATCATATGAACTGCTTGCTTTCTTTGTGATGTGAGGGAATGGAATTAGAGTGGCTCATTTTCCTGGCATTTTGCATGAATAGCCAAATAATATGTTAATCTCCATACAGCTGAGGTGGGCATTTTTTTATTCAGGTTCTTTTCTTGTAATGCAAAAGAATACAGAGGCTCAGACTCCTAAACAAACGCAACAAAAAAAAAATTACTGTTTGGAAGTGCTACTACTTTTACTCAGTTGGTGATAGTGAAAAAGTTACAATAATTACAGATAGTAAAGAGGTAAAAGATTATGATCATCATAAAAAAATCAAAAAGGCAAAAGCAGACACCATATTAGATTGTTATCTGGGAGAGTATATAAATGCATTCATTGATGCCTCAAAATGAAAATAATGATTATTCCCATAGAACAGGTTCGAAAACTCATAACGGAGAGCCATATACAGGTGCACAACCTTTTATCCGAAGATCCAAATAACGAAAACCTCCGAATAGCGGCCATTTTTTCGGTCCTTGAAGCAAGGTCCTTGAAAACGTTCACCGAGGGCGGCCCGCAGAGGTGACAGCGGAACCTCCGGTCGGTCCTCGAAGAAAGGGGAACTAAATCCCCATTCATAAAAGAGAAGGTGAGGGTATATTGCGCGGGAGGGTTAATAATTGACAATATGCTGCTGCCTGCCCGCTGAGTTAAAAAGTTCCCACGGTAGACTCACGATACACAGTGCAGATTGTCGCTCCCTTCAGTTTCGCCCCACCTACACCCCTCTGCTTCCCGGCCATGTGTGTGACCCCTTCCCTCCCCTCTCCAGCTCCCCGCCCGTTGCACCGGCGCGGGGGCTTTGCACTGTCTTCACGTCGGCGATTCCAGCAGGACCGTGTCAGTCACCGGAGACGTCAGGACCAATTGGACACCGACCACCAGGCCCACCGCAAGCACGGAGATCCCAGAGACCCACAGCCAACAGCAGCCCAGCCCAGATCATCGGGGAGCGGGTTCCTGTTGGTCCTGACGTCTCCGGCCACCTGCCATCCTCCGGGAACTGTACCGCCCTTGCAGGAGAATGGGGTTGTTTGCAGTTGCAGAGGGAGGGGGCAAGGGCGGTACAGTTCCCAGTCTCAGCTCCAGTCCAGGGGGATGGCCGGAGACATCAGGACCAACGGGACACCGACCCCCAGGCCCACTGCAAGCACGGAGATCCCAGAGACCCACAGCCAGCAGCAACTCCAGCCCAGCCCCGCTCCAACTCCAGAGGAACACGTAGGGGCAGAAGCTGATGGTGTGCAAGGTACGTCTTGTTCTTGGGGTGACGGATGAGGGGGCGCAGCTCGGGCTGTGGGCAAACTGCCACTTGTCGCCGTAGCGGCCCATCGGGGAGCGGATTCCTCTGGAGTTGGAGGGGGAGGGGGGTATTGTGCTGTTTGATCGCCCCCTGCTATCCCAGGGACAGGGAGACACAGCGGCTTTTTAGACTGGTGGGCAATCACTTCCAAAGTTCTGCCCACACAGTCAGTACACCTCTCCTACACTGCATTTCATACAAACATTTATTCTGCAAGAAAAAACGACATTGAAGACTCAAACACGCGATCGAGTAACTGCCAGGATCAAGGTGCAAACTCGCGACCTTGCGGATATGAGCCGAGCACTCTACCACTGAGCCAGCCATTAAAATCTACGCTAAAAAATTTCCATTCCGAAGACCGACAAATTCTGAATTACGAAAAGTGTCTGGTCCCAAGGCTTTCGGATAAAAGGTTGTGCACCGTTAGTACAATCCTTACTGTAGCTTTATAAGTAGTGTCATACATACTACAATTATTGATGCAACTGCCAACAAAGTAATAAGGCATGATTTATTCCAATAAATGTTGTTGGATGAAGAAAGTACTAACAATGCAGCAACTTCCATTTGACATGATATTTCTAAAAACATTTGACGCTGCAAAATAACAAATGTTAATGTTGCAAATCAAATTGGAGATATGCATGATACAGAGTTTGCCGGATATTAGGTGATGTTTACAATTTGCAAGGAATATTTTTGTAAGTGATGTGATGTGATCAGATGGAGCAATTGGTATTGATATTTTAGATTTTGTTCTCCAAATAACATGTTTTTGTTTAAAAGCCATTGAGAAGCATGTCCATGCATGGGGGCTCATTATGCAGCATTGGCCTATGGACTAATAGCCATTTAAAAAAAATCGCATCAGAGCTGTGTAAGTCAGGTAATACCAAACTTTGAACCTTTTGCATAATTTTTAAAATTCATACATAACAATTCTATTTGTTGAAAACAACTTAAGGACGATGGGTTGCTTTTCAGCCAGGATTTTTTATACATGTCTGCAGTGCTGTTTTGAGGTTAAGGGCAGGGTACAGAGATATTTATATGCAGCTTAAGTGGAGTGTTATGCATGTTTGAAATGTGTCATTTCTCACCTGACTTAGCAATGATACTTTACTCTCCATGCAGAAAATGATTTATCCTAGGAATTTTTTCAAACAAATCTTGGTATTTAGGTGCAGATGTGTGATTGTGTTGCTCAGGATATTTTTTGCATTGGTTTTTGCATATGGCATTCGTAACAAAGCTGCACTAATTGCTCAGTCCAAATTGCTCAGAAAAGAGGTAATGAACATAGGTATGTTGCAAAGCCTACCTGAAGCGTCGTTGAAAATCTGCCGCTGCGGGTGTGCGCGATTTTGGCGCCGTTTAGAGGGGGCGGGTTTAAAACGCGATTTTCTCTAGGCTGTTCAAATCGAAGATGTTCAGCCTAGTTAATTATTAACGAAAAATCGCTGGAAGTCCCCGTCGCAAAAGCTATTATTAGTTTTAAAGGCCTCGTATAATAGTTATAATAGTTTAAAAATCAATCTCTAAACCCGCGACCGCCAGCAACCGCAGGGTCTCATAAAGCAGGCAACTGAAGGTAGGTTGTATATTTTTACATTAAAAAGGGCTTCTTAAGATCCCTTTATACAAAGTTTAATATTGCGAGTAGCTCATTTTGGCCCCATTATATCCCGCAGTATTTTTCTGGGCATTTGGGGGCACAAATCTACCGCAATGTGAACGTTCCAAACCAGCGCGTTCACAGGAACCCACTGGAAAGCTGATTTAAATGGGCATTTATTTACAGCAATTGAACACTAAATTCCTTCCATTTGGTCTATAAATTAATGTAAATGAGATTTAAAAATCATGTTTTATTGTGAATTATTTGTGAATATTATTTGGACATTTAGGCTATTTAAAAATGTTAATCATTTATTAAGAAATGGATAGATGTTTAGATCTAGTAATTGAAGTCTGAAATTAGCTACAATTAGGTAACTAACTAATTATATGCTTTAATTTCAGGTCATCCAAGTAAGATTATTTTATATTTGTTTCAGAATGCTTCAATCTATGATAACTGAAAATTTCATTCAGTTCTCTTAATTTTTAAGAAAGTTATGGGCTTTTGACTGTTCACGATCACAGCTTTTTTGTTATGTCCATAGAAAATCAATAGGGAACAAGATGCTCATTTCCGAGTATGAAAATGGCCATAACATTTTAAATACTTGAGATATGAAAGTGAATTAGGTGTCAAATTAAATTTCTTTTTATGCTTTATCTGATGGTATAAATTACAGACTTGATTTTTAAAATCTCAAAATTTTGTAACATTGCTAATGAACAGTCTCCATGATTCACTACTGTCCTTGTCGTGGCAGTGCACCCACTAATAGTAAATTATTTCACAATTTTTATCTAGTATTGAAGGAATTGAAATAGTGCCCAGTCACGATTATGTGGTCCTTGGAGAGCCATGGCAAGGTGATGCTGCCTCCCTTCCTAGTGACAGAGGTGCAAGGTCAGGACTGTGCTGCTAAGTTAGCTCAGCAAGTACAGGAGTGCAAACTTTAAGTAGGTTGCTTTGCATTCACATAATGCTATCTGGTCAACAATGAATTCATTACAGCACCTTCCTGACCTTGCACCTCTGTCACAAGGAAGGAAGGCAGCATTACCTTGCCATGTCTCTCCAAGGTCCACATAATCCAATCAGTAGAAAGACCAAACATATACATTCCACCCTTTTCATAGCAAGCATCTCTGTTGTTTCCTAGATCTTAAAACCCAACGAACATAACTTGAGCTTAATAATAGAAACAATCTTTGTTTTCTATATATATTACATGATGTTACATTTATATCTATTTATACCGACTTGAGGAATAAATAAATATGTACACATTATATTTTTTATAAAATACATCTAAATAATTATCTATAAAAAGGGGAATGTGTCATTTTAACTAATCTTCAAATGAGTGATTCTTGGGTAGTTTCTTCCTGACATTCATGAGAATTTGGGGAAAACAAAGCCTGATTCTGGTTTCTGCAATAAATAAACGATGGACGATTTCATAGGCACAGGTTTTCCAAGACCATGCCAGATCACTTATATCTCAAGAGTGACATTGATTGTGAGAGTTGAAAATCTATTTAGTAGCTGAGAAAAGACCATCAAAATCAAGCACAAACAACTCTGCATATGAATGTCTAGTCAGGGTACTGTTTAGGGATATACCATGATAATTTCTATTTTATTTCGAAGTCAAGTGACTGACTACATGAAGAGCCCGCCAGCCCGCATGCACGCCAATACGTCGACGCATGGCGCGGGAATCGGAGCAGTTCGAAACTGCTCCGACAGGTAAGAGGAAATTTTTTTTCTTTACAGGAACGGGCCGCTGCTCGGAAAACAGGGGCAGCGGGTCCGGAGAAGCTGGCACATCTTGTGCAGCTGCCGTCGTGGAGGCGGGATAAAAATAGCAACGGCCGGCGCGGCCGGCAGAGCTCAACGCTATGGAGCCGCAGGCGCTCCCGTTCTAAATATAGCAACAGCCGGCGTGGCTGGCAGAGCTGGCGCTGAGGAGCCGCGGGATCTCACGCTCTAAAAATAGCAACAGTTGGTGCGGCCGGAGTAGCTGAATGCCGTGGACGTCCCGTGGGAGCTGGCGTTTAAATCTAGCAGCTAACGGCTAAGGACCGGACAGCAACCGCTGTACAGGCTCTGTACAGAGAGAAATGCTCGGTGCACCGGAGGCATTAACAAGCGGCTTCAGCCAAATGTCTGTGGCAACATCTGGCAGGGTTGCAGTATTTCTCCCACTCTGTCGAGGGGAGTATCGGAGAGAGGTGACTCCGATTATGATGCCGGCTTGTCCGGGTCATATGGGGGCCGGAGGTCTGAGGAAGCAACACCTGGTTCAGGGCTCTATTTCCTCCCCTGAAATACTCCGATGAGGCTCCAGAAGGGAGCAAGGACTCGGAGTCACTAGCAGGCGCAACCTGTCTAATAAGTACAATAAATAAATGAATAAGCAAACAAACAAATATTTAAAGGGGCTGCTGAGAAACCAGCAGCAGAGGACCGCGGCAGTGCGAAAAGCCAACGACCATTCGTTTCCACCTCGAAGGTGCTGGCTGGTCTGCACAGCTAGTTCCGATTCGGCTCCTAGAGGGAGCAGCTTGGCAACCCCGAGTCGGGGCAAAGCCAAAGCCAAGTCTGTGAGACAAGTCCTGTCGGACGATTCGGGACAAGAGGATTCTGTCCCCACATCTATGGCAGATGTGATTGGCCGTTTTTGTCTCAATTGGAACTTCTGATGGAACAGATGGTGGCACAAAATATGCTCCATGTTACGGAAACATGCACAGGCAGTTCGAGCCATATGCCTGTGGCAACACCTCAGGGTTGCAATATTCCTCCCACTCGGATGAGGCGAGTGTCGGAGATCAGTATGGAGCTGACTCCGAATATGAGTATGTGCCTGAATCCCATGTTTTAATGCATGATATGAGGGGGTCGCATAAGGAAGAGCTGCCTGCTCTTGCCTCTAAATTTTCTGTTCCCTTGGGGATGGGCAAGTCACTACAAGAAGAGTTGGCCTACAGCATCAGCTACCTAACATCACACCAGCTGAAGGAAGATGGTATGCTGGAAACAGCTGGGAGATATCCCAGTCCGGAAAATTGCAAAACCTTGGATGTTCCCATGGTCAATGCTACCATTTGGGAAAAACATCGGGAGCAGATCAAGGTCCAGAGAGATTAAATTACAGCGGATCCTGAGGCTATTGTCAGCAGGTATTACGGCCTTTGCTAGCACAGTGGATGGGGTTCAGCTGTCGGAAGCACAGCAGGATACGATGGCACTGTAGTGAAACACTCATTTCGAGATTAACTGCTTCCGTAAAGATAGCATTAAGCCGGAATTAAACCCCAAATTTGCACATTTTAGCAGTAATGCCAGACGTGACCTCTCCAGTGAGTCCTGCTGAGGCTTCATAGGAACAGCTGGTCAAAGGAGCAGCCTGTCTAACCAGGCTGGGAATAAACTGGAAGCGTGGCCTGCACAATAAAGCTCCAGCAAGGTCGAAGACGTAGGTCGAAGACGTAGTCTGCCCCATTCGGCTCAGGAATGCTGGCAGGCATGCCTTGCACAGTAGTATCACTTTTGAGCTCTGGAAACGAGCTGTTGGCAAGCATGGGGCTGAAGATATGGTCAGACAGGGTCTGCAAATGGAACTTTGCTGAAGCTCCAACAAGCAGGTCGACCCGGGTTCAGAGACACTGGCAGGTAAGGTCTCTTTATTAACCTCCGTAAAACTCCATAATGGAGCAGTCTGTCGGCCCAGGTTTGGATTTACTGGCAGCATGGGCTGTCTAGTATCTTTTCATTGTCTCTGGAGTAGACAGATTGATGCAGAGACATTGACAGGGTACCTTGCATACTAACCTATGTAATTTCCAAGTAGGAACAGCTTGGTTACCCTGGTTCAGGGTAGACCATCCTGGAACTGGCTGGCCATATAGGTCATATTGACCAGGGAAGCACTGCCTCAATATCTGTGATTGAGATTATCAGGCTGCTCAGTAGAGTGAAGTAGTTGAAGTCTCCCTCAACACATGATTACATTTCTGCTCAGTTAGTGGAGTTGCCAGTTCGTTGAAAACATCATTGCCATCCTCTCTGAGATAGGTGGCTACTAGCAGGAAGCCGGTCTGGCATATAGTATTTTATCTGACCTGCAGGTTCATGTTGTGAATCAAAACGGTATATCTAATAATCTGTAGGCTCTCAATACCAATATTCCTGATTGAGTGGCTGGTCGAAGAGATTATGTTGCGCACACTGGTGACTCAGACAGGTGGTTTCAGTCAGAGGACTGCGAAGCAATTCCTGGTTCAGGCTTGCATTAGACTATTTTCCACTCTGAGGAAGAACTCTGAGGATTCGTGGTGACTCTAATAGTCAAGAGTTGACAGGGAACTAGTATTCCCACATCAAGTGGATACGGTGTTTCAGCTTTAGTCATAAGGTTCTGATTATATGTTATCAGCTAATTGAATGAATAACTAGATAATGCATCCTCCGTGGCAAGATAAGCCAAATAATTTCCATCCGTATGGCCAATAGAGGAACGGTGGTTCCAAGTGGACATCAGTGACATCTCACAGAGGATGAGTAATCTGCCCAAGAACAAAAGGGGCATATTTCTGATATTTCTCAAGATTGTAGGAACATGGAGCATGACAAATCAGGTTAGGATTTGGCTAATCTGATCATGTGTTTGGTTACCCAGTTTGAGATGGATGTTTGGCTTTCAGCAATTTATCTGATTCAGAGAATTGATATTGAAGATGCATACTTTGCCATATCTATACACAAGAGGCACAGATATATTTGGTTTGATAACAACAGTGGTGGAAGTTAATGCTGCCCTACTCAGATCAAAGGGCATTGTGTCATCAAGTTTTAGATGACATGCAAAATTTGCAGCTGATAAGACTTAGGGGTGTATCAGTAGATGCCTCTTACGATATTAAGGATGAGGCAACATGAAACTTAATTGTGCCAACTTTGCCTATTCATTCAGGCCATGGTGGCTAAAGAAGCTCCTATTTACTCGAAGTCGCGAGTGATGGCTGGTGCAGCCTTTTTGTTCGGGCAGCTAGCTCTGCACATTTGTATGGGAAGTTTGTGAACAAGATATGTGAGTTAATTTTAAACGGAAGTAAAAGAGGTTTGTGTTGCTTTCAGTTTGGGCTTAGAGAAGCGATTATGTGATAGCACAATTTACACTGCTTGGGCTGTTTTGTCATTCTTTATAATTCCATGTGGGACAATAAATGATAGGCTATTCACCCGCTGGATAGATTCGGCTTGTACTCGCTAGAATTTAGAAGATTGAGGGAGGATCTTATAGAAACTTACAAAATTCTTAAGGGGTTGGACAGGCTAGATGCAGGAAGATTGTTCCCGATGTTGGGGAAGTCCAGAACAAGGGGTCACAGTTTAAGGATAAGGGGGAAGTCTTTTAGGACCGAGATGAGAAAAACATTTTTCACACAGAGAGTGGTGAATCTCTGGAATTCTCTGCCACAGAAGGTAGTTGAGGCCAATTCATTGGCTATATTTAAGAGGGAGTTAGATGTGGCCCTTGTGGCTAAGGGGATCAGGGGGTATGGAGAGAAAGCAGGTAAGGGATACTGAGTTGGATGATCAGCCATGATCATATTGAATGGCGGTGCAGGCTCGAAGGGCCGAATGGCCTACTCCTGCACCTATTTTCTATGTTTCTATGAAAGATAGTTTCTTCATTGTCTCTCAAGAGATTGCTGATGGCTCATTAGCAGCCAATAGAATGGATATTTCCCTTTCATCATACAGCAAGAGGCTTACATAGTGCGTGTTGAGAAGTTATAAAATTTGGTTGAATATGTCTGGATATTTGCAGATAGAATTCTGAACAGTGTTGCATGAGTTATTGTCTAATGACAAAGCCAATTGGGACTATGGTCCGATTAAGAGCAATGGCCATGTATGCAAGTTAGCATCATGGTATTAATAACCCATGTTTTGAACCATTTATGATTTTATCTGTTTAAGTGATTCACACACAGATTGGGTTACTGCATGAAACCACAGAGCTTTAAAGTCTTCACTTAGTCACTCACGTGACTTCGAAATAAAATAGAAAGATTAAACGAGAACTTACTGTTTGAAGTTTGATCTTTATTTTATGAGAAATTGAAGTGAGGGAATACGTGCCCTCCACTCCCAACCCTGTTTCTCTTAAAAGATCATCCGTTAACTCTAGTCTCGTTAGTCTTTCTGTAGTTTAAGTTCTGCAACTGGTCTGTGGTTTCATACAGTTGCTCTGAAGATTGACGTGCATGTGGGCTGGCGGGCTCTTCACGTATTCCCTCACTTCAAATTCTCATAAAATAAAGATCAAACTTCAAACGGTAAATTCTCGTTTAATCTTTCTATTTTACACATCCCTCATTAAGACCCCAGGTGATCACCAATAATTTTCTCTTTAGATCTAATGAATAAGACATTTATTTCCACTATAAATTTTCAACATCTTATTGTACACCATAAATTACTCTTTAATCAAGTCTTTGTTATGACGAATTAACCTAATTCAGCATACTTTAACACAAATAGAACTTATTACTATTATATGAAATTCTAAATCTTGTTGAGGAATTAGGATTTGCCATGTTAACGTTTTATTACTAATGCTGCTGTTCAGTAAAATAGATGCAACCAACTCATTATTTGTAGACCATGGAGATAATTTTATCCACTAGCAGAGTGGATAATGAGTGAAATTGGTCATTACCCCTGAAGAGCTCACCAAAAACAAAAGACTGGGGGGGAGGGATGTAATCCCATATAGCATGGAAGCAGGCCCTTCAGCCCACTCAGTTTTTTATGATTAAGCACTCACACTAATCCTTCAAAATTTTTGATTTTTAAATTCTCCCCACATTCTCATCAATTACCCCCAGTTTCTATCACTTACCTACACATTGGGGGTCTGTGACCAATTAGCCTACCAGCCTGCATATCTTTGGGATGTTGGGAGAAATCAGAGCAGCTGGAGGAACACACAGGGTCACATGAAGAATCTGAAAAATCCATATGAACCCAGATGCAGATGGAACACAGGTCTCTGGAACTACGTGGGATGGACAGGCAACGCTTCAGGTCAATTTAATCAGTCTGAAGAAGGGTACCGACCCAAAACTTCACTTTTACATGTTCACCATATCCTGCCTGACACGCTGAGTTTCTCCAGCACTTTTGTTTTTTATTGTAAACCAGCATCTGCGGTTTCTAGCATCTGCAGTTTCTTGCATCTGCGTAATATCAAGAGATCGCAGTACAATCAAGCTCCATGTGAAGTCAAATCAAAGGGAAAATATTACTCAATATGTACTGGACTTGCTTCAGGTTCACATGAACCCAGCATATATTTGCTTGGGAATGGCTGGTTGCCAGCTGTTTTCGTCACAGACTGCACAATTCACTTCAATATTTTCTAAATGGTTTTATGTGCGGCTTTCAAATATAACGCAGTTGAGTGCAAGTGATACAGGTTCAGCTTTTGAAGTATCTTGTTACGTCATGAAATACCCTGATTACCATATGAAAGGGAGCTTCTACCTAACCGAAGGGCACACTTACCAAGCTTCTCAGACCCACCTGATAGATAGCAAATGTAAAATTGTATTATGTATTGCCCCTGTCCCTCAAAACCATCTGACAACATTTTTGGCTTGGTAATAGAAGCAGAGAATTATGGTGGAGGGTTATTTTTGTGATTGGGTCTATAAGTACTGGTGTACCACAGTAATCAGTGCTGGGGCTTTTACTGCTTATTATATACTTTAATGATTTGGATATCCCAGGCGGAATATCCCAGGCGGAATAAGCAACCCAGGCGGAATATGAGGTGCTGTTCCTCCAATTTCCGGTGTTGCTCACTCTGGCAATGGAGGAGACCCAGGACAGAGAGGTCGGATTGGGAATGGGAGGAGGAGTTGAAGTGCTGAGCCACCGGGAGTTCAGGTAGGTTATTGCGGACTGAGCGGAGGTGTTCGGTGAAACGATCGCCCAACCTCCGCTTAGTCTCCCCGATGTAAATCAGCTGACATCTAGAGCAGCGGATGCAGTAGATGAGGTTGGAGGAGATACAGGTGAACCTTTGTCGCACCTGGAACGACTGCTTGGGTCCTTGAATGGAGTCGAGGGGGGAGGTGAAGGGACAGGCGTTGCATTTCTTGCGGTTGCAACGGAAAGTGCCCGGGGAGGGGGTGGTGCGGGAGGGAAGGGAAGAATTGACAAGGGAGTTGCGGAGGGAGCGGTCTTTGCGGAAGGCAGACATAGGGGGAGATGGGAAGATGTGGCGAGTGGTGGGGTCACGTTGGAGGTGGCGGAAATGGCGGAGGATTATTTGTTGTATTTGCCGGCTGGTGGGGTGAAAGGTGAGGACTAGGGGGACTCTGCCCTTGTTGCGAGTGCGGGGATGGGGAGAGAGAGCAGTGTTGCGGGGTATGGATGAGACCCTGGTGCGAGCCTCATCTATGGTGGCGGAGGGGAATCCCCGTTCCCTGAAGAACGAGGACATATCCGATGCCCTGGTGTGGAACGTCTCATCCTGGGAGCAGATGCGGCGTAGGCGGAGGAATTGGGAGTAGGGGATGGAGTCTTTACAGGGGGCAGGGTGGGAAGACATGTAGTCCAGATAGCCATGTGAGTCAGTTGGTTTGTAGTGTATGTCGGTCAGAAGTCTGTCCCCTGCGATGGAGATGGTGAGGTCAAGGAATGGTAGGGAAGTGTCGGAAATGGTCCAGGTGTATTGGAGTGCCGGATGGAAGTTGGTGGTGAAGTGGATGAAGTCAGTCAGTTGTGTGTGGGTGCAGGAGGTGGCCCCAAAGCAGTCGTCAATGTAACGGAGGTAGAGGTCGGGGATGGGGCCCTGGTACGTATTGAACAAGGATTGTTCAACGTACCCGACAAAGAGGCAGACGTAGCTGGGGCCCATGCGTGTGCCCATAGCTACGCCTTGTGTTTGGAGGAAATGGGAGGAGTCAAACGTAAAGTTGTTGAGGGTGGAGGAGGGTGAGGTGGAGGAGGGTGGTTGAGGTGGAGGAGGGTGTCAGTGGCTGGGTATAGGTTGCTCCTCTGGTCGAGGAAGAACCCCAAGCAGTCGTTCCAGGTGCGACAAACGTTCACCTGTAGCTCCTCCAACCTCATCTACTGCATTCGCTGCTCTAGATGTCAGCTGATTTACATCGGGGAGACTAAGCGGAGGTTGGGCGATCGTTTCGCCGAACACCTCCGCTCAGTCCGCAGTAACCTACCTGAACTCCCGGTGGCTCAGCACTTCAACTCCCCCTCCCATTCCCAATCCGACCTCTCTGTCCTGGGTCTCCTCCATTGCCAGAAATTGGAGGAACAGCACCTCATATTCCGCCTGGGTTGCTTGCGTCCGGGTGGCATGAACGTTGAATTCTCCCAGTTTTGCTAGCCCTTGCTGTCTCCTCCCCTTCCTTAACCCTCGAGCTGTCTCCTCCCATCCCCCCGCCCTCGGGCTCCTCCTCCTCCCTTTTTCCTTCCTTCTCCCCCCCATCCCCCATCAGTCTGAAGAAGGGTTTCGGCCCGAAACGTCGCCTATTTCCTTCGCTCCATAGATGCTGCTGCACCCGCTGAGTTTCTCCAGCATTTTTGTGTACCTTCGATCTTCCAGCATCTGCAGTTCCTTCTTGAACACATTCTTGCATTGGTGTACAGGTTATTGGGGGAAACTACGTGTTACCTGTTTGTATTGTCAATGACACATTCTGCCACTTTGCTGATGTTTGAGTGCAGTATAAGTGGGTGAACTTGAGTGTGATTAGTGCAATTGTAGAAAATCATGCATTGTTTTTGGATGTTACCAAGGGATAACATTTTGAAAAGGGCAATGAATATATTACCAAATGGCACATATATCTCCACTACTGGAAAAACAATAATAAATGTCCATCAACAATTTCCCATCCATGAAAATTATGTCTGTTAGCTTTTCTTTCATGACTCTAAATCCAAAGCCTTAGATCAGATTTCCAATTTGCAATTACTATTAGGTATTCCAATTTTTATGTTACGTGCTTTCCTAAGCTGTATTTAAATTTAGAAAAATATATTTAATTACCCTCTCAGCATATGTATGAATCCTGCACAAGAATTTCCAACCACATCTGTAATGTTGTTCATTCTCAAAGCACAGAGGAAAGTTCAAATATACCTGAGCAGACCGCCTTATAGCTTGGGTTTGGAGTTAATCCACCAGCATACCCAACTTGAGTGGAATAGACACCTTTCTGGACCCAGAATTTTCTCTCAGCGCCCCAGAAACAGCCCATGCCTATATAAAACAAAAATAAAAATGGTAATATAAATAAACTATATTTAGATATGATGATCATATAACAATGCATCATAACATTATGCATTTATCAGTATCATGGAACTTTGGGAATGACATTATGGTATCATAATATTTTCTATATTGCCCGTTAACCTATTCCAGAATATTTTTATGTCTGGATGAAATCCAAGATGGCGTCGCGTGCACAACGCGAGGCTCTGCGTCTCCGTAGTTTTTGCAATTTAGTTTTTTTTCTGTTAATAATTACCTCAGTATTCGCCCGGAGCACCCGAGCGAAGACTCTATACGGCCGTCAGGAGCTACTGGAGCTCGGCCGTCTCTACACAACGAGCCCCAGAAGCGACTTTCAACTGCCGCCGGAGATCGCCAGGACACCGTGGTCTAGCGGGCCAGCTCCCCCGACAGGAAGTGCCCGGAGGCGGCGCAGGGACCGCAAACAAAGACGTGGGAAGCGGGGAGGCTATCGAGCTAGGCTGAAATCAAACCCGCACCAGCCAGCTCTGCCCAACATTTTCCTCGCGAATGTCCGGTCCCTGGTGAGTAAAATCGACGAACTACGGCTGCGGATCACCACACACAAACGGATCGCCGACTGCAACGCCATGGTCTTCACCGAAACATGGCTCAACGACAACATCCCGGACAACGCCATCGAGCTGGAGGGGCGCACTGTCTTCAGGGCCGACAGAACAACGGAGGACTCCGGTAAGACCAAGGGCGGCGGACTGTGCATTTATGTGAACAACTCATGGTGTACGGACGTTGTTAGGATTGGTAGTCACTGCTCTGCTGACCTGGAATACCTGATGATAAAGTGCAGGCCCTTCTATCTGCCCAGGGAATTTACATCGATTGTTATCACTGCAGTCTATGTACCCCCGGACGCTAATGCCAGGCTAGCAATGGAAGAGCTGCAAGCTGCTATCAGCAAACAACTAACTGCACACCCAGAGGGGGCTTTTATTGTTGCGGGTGATTTTAACCACTCCAACCTTAAAACTGTACTCCCCAGATTCCACCAGCATGTCTCCTGCCCAACCAGAGGAAACAATATTCTGGACTTAGTATATACTAATATTACTGAAGCCTACAAAGCCCTCCCCCTCCCCCACCTGGGACAGTCTGACCACCTCTCTCTGTTCCTGCTCCCCAAATACACACCTCTGATCAGACGTGTGAAACCTACCGTGAGGACAGTGAAGGTTTGGCCTGAGGGGGCTGGCTCTGTTTTACAGGAACAGTTTCAGCAAACAGACTGGAGTCTGTTTGCCACCCAGGCCACCTTTAACTCCCAAGTGGACATCAACTCATACACCTCAACCGTTTTGGACTATATAAAATAAAGAGATAAAGACCTTCCCTAACCAGAAGCCGTGGATGAGCAGGGAGGTCAGACTCCTGCTGAAGGCTCGCGATGCCGCTTTCAGATCTGGCAACGCTGAGGGATACAGCTCATCCAGGGCCAATCTGAAAAAGGGAATTAGGAATGCTAAACTCAATCACAAACGGCAGATCGAGGAGCATTTCCAAAACAACTCCGACCACAGGCGCATGTGGCAAGGAATCAAATCCATTGCCGATTACCATAAAGTTAACACCCCCCCCAGACAACGCCTCCCTTCCTGACGAGCTAAACCACTTCTATGCTCGCTTTGACCGGGACAACAAAACTCCAGCCATCAAAGTTGCTCCACCCCCGAACGAACAACCCCTCAGTCTCTCCACCTCTGCTGTACAAGATGCACTGAGCAAGGTGAATGAGCACAAAGCTGCCGGCCCCGATGGCATCCCCGGGCGGGTGCTCAGGGCATGTGCTGGACAACTATCCCTGGTCTTCACTGACATTTTCAATCTGTTACTGGCCCAGGGTGTCGTCCCCACTTGCCTCAAGACATCAACCATTGTGCCAGTGCCCAAACAATCAGCTTCAGGGAGTCTCAACGACTTCCGCCCAGTGGCACTCACCCCTGTCATTGCAAAGTGCTTTGAGCAGCTGATCCTGGCTCACCTCAAAGCCAGCCTCCCCCCCACACTGGACCCCCATCAGTTTGCCTACCGGACCAACAGGTCTACAGAGGACGCCATATCGGCGGCCCTACACTCTGCCCTGACCCACCTGGACAGCAATAACACCTACATCAGGTTGCTGTTCATCGATTTCAGCTCCGCCTTGAACACTGTCATCCCCGCTAGCTTGATCACCAAACTCAGCGGACTTGGCATCTCCACCTCCCTCTGCAATTGGACACTGGATTTCCTCACCAACAGACCACAGTCTGTTAGGGTCAACAACCTCACCTCCTCCACTATAACACTGAACACCGGCGTGCCACAGGACTGTGTGCTCAGCCCTCTCCTCTACTCCCTCTTCACCCATGATTGCATCCCTAAGTATGGCTCCAACGCCATCATTAAATTTGCCGACGACACCACGGTGGTAGGGCTGATCAGTGACAACGACGAGTCAGTCTACAGGGAGGAGGTCCAGCACCTGGCAGCCTGGTGTGCCAGCAATAACCTCGTCCTCAACTCCAAGAGGACGAAGGAAATTATTGTTGACTTCAGGAAGAACAGAGGGGGCAGACATACCCCCATCCATATAAACGGGACTGAGGTGGAGCGCGTCTCCAACTACAAATTCCTCGGGGTACACATCTCGGAGGATCTGTCCTAGTCCCTCAATACCTCCAAACTGATCAAAAAGGTGCAGCAGCGCCTTTACTTCCTGAGGAGGCTCAAGAAAGCTCACCTGTCCCCCCAGATCCTGACCAACTTTTACCGCTGTACCATCGAAAGCATCCTGACCACCTGCTTCACGGTATGGTACAGCAGTTGCACCATAGCTGACAGGAAGGCACTACAACGGGTGGTGAAAACCGCTCAGTACATCATCGTTGCTCCGCTCCCTGCCATGGATGCCCTCCACCGAAAACGGTGTCTGAGACAGGCCGGGAAGATCATCAAGGACCCCTCCCACCCTAACCATGGACTGTTTGCCCTCCTCCCATCAGGGAGGCGGTACAGGAGCCTCAGGTCTCGTACAAGTAGGATGAGAAACAGCTTCTTCAACAACACTATCACATTGCTGAACTCGGAGTCCCGCCAATAGATTTCTCCAGTCTCTCCGTCCACATTGTTTGCTTATTCTGTATTTTTATTTCTATATTGCACTATTACTACGAACAGACGCTAAACTGCATTTCGTTGTACCCATACTTGTATCTGTGCAATGACAATAAAGTTGAATTGAATTGAATTGAATTGAATTGAATGTCTATCACATTTGTACCAATAAATTGTTTAGTAGATTGCATTTTTCATCAAAAATAGAGTGATGCAATGCGCACTGTAATCTGCATATATGTAATATTAAGCTTAATAAATGTCCTCTGCTTACCAAACTATTGGATTGATCCAAAGGTTTGCAGCAAAAGTTGCTCCTAATGATCAACTAATTATCATTTAGATGAGTTATTGTGGGGAAAGAAAATGGTAACATATTCCTTTGAGGTTATGAACAGTTCAGGATCCTTTGCTATATCCAATCAGCAAGAATTTAATGCAAACAGAAATCTTAAATATTTTCCATTTCCTGTCAATCACTTGAAATATTAATATCTATAACTTCTAAATACTTATATTAATCAAAGTGACCAGTAGCTTATATTTGCTGGAAAACTATAAAGGGAGTCATTGAGTTACTGATCAAAAAATTATACAAACAGGTAAAACAGATCAGAAGATTACGTTTAGCTCAACCTATTCAGGTGTATTTTTTTTTAGCATTGTAATTAAATCCCAGTGGAAATCCATTTTCACTTACATCTTTATTATATCATAGAAACATAGAAACATAGAAAATAGGTGCAGGAGGAGGCCATTCGGCCCTTCGAGCCAGCACCGCCATTCATTGTGATCACGGCTGATCGTCCCCAATCAATAACCCGTGCCTGCCTTCTCCCCATATCGTTTGATTCCACTAGCCCCTAGAGCTCTATCTAACTCAACATCAATTTATTTTTAATTTTACAATCTGGAAGGATTTTAGTTCTGCTGTGTGGTAGCTCAATCCGAACATTAATGAGCACATATTTTCTTCATGTTCACTCCCCATTTCAGGCAGCCAGAAGAGGTAAATAGATCAAGGAAGCATATTGCCAAGTTTCTGCTCACAAAAAACACGGTTACAATTTTGCTCCAAAGCAAAACACAGACTGGCAGCTGTGAATGTTAATTGCATCCTGCCACATGCAGATTATGGTTAAATATCCCTTTTAAGTTTTATGATGTATTTCCATCCCCTTCCAACCTAGGGCCCTGCTCCCTGAAATGAACACTAACACAAAATCAATAATGGGGGCCATCAGACCGTGGGAGGCAGGTAGAAATGAAATCATGTTACGAAGATGTGAAAATAGGTGGAGGGGCAGGTAGTGTAGAGAAAGCAGGGACTCTGCAGAAGGACTTGGATAGTTTGGGATAGTGGGCAGAGAAGTGGCAGATAGAATATAGTGTCACACATTTTGGTAGTAGGAATACTTTCTAAATGGGGAGAGAATCCAGAACTCGGAGATGTAAAGGGACTTAGAAGTGTTCTTTGAGGCTTCCCAAAAAGTTAATCTGCAAATCGAATTACAAGCAAACGCAACACTTGTATTTATTTCAACAGGGCTAGAATACAAAAACATAGATGTACTGCTGACGCTCTATAAGGCGTTGGTCAGGCCCCATTTGGAGGATTGTGAGCAATTTTGGGCACAATATCTGAGGAAGGATATACTGGCTCTGGATGGGGTCCAGAGGAGGTTTACAAGAATGATCCCAGGAATGAGTGGGTTAACATAAGATGAGCGTTTGACGGCACTGGGCTTGTACTCGCTGGAGTTTAGAAGAATGACGGGGGACCTCATTGAAACATACAGAATAGTGAAAGGCTTGGATAGAGTGGGTGTGGAGAGGATGTTTTCACTAGTGGGAGAGGCTAGGACTAGAGGTCATAGCTTCAGAATTAAAGTACGATTCTTTAGGAAGGAGATGAGGAGGAATTTCTGTAGTCAGAGGGTGGTGAATCTGTGGAATTCTTTGCCACAGAAGGCTGTGGAGGCAGTCAATGGATATTTTTAAAGGCAGAGATAGATAGATTCTTGATTAGTAGGGGTGTCGGGGGTTATAGGGAGAAGGCAATAGAATGGGGTAGGAGGGGGAGATAGACCAGCCATGATTGAATGGCGGAGTAGACTTGTGCCAAATGGCCTATTTCTGCTCCGATCACTTATGACCTTAGCTTCTGAAGAGTGCATGTTTAGTTAGACTTGTGATGAATGTCCATTGTTTGTTTGCCTTACCCATTTAATGTAGCTGTTAGATGTAGTATTTAGATATGCCACAGAAGACAAAGTCATTCAGGTCATGGGGAATTATGCACAAGAAATAAATGCTGGTCTTGGCATTGATTCCTACATCTCATAAAATATTATAAAAGTTTCTCATGCTTTGAATAGGATGGCATGAAGAAGCAACAACACACGCAGACTGGAAACTACTCATAAATCTTGTGTTGGGACACCACAGTGGACTTTATGGTTCTAGCCATAGATCTACTATGGAGCCTCAGAAGTCGCAACTAAGAGACCATTTGTGCACTGCAACATGTCTATGATTTTTTCTCCCCCATTGTTTTAAATCGGAATAACCAAAATTTAATTCAGTGATCTAGTTTTTTGACGTTAGCAATATTACCCATAATTTGGCTAGGTTAGCACCAAATGTCCAGACACCTAAGGGCAATTCCATGTACAATATTGCATGATGAAGATGAAAAGAACCAGCACATACAGTACAAATTGGAAATTAGATGAGATTATCATGAGCAAAAAATAGGATGTTGGTAAGGAGACAGAGATACGAGTCTTTTACGTTCTTCAGCACTTCATTTTCCAGAATTTGGCATAAAATAAAAACAAAATACAAAACAGAATTGAGCTCTGTACTTGGTTTTATAATTTAAAAAAAGCTATATAAAAATGTGTGCATATATCTAGCTATATATGCACAAAATAAAAATATAAGTAAAAAATAAGCAGTTCTGCCCAAATCAGAAAATAAGGCCAAATCAAGTCAAAGTTCTCAATGTTCATTCAGAGAATTGTATTGACAATAGCAATGTAACACACAAAACTAAAACAGCACATCAGCACACCAAGTCCACGTTGCTTTATCTCTTTGCAGAATAACTTAAATGTTATATTAGTAACATAAAATGTGCTCTACCATTGCATGAATTAGTTATTTCTCTGAGTGTTGGTTGCGTGGTTCCTAGATTCAGATAGAATGCATGTGCCAGAGGTCAGAATACCTTGCTGCTAGTGTAGGATAGAGGTTATGAGTCTGCTGACTAGAGCATTTGGCACTTTATACCTCTGAGGGAAACAGTCAAATTGAATGGAACAAAGAAAGTGGATAACAAGAATGCAAGAATTGAACAATGGCTCAAAATCAAAAAGGTAGGTATTCCACACATCCACATCGTGGTGTTGGACTTGTAGGAGTTCTTCTTCTTGCGTATGGCGTGCACAGCCTAACTATATAGAGTTTGGCAATATTGGCTGTACTCTAGATAGCATTACCAAGAGGCAGCATGTGCATATGGACGGGTAATCCACTATGCTCACAGTAGCATATTTCTAATGATACAGTGACATTTAATAATTTAGCAGCGATCAGGACACTATTTATTTTAATCTGAATACCGCAATATAGTTAACTCTATTTATTCATCAACAGGATCTGGTATTAGTAGCAAAGTCCGTCTTTGTTAGTGATTTCAGAGGAAATCATTTTAGAGGGAAATGAAGAGTTCACCACATTGCAGCAGGTCTGGAATAACAAAACATATTGAGTGGAGGTCATTTCATATTCACTATTTCTGATACTAACTGATTATTTAAGATTCTCTTAGTTACTTGAACTTACTTAGCCAATGTAACAAAGCTACTTGGCACTATTGTGTAGCTACTTTTGCTACCATACTGATTTTTACAAATATATGAGCCATTCTGGAAAGTGCATGCCTCATGCTTTTCATACGCTTTATGTTTTTTGACTTCAAACTACCTGAATAAAATTAATGCTTTCCAATCATTCCCAATATTAATTAATCTCTCAATAATGTCAGTAATTGGACTCTGGGAACAGCACTGCAACTGTTAATCCTTCAGTGAAACTATCGTCAAGAACAGCAGACAGCCTGTCAGTGTCTAGAATCAAAGCCGCCAACGCTGCAAAAATAGATACCAAAAACAATCCCAAAAAGCTTATAGTACTCATCATTTAAAAAAAATAAAATCCTCTGGAAACTACAAGGCAATAATCTCACAGCAGATTAGATAGTGCGACTGTAAACTCGTCAGGATTTGCTCACATTTTCATTTCTTAATCCTTCATAATTTTATAGTCCTGCAATCACTGTACACCCCGTAATTCTTATTTTGAAAAATACTATTTTACGATATAAAAACAGTATTTTTTAAGGTATTTCCAGCTGTTGATACCTAGAAACGAAGCCAGAGTGCTTCTAAAATAAATGTACTAATATGGGATCAAGCAGAATAGTTTATCAGTTTTCATAATTACAGAAGGGAAATGCATAGGGGATGTTGGTCAGAAAGGCACATTTTCATAATTTAGCAAGGGAGAGAAATGGTAGGAATAAATTATGAACCAATTCTGCCTGATAGGTTATGGATGCAGGATGTTCCCAGGAAAAACAACATTTAAATTTAAAATAGCAATAGTGTGCTCTGGTCATCCTCACAGGAAATTTTTTGGGATGAAAGATGACTTGCTTGCACTCTGTTCTGGGTGTTCTGAGGTGATTGATTAGGTCAATGTGGGAACCAGACTCTTTCAAGCAAATGCAGGGGGTACCTAACTGAGGGCAGAATAGATAGCTTATGGGTAGCACTCCTTTCACTGTTCAGCAGAAATTATTGGTACTTCCAAAACTTAGTCTTCAGATTCTCAATACCATCTCCAATTTAATCAGTCATGGAAAGTCAATTCAAAGATTTTTTTAGCATAACCTTGAACCCTTTTCTTTATCCTCCTGATAACTCCTCCCATGACAGAGCTCAAAATACCCAATGATACAACAAAGATCACCATGCAGAATTCTCAGGTTCAAAAATCCTGTTCTCTCAGAGGGATTAAATGCTCTTAGCGCAACTTGGCCAAATGACTTGGCCTAATAAATGGAGGGATAGTGGTGGGGGATTCAGCTTAAAATTGTGTTGACATTTATTTTCATTAAAAATGGACTGCGACTGCACCACACTTTTCATCATCTTTTGGTAAAAATCCTAGGATTTCAATTAAACCAAAACAAACAACAGGACGCTTTCAAACATATTTAAAATGTTTCAAGCGAGTCAGCTGGCAAAGAACACCAATTAAATGCAAATAAATCTTTTGCAAAAGCATCTAATCCTTGAGGTGACAATATTCCATTTAAAGCACCATCCTTCACTGCTGTGCCTTACCCAAAGCTGGTCTGTGCACTGGGGTCAAATCCTGACTTCCCCCATTTGGCTCAGCATTGGAACACACCACTGCCTCCAACCTACAAGCTGCAGTAGAGCGCCTAATGGAAGTTATCTACTGGTCCCCAAACAGTAGCCTGGATATAGGGTGCAAGTTGAATCAAGAGTTAAAATTGGCATGTATCAAAGGTAATGCTATGGTAGTTATGGGAGATTTTAACATGCAGGTAGACTGGGAAAATCAGGTTGGTGCTGGATCCCAAGAAAGGGAGTTTGTGGAGTGCCTCCGAGATGGATTCTTAGAGCAGCTTGCACAGCTTGTCTACCAGGGAGAAAGCAATTCTGGGCATAGAGGGTATGGAGAGAAGGCAGGTACGGGATACTGAGTTGGATGATCAGCCATGATCATATTGAATGGCGGTGCAGGCTCGAAGGGCCGAATGGCCTACTCCTGCACCTAATTTCTATGTTTCTATGTTTCTATGTTTCATAGTGTTGTGTAATGAACCGGATTTGATAAGGGAACTCGAGGTAAAGAAGGTACCATAATATGATAAGTTTTAATCTACAATTTGAGAGGCAGAAAGGAAGATCAGAAGTGTCAGTATTACAGTTGAGCAAAGGGCACTATGGAGGCATGAGGGTGGAGCTGGCCAAAGTTGACTGGAAAGAGACCCAAGCAGGGATGACAGTGGAACAATAATGGCAGGTATTTCTGGGAATAATACAGAAGGTGCAGGATCAGTTCATTCCAAAGAGGAAGAAAGATTTTAAGAGGCGACCGTAGCTGACAAGGGAAGTCAAGAACAGTGTAAAAATAAAAGAGAAGAAGTATAACATAGCAAAATGAGCGAGAAGCCAGAGGATTGGGAAATATTTAAAGAGCAACAGAAGATAACTAAAAAGGCAATACAGGGAGAAAAGATGAGGTACGAACGTAAGCTAGCCAAGAATATAAAGGAGGATAGTAAAAGCTTATTTAGGTGTGTGAAGAGGAACAAATTAGTTAAGACAAATGTGGATCACTTGAAGACAGAAACAAGTGAATTTATTATGAGAAACAATTAAATGGCAGACGAGTTGAACAGGTAATTTGGATCTGTGTTCACTAAGGAAGACACAATCTTCCAGATGTACGAGTGGCCAGAGGACCTTGGGTGACGGAAGAACTGAAGGAAATTCACCTTAGGCAGGAAATGGTGTTGGGACTGAAAGCTGATAAATCCCCAGGGCCAGATGGTTTGTATCCCAGGGTACCTAAGGAGGTGGCTCTAAAAATCGTGGACGAATCAGTGATCATTTTCCAATGTTCTATGGATTCTAGATTAGTTCCTGTGGATTGGAGGGTAGCTAATGTTAACCCACTTTTTAAGAAAGGAGGGAGGGAGAAAACAGGGAATTATAGACCAGTTAGCCTGACATTGGTGGTGGGGAAGATGCTGGAGTCAATATAAAAGATGAAATAGTGGCACATTTGGATAGCAGTAACAGGATTGGTCCAAGTCAGCATGGATTTACGAAGGGGAAATCATGTTTGACAATTTTCTGGAATTTTTTGAGGATGTAACTAGGAAAATGGACAAGGGAGAGCCAGTGAATGTAGTGTACCGGGACTTTCAGAAAGCCTTTGATAAGGTCTCATAGGAGATTAGTGGGCAAAATTAAAGCACATGGTATTGGGGATAGGTACTGACATGGATAGAAAATTAGTTGGCAGACAGGAAACAAAGTGTAAGGATTAATGGGTCGTTTTTAGAATGGCAGGCAGTGACTAGTGGGGTACCGCAAGGCTCGGTGCTGGGACCGCAACTATTTACAATATATATTATTTAGAGGAAGGGATTAAAAGTAACATTAGCAAATTTGCAAATGAAACAAAGCTGGGTGGCAGTGTGAACTGTGAGGAGGATGCTATGCGGATGCAGGGTGACTTGGACAGGTTGGGTGAGTGGGCAGATGCATGGCAGATGCAGTTTAATGTGGATAAATGTGAGGTTATTCACTTTGGTGGCAAGAACAGGAAGGCAGATTATTATCTGAATGGTGTCAAGTTAGGAAAAGGGGAAGTACACAGTACATCAGTCATTGAAAGTAAGCATGCAGGTTCAGCAGGCAGTGAAGAAAACTAATGGCATATTGGCCTTCATAACAAGAGGAGTTGAGTATAGGAGCAGTTGTACAGGGCACTAGTCAGACCACACCTGAACTATTGTGTGCAGTTGTGGTCTCCAAATTTGAAGAAGGACATTCTTGCCATTGAGGGAGTGCAGTGTAGATTCACAAGGTTAATTCCCGGGATGGCGGGACTGTCATATGTTGAAAGAATGGAGCGACTGGGCTTGTATACACAGGAGGTTAGAAGGATGAGAGGATATCTTATTGAAACGTATAAGATTATTAAGGGATTGGACACGCTAGAGGCAGGAAACATGTTCCCAATGTTTAGGTATGTTGCAAAGCCTACCTGAAGCGTCCTTGAAAATCTTCCGTTGCGGGTGTGCGCGATTTTGGCGCCGTTTAGAGGGGGCGAGTTTAAAACGCGATTTTCTCTAGGCTGTTCCAATCGAAAATGTTCAGCCTAGTTAATTATTAACGAAAAATCGCTGGAAGACCCCGTCGCAAAAGCTATTATTAGGTTTAAAGGCCTTGAATAATAGTTATAGTAGTTTAAAAATCAATCTCTAAACCCGCGACCGTCAGCAACCGCAGGGTCTCATAAAGCAAATAGCAGAAGTTAGGTTGTATATTTTTACATTAAAAAGGGCTTCTAAAGATCCCTTTATACAAAGTTTAATATTGCGAGTAGCTCAATTTTGGCCCATTATATCGCGCAGTATTTTTCTCGGCATTTGGGGCACAAATCTACCGCAATGTGAACGTTCTAAACCAGCGCGTTCCACAGGGACCCACTGGAAAGCTGATTTAAATGGGCATTTATTTACAGCAATTAAACACTAAATTCCTTCCATTTGGCCTATAAATTAATGTAAATGAGATTTAAAAATCATGTTTTATTGTGAATTATTTGTGAATATTATTTGGACATTTAGGCTATTTAAAAATGTTAATCATTTATTAAGAAATGGATAGATGTTTAGATCTAGTAATTGAAGTCTGAAATTAGCTACAATTAGGTAACTAACTAATTATATGCTTTAATTTCAGGTCATCCAAGTAAGATTATTTTATATTTGTTTCAGAATGCTTCAATCTATGATAACTGAAAATTTCATTCAGTTCTCTTAATTTTTAAGAAAGTTATGGGCTTTTGACTGTTCACGATCACAGCTTTTTTGTTATGTCCATAGAAAATCAATAGGGAACAAGATGCTAATTTCCCAGTATGAAAATGGCCATAACTTTTTTAATACTTGAGATATGAAAGTGAATTAGGTGTCAAATTAAACTTATTTTTATGCTTTATCTGATGGGATAAATTACAGACTTGATTTTTAAAATCTCAAAATTTTGTAACATTGCTACAATGTTGGGGGAGTCCAGAACCAGGGGCCACATTTTAAGAATAAGGGGTAGGCCATTTGGAACAGAGATGAGGAAAAACTTTGAATCTGTGGAATTATCTGCCTCATAAGGCAGTGGAGGTCGATTCTCTGGATGCTTTCATAAGAGAGTTAAATAGAGCTCTTAAAGATAGCGAAGTCAAAGGATATGGAGAGAAGGCAGGAACAGGGTACTGATTGTGGATGATCAGCCATGATCACAGTGAATGGCGGTGCAGGCTCGAAGGGCCGAATGGCCTACTCCTGCACCTGCACCAAAGCGAGATTTCAAACATACTTGAATTTTTTAAATTCATATAACATCCCTAAATGATGGGTAAAAATTATTAAATAAGGTGGGTGAATGAGGGACCGTACCTGCACGCCAGGAAGCACAGACAGGATTGATGGAGACCGTGCATGCACCTGTACTCGAGTGAGTCACTTGATGATACACAAGATGTCACATACAGCTCCTGTCCACTGAAGGCCGTTTCACACTGGCGCCATATAGACATTGCTAAATTTGACGTCGCTAAATATTCTAAATATATGCCACTGAATATGCCGTACGTGTATAATAAAATTACGAATAAAACACAAAAATGACTCAAAGATGCATTTCCATATGATTAGCCTATTTATCACTATTTCTCTCTGAACCCCTAGCGACCTTTCGCGGAACCCTAGCGTTACGGGGAACCGCGGTTGAGAAACGCTGGTCTATTGCCACTCACTCAGTGAGTGACGGGAACCTGTTAGTCGTGCCTGCTCAGTTGAGGGCTATGGGTGAGTGGTGGTCTATGTTTCTATTGCCTACTTCACTGGTAGTCTGCCAGCAATATCAAACCAAGGCTCAAACTTCAATTGTTTTGGGCCTCTCAATATGCCTTCAAATGTGCTCACGGGGGGGTGGAATGTGTGTGCTGGGGGGAGTGTGTGATGGGGGGGGGGGGGAGCGTGTGACGGGGAGAGTGTGCGACAGGGGGGAGTGTGTGAGGGGGGGAGATGTGTGATGGGGGGGGGGGGGAGTGTGTGACGGGGGGAGGAGTGTGTGATGGGGGGGGGGGGTTAATGTGTGTGGGGGGGTTGGTGCGTGGGTGGGGGTAGTGTGTGGGGGGGGTTAGTGTGTGGGGGAGGCTGGTGGCATGTGGGGGCATTAGTATGTGGGGGGGTTAGTGTGTATGGGGGTGAGTTAGTTTGTGTGGGGGGGGTGGTCATGTCACAACGGGAACCTGTCAGTCGTGCCTGCTCAGTTGAGGGCTATGGGTGAGTGGTGGAATATGCGTCCGAGGACCAGCCCCCCCGTGTGACGCCGCACGCCTCAACCACCCCATTCAGTGTCTTAGCATAGACATAATTTGCATTTATTGGGCGTCAATATGAATTGATTTAAAAACCAGTTTACATTGAAATATCTTTAGCTATGCTGTCAGTGAACTTGCAGACAAAATAAAAGATAAACGCCTTTCTGGAAGGTCATTCAAATAGCAAGTTTTTGAGTTGAACATAACAAAATAAAATGCTTCATCTAACAGTGTGACAAAAAATGTTGACGTATACTATTCACCCACCTAATGCACAGAAAATGTGACAAGTTTATAAACAAACAAAAAGGATTCTTAGTTCTTTATAAAAATAAATATCACTGTGCAGCAGTTTAATCATTGGAACAAAAGATTTAAATTATGTTAAATTTGCATTAGTAATGTATTCATTTTAATATCTATCCACAACAGCTCTGGCAGACTACAAGATTATGCAAAGACAATTTTAGAAAATTATGGCATGAGTCAGTAGTAATCTGTTCCACAGATTAACGTGGAAAATCTCAGATGGTCCACACGATTCTTTATGATTAAGCTTCCAATGACCTATTTTCACTTGTACACATTTTTTTTAAATCCTAGATTTGTTTCAAGAGTTTTTCACTTTTAAAATAAATTAGTAACATAGTACCACATATGTGGAAGCAATTGCGGCCTTTGAAGATGGCGCAATAGGCTAAGTGTTCGGCTGGCAACCTGAAGGTGGCCGGTTCGAATCCCGCTTGGAGTGCATACAGTCGTTGTGTCCTTGGGCAAGACACTTCACCCACCTTTGCCTGTGTGTGAATGTGTGTGAGTGATTGGTGGTGGTCGGAGGGGCCCGTAGGCGCAGAATGGCAGCCACGCTTCCATCAGTCTGCCCCAGGGCAGCTGTGGCTACAGAAGTAGCTTACCACCACCGAGTGTGACTGAGGAGTGAATGAATAATGCGATGTAAAGCGCCTTGAGTATTAGAAAGGCGCTATATAAATCCCATCCATTATTACTTAGAGGTGCAAATTGGTATTTTTGTAATCGTAATCATGAGTAGATACCAAAGATAACATTGCTTATATTAGGCATATTCTGGGAACATTCACTTCACAGATGCAGCCTGACCATAACCCGGTGGATGGGCCGCCGATAGCATCCCAATGGACATGCTGCCGAGAGTAAAGAAGGACCCGGCAGAGGTCCAACGAGAACTAGGTACAATCCGACAATAAAGTATCATTGAATTGAATTGACCTGCTGAGTTCCTCCAGAACTTTGTTTTTTTTGCTCAAGTATTGGTTTATTTATCAAGGAAGTGCCATTAAAGATTGCGGTTGGCAAAATCCCCGTGTTTAAAGGTCTTCCTCACGATTTGTTCACTCTTATGGATTCACTACCCTTTGATTTCTCAGTTCTTTGTACAGTCGTACTTTGATTTGATTTCAGTTCTATCGTTAGTTCTTTTAATAGATGGTAGCAACAACAAACACAGTATTCCATCCATTAGTTAAGAACTAATAGAACCCATTGACAGCTGCCTTAATAGCAGATGAAAACCAGAACATAGCTGAAATACCTATTAATTAATTATTAAATTGTTTCCTTCACCATACTGTTATTTCAGAATGTAGTGAGCAGATGATCAGGCTTCGCAACACCCATACTCATTCTGGCTTACGTTGTAGCAATTACAACTCCCAGTGTAATATAGAATATCTGCATGGATATAAGAAAAAAGATGCACAATCCACCAGGATTTAAAACTACCGAAGCAACTTCTCCAGCTTATTCTGCTTGTTTTACTACCATATTATCTTTCTGACCATAAGTCTATAGCATATACTATAGGGGAGAACCAGTGGTAGGGGAGAACCAGTGGATGTGTTGTATCTGGACTTTCAGAAGGCTTTCGACAAGGTCCCACATAAGAGATTAGTATACAAACTTAAAGCACACGGTATTGGGGGTTCAGTATTGATGTGGATAGAGAACTGGCTGGCAGACAGGAAGCAAAGAGTAGGAGTAAACGGGTCCTTTTCACAATGGCGGGCAGTGACTAGTGGGGTACCGCAAGGCTCAGTGCTGGGACCCCAACTATTTACAGTATATATTAATGATCTGGATGAGGGAATTGAAGGCAACATCTCCAAGTTTGCGGATGACACTAAGCTGGGGGGCAGTGTTAGCTGTGAGGAGGATGCTAGGAGACTGCAAGGTGACTTGGATAGGCTGGGTGAGTGGGCAAATGTATGGCAGATGCAGTATAATGTGGATACATGTGAGGTTATCCACTTTGGTGGCAAAAAATAGGAAAGCAGACTATTATCTAAATGGTGGCTGATTAGGAAAAGGGGAGATGCAATGAGACCTGGGTGTCATGGTACACCAGTCATTGAAAGTAGGCATGCAGGTGCAGCAGGCAGTGAAGAAAGCGAATGGTATGTTAGCTTTCATAGCAAAAGGATTTGAGTATAGGAGCAGGGAAGTTCTACTGCAGTTGTACAGGGTCTTGGTGAGACCACACCTGGAGTATTGCGTACAGTTTTGGTCTCCAAATCTGCCATAGAGGGAGTGCAGAGAAGGTTCACCAGACTGATTCCTGTGATGTCAGGACTTTAATATGAAGAAAGACTGGATAGACTCGACTTATACTCGCTAGAATTTAGGAGATTGAGGGGGGATCTTATAGAAGCTTACAAAATTCTTAAGGGGTTGGACAGGCTAAATGCAGGAAGATTGTTCCCGATGTTGGGGAAGTCCAGGACAAGGGGTCACAGCTTAAGGATAAGGGGGAAATCGTTTAAGACCGAGATGAGAAAAACATTTTTCACACAGAGAGTGGTGAATCTCTGGAACTCTCTGCCACAGAGGGCAGTTGAGGCCAGTTCATTGGCTATATTTAAGAGGAAGTTAGATGTGGCCCTTGTGGCTAAAGGGATCAGGGGGTATGGAGAGAAGGCAGGTACGGGATACTGAGTTGGATGATCAGCCATGATCATATTGAATGGCGGTGCAGGCTCGAAGGGCCGAATGGCCTACTCCTGCACCCATTTTCTATGTATCTATGTATCTATATATAAGAGAGCGCGTGGGCTTATACAGAAGCAAGGGATATGGGGAGAAAGCAGGAATGGGGTACTGATTTTGGATGATCAGCCATGATAATATTGAATGTATGGCTCGAAGAGCTGAAAGGCCTACTCCTATTTTCTATGTTTCTATAGCAAATAAAGTGTTGAAGTAACTCAGCGGGTCTGTGGAAGAAATGGTTGGGTGACAGATTGAGTCAAGACACTTCTTCAGACACTTCTGCATAAATCATTAAAGGTGGCAGTGGTAAGTAAAGCATATAGGACCTTGTGCTTCATAAATAAAGACAGTGTACAAAAGCTGGAAGGCTATGTCCAATTTGTAAAAAAAATTGGTTTGAAAGCAAATGTTTCCAACTTTGGTCATCTCATATTTGAACCTATAGAAAGTGCAGACAAGAATGACCAGATTTTGTAAACAAAGTGCTAGAGTAACTCAGCGGGTCAGGCAGCAGCTTTGGAGGACGTAGATAGGCGATGTTTCAAGCCTAAATTCTTCAGACCTCAATTGTGCCAGAAATGTAGAATTCTAGCCCTTAGATTAGAGTGGAGCGTCTCAGTTTATTATTCATTGAACATACCCTGTACATTTCACTAAACTAAACTAAACTAAACATAGAGGGTTGATCGAAGACTTGATAGAAGGTGTACAAGATCAGGCCAGTGTAGAGAGGATAAATGGTTCAAGGATCAGGGACACAGATGTAATGTTTTAGCAGAAGACAAGAGTGATATGAGGAGCCCTTATTTTAAATGTTAGAAATTGGAATTCATCTCTACAAGTATACACTCTCAATGAGAGGGAAATGGGATAAGTATTTGAGAGAGCTTAATTTGCAGGTTATGGGGAAAGAGCAGGAGAATTAAATTATTTGGCTCTCTTTATTCGTAACTGGCACAGACTCAATTGGACAAATGGTTTCCCTCTATGCTGCAATAATTGCATAATTCTAGACAATTAGTGGTGTCATTGAAGTGCAGAGTGGGTGGTTAGGTCTTTACTTAATGGAGAGGACTATTGCCAGGTACAAACATGGTAGAAGTATTCCACCTAGTTCTAACATTGTCCATGTCCTTCTGCAAGTTAATGGACCATTTAATTATTCAAACTTTGTCAATGGAGCAGTTCAAGTATCAAGCATGCAATTAAAAAAAAACCTCCAAAAATCAGCAACACCCTTTTTCCTGGCTGAGGAAGTTGTGATTTAAAAAAATTGCCATTGACCACTGTGAATATTTCCTCTAGTGGGCAAGTATCATTTTTATGCCACAGTGGTTTTCTTTGTAATTTACTGCCCATTAATTTGCATGTGTCTTGACAGACTTGTGGTATATTTCATACAAAGGAAATTGTTTTCAAAATGCAGTTCTGGTTGCTCATTTGCATATTTCAAGTTTATGGATTTTGAAAGTAACAGTTGGATGATGGACTGCAGTTCAAGTTAAAATATTTAACTGGTGTAAGAGTAAGTAGTCTTGCAAAATATAATTATGAACATAATGTATCACTCAGGGTGCATCTTTACAGAATCCTAGAAATTTACAATAAACGAGGAGGCCAATTGGTCCACAATCTGTACTGATCGCAAAAGAGCCATGGAATCTAAATTTATTTCTAGTTCTTGTCCATATCCTTCCACCAGTCATACCAATAATTTATAATTGATGTTCAAGGGTGTTTGCCTCCATACCTGTTCAAGCAACAATTTCAGATGCTCCCCTTCCTTTACCACCAGAAAAAAATCTCAACTCTATTTTAATGGTCCTGTGCATTTTTCATTTATTCCCCCTAGTTATTGTCCTCTTTGGTAATCAGAATAAGGCATTGTACTTATCTTAGCCAAAGATGGAATTAAAAAATGTGTGACAACCCTTTTATGCGAGGCATAACACTAACATTGAGGAACAACCACTTTGTGTTCAATTCCACAAATGAGTTAACTAATTGTAACATACAGTATAATATCCAGAAATAACTTACCAAACATAGCCATTTGCAGTCCTTCAGGGAATGGTTCGACTGTCCTATTTCCATTAACATGATGTTTTCCTGAAAAATGCAAGAAGCATAACATTTAAAATAACGACAAAACAGAATGCAAGTTGCTGATTCAATTAGGGAAATATCACACCAACATTTTTCTGGAAGAAAGGCAGTTTCAGTAAAATGGTGTTGATTCAATCAATCTCTTAAATTGTTCAAACTTAAATCTATGGTAAAATAAAACCCAAAGAAAACATCTTTGTCAGGTGGCCAAACATAATCAACTCTTTTTTTTAAAAGGACTCAATCAGTACAACTATTTATGTTTAGTAATAAAGTCACACCATTTTGATGCTTTCATGTGAATGCCTACCATTGTGTCATATTGTTCCATCAAATCAATAGAAATTAAAAAACTGGATCTAAAAAATGGTAAAAATAATGGTGGGTGCCAAACAGTGGGTAGGTTCTCCAATATGATAAAAGGATACTGTACTATTGGCAGGAGATTAAAATGGCGCTTCTGCAGGCTTGAATCTAGGATGTGTGCTGCCTTCCTGGCCCCAGGGCCAATGTTGCCAAAGAATGATTGCAAGTCATTCTAAGGGGAGAAGTCATAGTTCATCTTAATACTAGGACACAGATAAAATAAATAATGAGATCTTGGAATTTGAATTCAAAGAGCTAGGTTGTAAATTCAAAAGTCTTAAGCTTGTAAGCTATTGATTACTTTCACTACCACATGCTAGCAAGTATAGGAATGGGAAGAGACATCAGGCGAACATGTGGCTCAAGAGATGGTGCAGAAAGAGGGGCTATAGATTTCTGAATCACTAATACTGTTTTAAGGGAAGTGAGACCTGCACAAGGCATATGGTTTGGTCCTGAACCAGAATGGGACTAATATTCTTGTCAGAGGGATAAGGGACATGGTTGCCAGTGTTATGGGAAGGCTTTAATTTAAATTAATTTGGCAAGGGAATAGAACATTGAGGAGGAGTACAGTAGTAAATAAAGAACAGAAAAATGTGGTTTTAAAACTGTCAATCTTGTAGGCAAATCATACATAGACGAGGAACACGGGAGGTATGCAAAGTTGGTCTTCATTTATTTTAGTGCCAAAGTAGTGAAAAGAAGTATATCAATAGGATATTTATTTTTAAAATGTCCTGTTGAAAATTGAAAAGATTCGGTATGTCGATAAATACTCTATTGAACTTCTACAGGTGTACATTGTGCACATATTGCCTGGTGGCATCAAGGCCTAGTTTGGCAACGTAAGTATCCAGGAGCAAAGGGGATTACGGAGTGGTAGACATCACAGATATGACCTCCACATCATCAAAGGGATCTACAGATGGTGCTGCCTCAAAAAGACAGTCAATATCATCAAAAACCCATATAACCCTGGCCATGGCCTCATTACATTTCCACCATCGGGAAGAAGGTGCAGGAGACTGAAAACTGTGACCATTAGATTCAAGAATAGCTACTTCCCAATAACCATCAGGCTTTTGAACACTACAAAATACAAACCTCAGCAACTATTAACTTTTTGGGGCATTATTATATATTATGTGTTTGCAGGCCTGTGAAGCTGCAGCGAGTAAGAATTTCAATTTTCCGTTGTTGGTATATATGACAAATAAACACTCTCAAATCACTTGACTATGCTGGCAATCTGATTAGAATTCAGGCAGCACAAAGGACAGGCATGGGATGAACAAATGATGAGGGTTAGTATGACACTGCATACATATCTGCATGATGTACTGCCTGTAACACATTCAGGGAGATTGTCTTGTTTTCCATTGACCTAGAAACTAGACTAATGATGGAAAGCATGCAAAGGCAAAAATGTGTCTGCAATTTATGATGGCTTAGATACCAGTGTGCTGAGCACGTTGCACTCTTGTCCTGTTTTGTTTGGTCCATAGGGAAATTGCGAAATGGATTTCGCCTCACACATAGCCCCTCCATCACATCCTTGATGCAGCAGTTTACAGAAGATGTAAGCCATCAGAAACCATACAAAATATAAACAGAAAATGCCAGAAACACTCAAAGATGCTACCTGACCTGCTGAGTATTTTCAGCATTTTCTACGTTTATTTCAGATTCACAGCATCTTTTTAAATATTTTGTTCAGATATCAACTGCTGTGTTTTGGAACCCTCTCGGTACACATAATTTGGTTTGAGAACTTACATGTGGCTTCAACGTGTCATAATTCTAAGACGATCTCTTCAGTGCTCAAACATAGATTGCATCTCACCTAAGTGAAATTCTCCACCTTGTTACTTGGTGTTCATTATAATTCCTTATTCTCCCCTCTTCTGATGTCCTCTGTGATTTCATTTTCTCCATTTCTCCTCCAATCCCTTAAGCAACCCCCAAAAATACATATGTGATAAGAATACACTGTAGCGGCACCTGGTGGTGCCTTTGGGTAGTCAAACCCTCGGATTGGCTGCTCTATTCATGTGGGCGCGGGGAGCATTATTCGCGTGCTTTTACCAAGCCCCAATTCATTCTAGCGCCACACTTGTGGATGCAATATCGTTTTGATGGCTATCCATTCGACTCGACACTGCATATATTGTTTTACCATTCAAAATAAAACCCTTCGAATTCACTCGCTGTCTCGACTCGCCAAACTGGTGACCCCGACGCGTCCAATCGTATATTGGACGCTGACAATACAAGCCGCCGGCGTTCCCGACGCTGTGGCCTCAAACTGCCCATGTTCTGGGCTGAACAGCCACAGGTTTGGAAGCGCCATTTCATCTCCGCAACATCGCGGTAGACGACACAAAATACTTCCATGTCGTCGGTGCGCTCACACAGGAGACGGATTCGCTGCTACTGGCGTTCCTACAAGACCCTCTGCCGCTCGCTTAATACGAAGGCCTCAAAGCCCTCCTTCTCCACACATTCGGGCTCAGCCGCTGAGACCGCGCCGCCCGCCTCTTACACATGGACGGGTTGGGCGATCGCAGGCCATCCGCGCTGATGGCTGAAATGCTCGCCCTGATGGATGGCCACTGCCCGTGTCTGCTCATTGAACAGGCGTTCTTGGAGCAGATGTCTGACGACATCTGCCTCATGCTCGCCAGTGCCGATTTTGCTGACCCCATAGAGGGCCGACGAACTCTGGTTGGCAAAACAGCAAGATGGCAGCTCCATCAACCGGGACCACGACGACGCTCTGCCCACGGCTTCCATCGCAGAGTCACAGCCACTCGCCGGGGACAGGGGTAAGCACAAATGGTGCTTCTACCATCTCCGCTGGGGTGCTGAAGCTCGACACTGCTGTGGGCGGTGTCCTGGAGCAGCTCGTCGACGGCTGTTGGCAGCCGCTGGCCTTTTTCAGCAGTCAACTACGAGCTCCCAAGCGCAACTACAGCGTCTTCGACAGAGAGCTCCTGGCGTTGTACCTGGCCATCAGGCACTTCCGCTAATTGCTCGAAGGTCGAATTGTCACTGCCTTCACTGACCACAAACCCCTTACCTTTGCCTTGGGTAAGGTCTCCGACCCGTGGTCCGCCCGCTAGCAGCAGCACCTCACTTACGTATCAGAGTTCACTACGGACGTTCAGCACATCGCGGGCAAGCTCAACACCGTCGCCGACGCTCTGTCCCACCCCGACCTCCCCTCCAGAGGACCATTGGGCACGATGGTACTCTGCGATGTCTTCATGGGTCGACCTCGCCCCATCGTCCCCATAAGTTGGCGTCTCCGGAACTTTGACTCCATTCACGGTCTGGCCCACCCGTCCATACGGGCGACCTCCGTGCTGGTGGCAGACAAGTTTGTTTGGCACGGTCTCTGCAAGCAGGTGGTGGCCTGGGCCTGTGCCTGCCTTCTCTGCCAGACCTCCAAGGTCCAGAGGCACGTGCGGCCCCCGGTGCAGGATTTCGATGTCCCCGCGGGCCGTTTCTTGCATATTCACGTTGAGCTGGTGGGCCCGTTGCTGACATCTCGCGGCACCACCCACTTACTCACCGTCGTGGACCAATTCACGAGGTGGCCGGAGGCTATCCCGCTATCGGACACCTCCACCGCGGCCTGCGCTCAGGCCCTGGCGGCCAACTGGATTGCCCTGTTCGGGGTCACGTCGGATACCTCCACCAACCGGGGGGCCCAATTCACTTCCGCTTTATGGTCTTCCCTCACTCAGTTACATCACACCACCGCCTACCACCCACAGGCCAACGGGCTCGTTGAGCGTTTTCACCGCCACCTCAAGTCGGCGTTGAAGGCTGGCTCGCGGGTCCAAACAGGGTGGACCAGTTGCCGTGGGTGCTACACGGGATCTGCACCGCCCACAAGGAGGACTTGGCCGCTTCCTCCGCCGAGCTTGTGTACGGCTCGGCCCTGCGGATGCCTGGGGACTTTCTCCCTGCCGTCCGAGGATGGGTGGACTCTGCCCCGGCGTTGTTGGCAACCTTCCGGGAGCGGGTGAGTGGGCTAGCTCCAGTTCCCACTTCGCGGCACGGTTCGCCAGCTGTGCACGTGCCGTCGGTTCTGCAACATTGTACCTTTGTTTTTGTTCTCAGGGACGCTCACCGATCCCCCTTGCAGTGTGTCTACAAGGGGCCGTTCCTGTCTGGTCTCGCCACCTTCACCTTGGACGTGGGGGGCCGGGAGGAGTTCGTCTCCGTCAGTCAACTCAAGCCCGCCCATGTCAACGTTGAGGTCGTCCGCCGGCCGATCCAGCTGCACCAGTTGTGCCCGTTTCTCCCGACCCGGTTGTACCCGTTCCTTCCGCCCCGTTATGGTCTCCTGGTCCTGTTCGACCAGTTCCTCTTGTTACGCCCGCCCCGCCTCTGCTGACCATGCATTCTGGTCGCTGTGTCCGAGTCCCTGCTTGGTTCCATACCTCGGGTTCTGGAGGGTGTCCTGTAGCGGTACCTGATGGTGCCTTGGGGTAGTCAAGCCCTCGGATTGGCTGCTCTACTCACGTGGGCGCGGGGAGCATTATTTGTGCGCTTTTACCGAGTTAATTCATTCTAGCGCCACACTTGTGGATGCAACATCGTTTTGTTGGCTGTCTATTCGACTTGAGTTTATTCATTGTTTTATCGTTCAGAATAAAACCTTTCAAATTCACTCACTGTCTCGACTTGCCAAAACACACTATAAAGCAGCCTAAATTATTCCAAGGTACACAAAAATGCATTAGAAACTCAGCGTGTGCAGCAGCATCTTTGGAGTTAAGGAAATAGGCAACGTTTCAGGCCGAAACCCTTCTTCAGACTGAATTATTCCAATGCTGGCACATGGTGTAAAAAACAAGCTGAACACAGAAAATAAAGTTAAAGTGCCCGTGGTTGAAAATAAAATGTAGATCTGACCTTGTATAGTAAGGAAGGCCCATATTCAGCCAACCGAGTCCATGCCGACAAACAATCACCCGTACAATAGTTCTATTCTACACACTAACAACAATTTTACAGAAGCAAATTAACCTACAGACCTGGGTGGAAGATTGCAACCTTCTCATGGTTCGCCCTGTTTCGGCGACTGCAATCAACCCGGTGTGCACATTCAAATAAGATCAAATGGAACAAGTTGTCCTACAACCTTAGGCTGTGCATGCCATACTCAAGAAGAAGAAGACCTACAGACCTGCAAGTATGCAGATATGCATATGCAAGTGTGCAGTCAAGTCACTCTGAATGGAGCTTCAATCCACAAGCCTTTGAGTAAGATGTTCAACTGACCCAAACTGACAAGACTGTTCCAAAAAGATACCACGCATGTATATAAATGACATCTGCATTGCAACAAGAAAATTCTAGATTCACCTAAAATTCTTGCCATAACAACAAAACCGGCTGGCACCAGCAATGGGTGCCTTGTCACAGTCTGTCTGTCCCTTTCTTCTTCGTTGTTTTTTTAGTATGTTAAATGTATGTTTTTAGTGTTCTTTAGCTTGTTTTATGTGGAATGTGGGGGGTGGGGGAGGGGGTTGGGGGAAACTTTTTCTAATCTCTTACCTCGACGGAGATGCAATTTTTTTACATATCGTATCTCCGTCTGCACTGCGGTAAAACATCGAGGAGTTAGCGACCTTTGGTGGAGACTGATTTCTAGAGCTCCATCGCGGGTAGCCTGCGGGACTTTAACATCACGGAGCCAGCGATTCTTTTGACAGGGATCGATCTCTAAGCTCCACCACGGGTGCCTGTGGACTTTAACATCATGGAGCTCGTGGTCTCAGAGACCTACATCGGGAACACCAAGCCGCAGGAGCTATGACTGCCCCGACGCAGGAGCTTTGGTCCCTGACGCGGGAGCATCAATCGCCCCGACACGGAAGCTTCGACGCCCTGACGCGGGAGTTTCGATCGCCCCAACATGGATGCTTCGAGCACCCCAACTTCAGATGGTTCAACTGCCCCGACCGCGGTAGAAAAATGAGGGAAGAAGATTACACTTATGGCCTTCCATCACAGTGAGGAATGTGGGGTATCCGCTGTGGTGGATGTTTGTTAACTTTTATGCAGTTGTGAGTCTTGTTGCTTTTTTAGTATGGCTGTGTTGTAATTCGCATATCACTGTACCTTAATTGGTATACGTTACAATAAAAGACCTTTGAAACCTTTGAAACTTAGAATTGATTTATCAGAAACACCACATTTTACATTAATATGTTACTTTCATACCCCAACATGTCCACCTGAAATGGTAATTCTTTTAAAGCTGATATGGTATCTGTATATAAAAAAAATACGTCAATTCAGTTCAGTATGAAAAATACGAAAGAACTCAACTGCATTCAAGTTTCCTTGAGACCTATTTAGTTTACTTTCAATATCCCACAATATCTGTCAACAAGCTGCTTGTACAACACATTTACATCATACAGTAAATCATCCAGGAAAACCTGTCAGGAAATATTTTTTTTGCTCAATTATCCGTCACATAACAGGATGGCAGGCAAAAATCAAATATAAAGTTATATTTATAATTGCAAAAAATAATTTATTGCTCAGCTGGGTGTCTAAAGTCAGAGTGCAGTATTAATGTGCAAATTCTGCAAGGGACTGAAGTAAATTAGACTGAAAAAACAATTGTGGCTAATTAGGATACTCTGGACCAGAACAGTTCCTGGATTACTTCTGTCATGTTACTTGACGATTCCTATAATCATAAATATTTTATCTCTAACCATGAACAAGAGACATGTCAGTCATGACAATTCGATTTATTTCCAAAATGACTATATCTGTGCTTTAAAATATTTTACACTCTAGCTTTAAGATGAGAGAGTCAAAAATCTACAGGAGATGTACGAGGCAAGTTTTTTTACAGAGAGGATGGTGGGTGCCTGGAATGCGCTGCCACGGATAGTGGTGGTGGTGGCAGTTTCAGAGACTTTTAGATAGGCATACAGATACGCTGAGAATGGAGGGGTATGGATCATAGAAATATAGAAACATAGAAAATAGGTGCAGGAGTACTGGCCATTCGAACCTTCGGGCCTGCACCACCATTCAATATGATCATGGCTGATCATCCAACTCAGTATCCTGTACCTGCCTTCTCTCCATACCCCCTAATCCCTTTAGCCACAAGGGCCACATCTAACCCTCTTAAATATAGCCAATGAACTGGCCTCAACTACCTTCTGTGGCAGAGAATTCCACAGATTCACCACTCTCTGTGTGAAAAGTGTTTTTCTCTTCTCGGTCCTAAAATACTTCCCCCTTATCCTTAAACTGTGACCCCTTGTTCTGGACATTCCCCAACATCGGGAACAATCTTCCGCATCTAGCCTGTCCAACCCCTTAAGAATTTTGTAAGTTTCTATAAGATCCCCCATCAATGCCAGATATAACACACCCAAGTTTCTCCATTATCCAATCTATAGTTACAGGTTTACATTCTGAAAAATTCTATAAGATGGTAAGACATGATTTAACGTTAATAAATCCATGCTGGGCTTTCAAATGTGTGCTATCCATCTTGCGGAAGATAGAGAAAAAAGATATAGCACCATAAAAAAGGAAAAAACGTAAAAGAGCCAGAGGAAGAAAAAGCTGCTCCCCTAACCCCTCCTCCCCTCTCTCTCCCACCTCCTCCCCTCTCTCCCATCCTCTCTCTCTCCCCCTCCTCCCTCTCCACCTCCCCCTCTCCCCCCCCTCTCCCACCCCCCCTCTCCCTCCCTTCCCCCCTCGCCTTGTTTGGACATCTGCCTGTCTGTCTGCATGCGAGCGAGCCATCTCAAGGAACTACGGTTCACGATAGCGAAACGGTACACGATAGCGCAAACATTTTTGCAGAACCTTACTCATCTTTTTCCCGTCGTCGTTCTTACAAGTAACCTTCAGATTTGATGTTATATTTCACAAGTTATTGATATTTAAAGTTTTGAAAAACCAACTTTGAAAATAATAGCTCCCTTTGAGAGGAAGACTCTTCCAGCAGCTTCCAGTGATGATGTCACAATGGCATCTCACAGTCGTCCAATCACAATGGGATCTCATTTACACAAGCTGGCGTGAAGATTCCGAAAACCGAAAATGACATCACAATGTGATCTCTGCTGCCAATACACAAGCTATGAGAGTGTTTTTACATTCTTGTAAGGAGGTGGACGTAGTGGGGGAGATTTAAAAGATTTAAAGTGACATTTAAAAGTGGGATTTCTTCAAATCTGCACTGGCAGTTAGGCAGTTAGGCAGTTATATCGTCACAATGCCTATCCCTACGTTTCTATCCCTATCTGAGTCCTTCACACTAAATGTCCTTCAGGGAAAGAATCTGCCAGCCTAACCCAGCACAGCAAACTTTAATGATTAGATTTGGATAACAAAAGATGGCCTTGTCGGTGGCACCTACATCACATTAAATCTTAGTGCAATTGCATTTTTTTTAAAGTTTAAAATGACCTGCACAGTTGGGGGCTATGAGTGAGTGGTGGAATATTGCATTGGGGGAACGGGTTACGTTGGGGGAATGGGTTAGTGGTGGAATCTTACGTTGGGGATGGGTTGCATTGGGGTCCAGGCCTTCCGTGTGACAGGGACCCAACGGGTGAGTGGTAGAATCTTACGTTGGGGAACAGGTTGTGTTGGGTGGCCTGGCCTCCCATGGGGGCTATAGGTGAGTGGTGGATTATTGCGTTGGGGGAACGGGTTACGTTGGGGGAACGGGTGAGTGGTGGATTATTGCGTTGGGGACGGGGCCCAACAGGTCCCACTTGGTCTAGTATTTGCTAAAAGAGTTTTCAATAGAATTGAACATTTTGTAATTGGCACTGAATATCCACACTTCCAACCTGTTAATACTATTGAGGAAAGGTCATTGATGATAAAGCTGAAGATATTTTGGGGCCCCTGAACAATTTCTGAGGAACTCCTGCAGTGATGTACTGGGGCTAGGATGATTGATCACTAGAGCCAGGATGTTTAGGCGCTAAAAATCATGAAATAGGCAGGCAAAAAGGCATAATAAAATTACAAAAAAGGCACCAAAAAGGCATTTATTGACAAAAAAGGCATAAAAAGGTATTTATTTCCTCCACCAAAATATGGTTAAAAATGATAATTATAAAGGTATACTACATTAAATGACCAAAGTTGCCTGGTTGCACATAACTACCAGCATTTTTTCAAATTATCTGGTGTTAAACTATGCTGTCTGTCAGACAGAATATGCTACAGTTGTGAAAAACATCTTTCTACCCCAGCTGAGGTCACTGGTGCATACCTGAAACAAGCTACAAACTCTACATTCATGTCGATATCTTGTGCATTACAACTACCTTTGAGAACTTTAGCTATAGAAACATAGAAACATAGAAATTAGGTGCAGGAGTAGGCCATTCGGCCCTTCGAGCCTGCACCGCCATTCAATATGATCATGGCTGATCATCCAAATCAGTATCCCGTACCTGCCTTCTCTCCATACCCTCTGATCCCCTTAGCCACAAGGGCCACATCTAACTCCCTCTTAAATATAGCCAATGAACTGGCCTCAACTACCCTCTGTGGCAGAGAGTTCCAGAGATTCACCACTCTGTGTGAAAAAAGTTTTTCTCATCTCGGTTTTAAAGGATTTCCCCCTTATCCTTAAGCTGTGACCCCTTGTCCTGGACTTCCCCAACATCGGGAACAATCTTCCTGCATCTAGCCTGTCCAACCCCTTAAGAATTTTGTAAGTTTCTATAAGATCCCCTCTCTATAAGATCCCCTCTCTATGTTTTGTATTTCTTCAAGATCTTTATCAGCTAAAATCATCCTCTCACATTTTCCTAGTATGTCTTCACCTGCATCGTCAGGAACTTTAAGTACAAAGCACAGCAAGTGAAGATGTAAACAACTGAGCAATAGTTCAGCTCTTTGACTTCTCCTTTGATGGTTGGCCTGCCTCCAGTGTACCAATTACCACATTGGCAACAAATCTCCCCACAGCATCAGTTATCTCGTCTATTGAGATACATATTTTGTTGCATGCAACTTCATCTCTAATTTTCTGCACACCAATGTTGTGCAATTTTTCCATAATGATGACTCGCCTGGTATGTTCCTCTGTGTATTTCCCTAAAAAACCTCTGAGAGATTTGTTTTCCAATTTCCACAGTGGAATTCCAGCATCAATGAATGCGTTGCACAGATCACTCGAAAACTCAGATTTGCGATTGGAGCCAGCAGTAAATGTTGTGAGGAGACAAGCTTGCGTATATCCTACCTTCTGTTTCTCTGCCGCCAACTTGTGTTTAGCTGTCTGTACATGCATGGAGATGAAATATTTTTTCTCATGATTCACTGTTTACTCACATGCGTTGCAAAACAGAACACAGTTGTCTGTAGAGAATATATCACTCCTGTACACTCTCACCAAATCGTTCAGTTTTTTACAAGGCGTTGATTTTAGGCATTTTGACGCTTGCAGCAGTAGATCCTACAGGAGTAGGGATGCAGACCTCTACAGGCAGGCCAAGTACAAGCTGAGAAGAGGAATCAGAGATGCCAAGGAAAGGTGCTCTGAGAAGTTGAGGGGCAAGTTCTCAGCAAATGACTCTTCAGTGTGGAAGGGCTTGTAAGAAATCACAAGCTACAAGAGGCATTTACGGCAAGATCCTGGCTCTATAGATCACCAATCAGTCATAGCATCATCTTTTGTACAAGATATCCTGCCTTTGGAAGGATTCTCCCTTAAGACTCACAAACTTGTTTTACCAACGCTTCTTAATGCTACATTCAAATGCTGTAAAATGTCATGGGTAATCATTCTCATCTCAACTCTTCAATTCCGCTCTTTTTTTTTTTTTTTTATTTAAAAATATTTTATTTATTAGAAGTGAGTACAATGCATTGGTACAAAAACGATGTTAACATATTACATTCTCTGTACAACTTCTTTTTTTTTTTAAAGAGAGAAGTGAGAAAGGAGAGAAGAAAAAGAGGTTGTGAAAAGTGAAGAATAGATTAGTGAGCGTGGGTGAAAAACCAATAAAGAAAAAGTGAAAGAGAAGGAATAAGTGAAGAAGGAAAGCAGGAGGGAGATTATTCCATTGCCACAGTGAGATGTTTTTTTTTTAAATATTCTAAATCATCTTTCACCTATACCTGAAACTATTGGTTTTCATGATACTATGTCACCACATGAATCCAAGAAATTAATAAATGGGGACCAACTCCTTAAGAATAGGTCTTGTTTGTCTATTAGGAGGAGTCTCATTTCTTCCAAATGTGCTGTGTCCAGCATATTACTGATCCTCATTTTAAATGTTGGTATATTAGCATTTTTCCAAGATTTAAGTATAAGTTTTTTTGCTGTTATTAACCCATAATAGAAAAATGAGTTTTGGTGTGTATTTAATTTGTTCCCATCTCCACTTACTCCAAATATAATCATTTCAGTGTTAGGTTCCATTTTTGTCTTAAATAGCTTTGAGAATATATCAAATATATCACACCAAAATTTATAAAGTTTTGAACAAGAGACAAATGAGTGCGTAATATTGGCATTTTGAGAAAGACATTTATCACAGATGGGAGAAATATTTGGATAAAATTTATTCAACCTAGTTTTGGAATAATATAATCTATGTAATATTTTAAATTGAATTAAGTTATGTCTAGCATTGATCGAACATTTATGTATATGTATCAAATATTTTTCCCATGTTTCTTTTGAGATTTTTATCATTAATTCTTTTTCCAAGTCTTCTCTAATTGCCTCTGTTGATGGTAATTCTATATTTAAAATAATGTTATACAAGTATGATATTAATTTTGTTGACTCCGCATTGATATTCATTACTTCTTCCAGTGGGTCTAAAATTATACTTTGGAATCTTGGTATATATTTCTTCATAAAGTCACATACCTGTAGGTATTTAAAATATTGATTGTTATTCAATTTAAATTTTGATTTTAGTTGTTGAAATGATAATAAATTTCCCAATTCATACAAATCACCTACCTTTTTAATTCCCACTTTTTCCCATTGTTTATATGTTTTATCCATACCAGATGGTTTAAATACTGGGTTATTCACTATTGGTGTTAACACTGATAAATTTCTTATTTTTAAAGTTAATTTTATTTGTTTCCAGATTCGTATTGTATTTTGTATAATTGGATTCTTCTTATATAACATATTATTCAGCTTTATTGGGGGGAAAATGATCGCTCCTAGATCGTAGGGGGCGCAATCCTCTTTCTCCATTCTTATCCATTCCAACTGTTGAGCAGAACTGTCCAACCAATAAATTATATTTTTAATATGTACTGCCCAATAATAGTATAGAAAATTAGGTAATGCAACCCCCCCCCCCCCCCCCCCCCCCACCTCTTTGGGTTTGCACAAGTGATTTCTTTTAATTCTATGTGCTTTATAATCCCAAATAAAATTAAAAATATTCGAGTCTAATCTAAAAAAAAAGTGTTTTGGTATATATATCGGTATAGATTGGAATAAATATATTATTTGTGGTAGCGCTATCATTTTTATAGCGTTTATTCTGCCGATTAGTGACAGTGGGAGCGTTCTCCAAAATTTAATCAGTGAATCAAATGTATTTAATAATGGTATAAAATTAGCATTAAATAATGATTTATATCTTCTAGTAACTTGAATACCCAAATACTTAAATTTTTCCGTTGCGATTTTAAATGGAAATTTTAATAGGTGATTCGCTTTCTGGGGTTTTAATGACATAATTTCACTTTTATTCCAATTTATTCTATAACCGGAGAAAGAGCCAAATTCCTCTATTAGATTTAATAGATTCGGGATGCTCGTTTGGGAGTTTGTAATATATAAAAGTATATCATCTGCATATAGTGATATTTTATTAATAGTATCCTTAGTATTATATCCCTGAATATCCGGATGCCTTCTTATCCTTTCAGCAAGCGGCTCTATCATAAGTGCAAAAAGCAGGGGTGATAAAACACAGCCCTGCCTATTGCCCCTCGATAATTGAAATTTTGAAGATAATATATTATCAGTTAGTATTCTTGCCATTGGTTTATCATATAGTAATTTAACCCATCTGATAAAATTCTCTCTCATATTAAATTTTTGGAGTACTTTGTATAAATACTGCCATTCTACCTGATCAAATGCTTTCTCTGCATCCAGAGATATAATTGACGTCTTCCTTTTCCGTTTTGTATGAATACATTATATTAAAAAGGCGTCTCAAATTGTTAGATGATTGTCTTTTAGGTATAAACCCCGTTTGGTCCGGATTTATCAATTTATTAATATATTTACTCAATCTTCTTGCTATAGTTCTTGCTAACATTTTCTGAACTGTATTTAGGAGTGATATGGCTCTATATGAGCCCGGTTCTTCTAAGTCCTTATCTTTTTTAGGTATTAACGTAATTGTGGATTCAGCTAATGTTTCTGGTAATTTATTTTCGGTAAAGGCATATTTATATAACTTAAATAACCGTGGTACCATTAACTCCTGGAAACCTTTATAGAATTCATTATTAAAACCATCTGGTCCTGGCGTTTTCCCATTTTTCAGCTCTTTTATTGTTTCACTTATTTCTTCCCTTGTGATCTGTGCTCCTAATTCCTCTTACACAATACACAATACAATTTATTTGTCATTTGGACCCCGTTGAGGTCCAAACGAAATGTCGTTTCTGCAGCCATACATTACAAAACGAAAAAGACCCGAGACACAACACAATTTACACATACATCCATCACATCGCTGTGATGGAAGGCAAAAAAACGTATCTCTCCACTGCACTCTCCCTCTCCCCCTCCCCTCCCCCTCCCCCCCCCCCGATGTCAGAGTCAAAGTCAAAGCCTTGTTCCAAAATATCCAATTTTGGCAGATTACAATTATCTAAAAAATCTACAATTATATTGTCTTCTATTTTAGTTTTAGACGTATACAAGTTTTGATAAAATTGGGCAAACCTTTTATTAATATCCTGGGGTAACGTTAATAGTTCCCCATTCTCTGATTTGATTTTAGTAATCGTCTTTTCCTTTTCCTGTTTCTTCAATTGTCTAGCCAGAAGTTTATGTGGTTTATCACCAAATTCAAACTGTGCCTGTTTTGTGATCTGAAATAATCTTATTACTCTTGGCGATAATATTCGATTAAGTTTAAATTTCAATAATGTGATCTTATTATGTTTATCTATAGTTGGGTCTTTTGCGTTATCTAATTCTAATATTTTAATTTCCTTTTCTAAAGTCTCTTGTTCTATGGAGTTCTTTTAATTTTGGTAACTTTGATATGAGATTATAACTCCACATATAAATGCCTTAAAAGTTTCCCATAATAAAGATGGTGAAATGCCTGGTGTCTCATTTGTATCAAAAAAGAATTTCATTTGTTGTTTTAAATACTCATAACCTTGTGGATTATTAATTAACTGTGTATTAAAACGCCAAAACGATTTTATACCTGGCGTTCCCTCTAGTTTTAAAGTAAAGGTCAATGGTGAGTGATCAGAAATAATACTATTGTGATATTTAGGGTTAATCGTATAAGGAATTAATTTTGTGTCCACTAAAAAATAATCAATTCTCGAATAAGTTTTATGTACCGCTGAGTAAAATGAGTATTCCCTTCCCGTAGGGTTGACTATTCTCCATACGTCTGTTATATTAGTGTTTTTTATATATATGTTTAAAAATTCACTAGTTTTAGATTTAACCTTACTCTTCCTTACTTTTATTGATTTATCTAAATATGTATCTATAACACAATTAAAATCCCCCCCTAATATTACATTTTGGTAATTATACTCATCTATTATATCCGTGATTTTCTTAAAAAATTGGGGGTTATCAAAATTTGGTGCATAAATATTTATCAGAGTCAGTGGTGTAGAATAAATTTCTCCTGCCACTATAGTGTACCTTCCTTCCTTATCAGATATAGTGTTCTTTGATATAAATGGTATACCTTTCCGAATAATAATAGCCGTACCTCTAGCTTTAGAAGTAAATGACGAATAATAAGTTTGGCCTATCCAATTTGCTTTTAGTCTCATCTGTGTTTGTAATTTCACATGCGTTTCTTGTAAAAACGCAATATCCCCCTTTAAAGATTTTAATTGAACCATAATCTTACCCCTTTTAATTGGATCGTTCGCACCCCTAATGTTCCAACTACAAAATGTGATTCCTCCATTCCTTTTTCCCCTAATGTCTTGCATTCTTAATTAGTTTTGCTAGTTTTAATTCATGTGGTGTGGTTAAATATCTTGAGGTTTTGGGTGTGGGGTAACCGTCCCCTATTAACGTTATTTTACATCTCCTCCGTCTATTGAACCTCCATAGGAAGAAAAAAGAAGTGCGTTAAAAAATACATAGAAAAAACAGAATACTATTATTAAGTAAACCATATAACAGTGAATTATAATTTAAAAAAAAGAGTGATTTTAAGGTATCAAAAATGGGATACCTTAAATTCTCGTTGCCACCTAAGGTGGCCCAAATATTATTTGGAATTGTACATTGAGCTCAGCCCCCAAATTAAGCTGTCCTAGACAATATCATGCCATTTCCCCTTAATATAGCCAAAAATCTTAACCTACATAGAGAAAAAAAAAATGTAACCAGTCAAGCCAAAAAAAAACAACAACCAAAATTTCATCATAAAAAATTATCATCATCATTACTTTTCCACGTAATCTCTTAAATACCCAAACTTTAAACCTTCTATAATTCTTATTCCTTACTTACAATCATGAAATCATAAGACATAAGGACAGGCCTTGTCCTTATACTCAGAGATGAACCTAATTACCAGCCTGTTCCAAGGGTTAATTTTCCTTATCTTAATAGTAACCATCTTCCTGTCGGAACCTTTGGAACTATTCCAAATCCTTAACACCCCCCCCCCCCCTTTACTACAGATTTATAGTATTATAATCTTCTTATACCTATTTTCATTAGTTATTGAGTATTAGAATACATCCAGGATATATTTCCTTACATTTCATCTATTGGAATTATTTAACTGTCAGTAATTTAATAAGCTTCATATAATTAGTTGGTTCTTTACTATTTAATCTTCATTATAATAGTTAAAGCTTTAAATTCAGTCCATAATATCAGTTCTGCTGTTTTTCTTCAGCCTGTCATTTTTTCTTCAGTTGTTTATCTTCTAACTTTTCGTTCAAGGTGAAATCTGAACTCTGTCATTGAAAACACATTCCATTGAGATAAGGCTCTGGTTAGTGTCTGAAGCAGGTCCGCCATCTTAATTGTAGTACAGACTTTTATTGAAAGTTTTAATCATCATCCTTCTCAATTTTCTGTACAATCTCTTGTGCGTACTTAAGTGCCTTCTCCGGATCCCTGAATGAACGTTGAGTTGTTTTGTAAGAAATAAACATCTTGGCCGGATAGACCACGCCGTATCTTATCCCTCGTTGTCCTTGCAAAGTGTTGCTTGCTTTTTTGAATCGATTCCTTTTCTCCATTACTTCGCGAGGGTAGTCCCTATAGAATCTCACGGACTCTCCCTCGAATATAAGCCTCTCACCGTGTGGTATCATCTTCAGGAGTTTTTCCGGGGTTGAAATATCTAAGAACTTCGCAATAATTTGTCTTGGGGGAGCATTTGTTTCTCTTCGTGGAGGACCGACTCTGTGAGCCACATCAATCCTCACATTTTCCTTCAGCTTAAAGACCTCTTTGATTATTTTGGAGACAAGCTCCGGCATATCAATTCCTTGCTCTCGTCCCTCCTTTACTCCTACAATCCTTAAGTTCAGTCTTCTTGACCTCGCCTCCAAATCTTGACATTTGTCCGTCAATTTAATCAATTGCTCCCGATTATCACTTTGTTCCTTTTTCAGAATCGATATTTCACGAGCCATCTCCTTCATTTCAGTTGTAATCTTTCTGTCACGATGTCAGACTGTTTCATCTCTTCAATCAACATATCAAATTTATTTTTATGATCACTTTCTAGTCTTTCAAATTCCAGTGCTGTTCTCTGATCACAGTCACTGAGTTTCTGCTTCAGAGAAGTATACATTTCCCTTGATTCTTCTGGAGCAGCATCAATTTTCTTGGATAAATTAACTTCCAGTTTACAGAGATTGTTCTCCAGTGTAGTATTAATACTGGCAAACATTTCGGAGAAGTCTTTAGTAAGATCTTTAGTAAGATTAGCTCTTACCGTTTGTTCCAGCTGTTTCAGCTCCTTCTCCTTTTCTTTGGTCTCTCCTCTTGTAGCCATTTCAAATACTGCTTGTTGAGGAATGGACTCTTCTTCTGAGCTTTCCGTTGTTTGATATGAAACAGACTTTGTTGATTGAAGAGCTTCCAAATCTTCTTGAACCTGAAGTCTGATAGTTGCTTTCCTGGGTCCTCGTGTGAATTTTCCTTTTCTCATCTAAAGATCCCGTTAAACTCCGATTTTTTTTGTTGATTTATGATGACGTCACTCCCACGACGCCAAGCAACCTTCGGTGAGTATTTTTTTAAATCATTCCCTACTTTAAAAAGGCTTTTTATGCGATTCACGGGGAGCTGAGCTCAATGCTGTGCCCTCACCACAACATGGCCACACCGGCAGTCCTCAATTCCGCTCTTTGATTCATTTATTTGAATCATGGCTGTGATGAGGCCTAAAATTGTTTGGTCCAGGCCAAATTAAACCAGGCAACAGCATGTAGGCTATTGATGAGCAAGTGCTACTTGATTGAATTTTTCACTTTACCTTCAATCAGTTTGCTGATGATTGAGTGTAAACATTGCAATGTTTATACATGTATATGGATTGGATCGGTTTAGAGAGATATGGACCAAATGTATGTAAATGGGACTGGCTCAGTTATAAAACCTGCTTGGCATGTATGAGTTGGGCCGAAGCACACGTTTCTGTGTTGTAAAACTATATATGACTCTATTGCACTGGAGTGTTAGTCTGCAATTCGAGTGACAGTAACATGTCTCTAATATTGTGAGTGACGTGAAGGTGTGAGACAGTGTGTAGAAAGGTTTCACTAGAATGGTTCCAAGGATGAGGGATGAGGTTCTTCAGTTGTAAGGATAGAATGGAAAACTTGTAGTTGATCTATTCCAGGCAAAAAGTTTAGAAGATTTGATTATAGTCTACCTATCAGTACTGGTGCAGATAAGGTATATGAAGGGAAATGTATCCAATTTGCAGATATTTAAATCTATCCCATAGTCATTGAAAAGTCCACCTAAAAGATACAACATGGCTATCGAGATTTTTTTTTAATGTTTGAATACATACATAATTGTGATCTGGAATTTACCATCTACAAAGGTGGTGTAAGGATTTGCAAAAGGGAATTGGATCGACAGTTGAAAGAGAATTTTATAGATAACAGGGCAGGAACAAAATGGAACTGACACATGCTTGTCTAGACCTTGGCACAGTTTTGATAGGCCACATTTTTAAGGTTAGTGCAGGAGATTTTTCTGCCAGTCTATGTTTATATCCAAATATCATAACAGGTTAGCGAAGTGTAATTAATTAAGGACCTCTATAATGCAATTCAACAACATATAATTCCTGTCTCTCATTTTCACAAAACCAAATAAGCCAGGCATGTACTATTATGTGACCAGATAAGGTTAATAATCACATCATACTATTACATGGGACAGTAGTTCCAGCAGCGAGTGTCACACCCCCTAATGTGGTGAGGCATACTGGCAAGGTCATCATGCGTGTTACAGCTGACAATGTTTCATACATCATTAATTTCAACTCCAGAGGGACTGCAGAATAAAGTAGAAATGAACTAACAGCTGGCAATGGCCACATCTGAAATTTCAAAGCATCTTTATGCAATCAGTAACTTCATACGCTGCAACGCACTGGCATCTCTCCTCACAAGGGTGTTGCGAGAAGGGTGGAAGGTGATCATCATCAGGAACCATGGCCTTAACTCCCAAATCAGATTAATGATTAATTTGACAGATAGTTAAGCAAGATATCTATATTGTGGCTTTATGATATTGCTCAACAGAATACATTATCATATTCACATCTTGTGAAGGTGTAATATAGACATGGCATTCAAAGGATTAATGTTTCCTGCTTTGCAAACCAGATAACAGCAGCTGACATTACTTGTGAAGGTGTCTAGCACTTGCAAAAGCATTCAACAGTCTGCAATCTGTGATATCTTTCTTTTCCCCTCTTCCCCATCCTAAATATATGCAAATGTTCGGTGCCTGCAGGCAGCCTGCACCTCAGTCAGGCAGCCAGTAAGCAGATGAGCAGAAACGCTCTGCTGCCTCTCCCATCTGACAGTGATAGATGATCAGCCTTAACGCTGAGCTCAGGCTAATACATTCGGGCCCCTTTTGCCTTCTGTTCCAAAATGTTTTCCTCTTCAACTCAATTTCTTTGATGCACCATCCATCTTGTAAGTCAACAGGTTACCTCCTCTTTTGTATTACCTCATTTTGGCGCAATCAATCTGCTTTTAACAATTCACAGTAGTACAGGCCATAAAACATGGTCACAGCATGGTATTTATTTGTTACTGCAATCTTAATGTATAAACTGTCTTAATATTTTTTCTAAAGCTTCATCCTTCAGTTGATCCTTTGTTTTAAAACACACATTGATATTGTTATCAATTGTGTAAAATTACAAACTATATCATTATTGCTTTTGCTGTATGCATCAGAATATCATTATTCTGAACGGTGCATCATCACATCAACATTTATTGCCAAGACAACTTATTGGCTTTGAAATAATGAAAATGAACAAAACTAAACCAACACTGAACTGAACTAATACTGAATTCACATAAAAGCAGTAAGAATAATTATAATGTTATAGAACAGAATAAACGGCATCATCTATCATAGCCAAAGAAATCCAGCTCTCTGACATTGACAATAACACAGCAGACGGGAAATGGCCAGTTAAAAGAAAAGGTTCTGGCAAATGACCTGCTGAGTGTTCCCAACATTATAGGGGTTTTTTAAAGACTGAAGGGCCTGTCCCACTTGGGCGTCATTTGCGTGTCACGCAGGTGGCGCGCAAGGATTTTGAGCATCACAAAATCCTGGGGCACCGCGCGCTCACTGTGCGTCACTGCCTAGTGACCACGTCTCACCACGCACATTACGAGCTCGTCTTGCATCGTGCCGCGTAAATGACGTGCAAATAACGTCCAAGTGGGAAAGGCCTTCATGCTCGCGGGTAAAAAAAGATCAAGAGAAGATGTCTCGTTTTCACACCTTGCACTCCCATACATCTGCCACAATCATTAGGTATGTTACAAAACTTACCTTCAGCGGCGCTGCAGTTCTGTCACTGGCCGTGTGCGCGACTTTGGCGCCTTTGAAGGGGGGGGGGCGGGGTTAAAATGTGTTTTTTCTCCTACCTGTCCTGGATATATTTTCTCGGAGTGCAAGCTTTTGCTGAAGAATTGTTCCCACGGCCGTTCTCTGAATTTTTTTTTAAATGGCCTGATAATTTCAGCACTGGAGTAATTTAAAAATCAGTTTCTAAAGCCGTGAACGCCGACACCGGGGACGGATTTCACGTACGGGACAGGTAAAGGAAAGCCGTTTATTTTATGTGTAAACTTGCTTCTTAGGATGCCTTTAATCCACATTTTACGTTGCGAAACGGTGATTTAGGACCCATACGAACCAGCAGTACTTTTCCTGCCGATATGGGGTTTAAATTCACCGCAACCGTAATGTTCCAAACGATCGCGTTCCTCAAAAACCCACTTGCAAGATGATTTAAATGGCCATTAATTTATGGGAATTAAACACTAAATTCCTTCCATTTGGCCTATAAATCCATGACAATGAGATTTTAAAATCATGTTATATTGTGAATTCTTGTGTGATTGTTATTTGGACACTTAAGCTATTTAAAAAATGTTAATCTTTTCTTAAGAAATGGATGGATGTTTAGATCTAGTAATTGAATTTTGTAATTAGCTACAATTGGGTAACTGACTAATTATATGCTTTAATTTCAGGTCATCCAAATAAGATTGTTTCATATTTGTTTCAGAATGTTTCAATCTATAATAACTGAACATTTCTTTCAGTTCACTTAATTTTTAAGAAAGTTATGGGCTTTTGACTGTCCTTGATCACAGCTTTTGTGTTAAGTCAATGGAAAAGCAATAGGGAACAAGATGCTAATTTCCGAGTATGAAAATGACCATAACCTTTTTAATACTGAAGATATGAAAGTGCATTAGGTGTCAAATTAAACTTCTTTTTATGCTTTATCTGATGGGATAAATTGCAGACTTGATTTTTAAAATCTCAAAATTTTGTACCATTGCTACAATCATGGGAGACTTAATAAGATCATGGGAGACCCCTTCCACCCCTGCAACGGACTGTTCCAGCTGCCACGGTCAGGCAAACGCCTCCGTTGCCATGTTGTGAGAACGGAGAGGTTGAGAAGGAGTTTCTTCCCAGAGGCCATTAGGACTGTAAACTCATATCTCACCAGGGACTAACATTACTGTACCATTCTACTGTTTTTTTTTTAAATTGCTGGGTTTTTTTCCCTTTTTCCTTCCGCCCACAATATTTAATATGTAAAAGAATATGTGATTCTGGTCCATTTTGTTTGTAGTTTGTTTGGTTGTTTGTTTGTTTTTTTGCACAAAGTCCGCGAGCATTGCCATTTTTCATTTCACTGCACATCTCGTATGTGTATGTGACGAATAAACTTGACTTGACTTGACATACTTCTGTGTCTCCCTCTCCCCTGTCTCTCGATCTGAAGAAGGGTCTCGACCCGAAACGTCACCCATTCCTTCTATCCACAGATGCTGCCTGTCCTGCGGAGTTACTCCAACATTTTGTGTCCATCTTTGGTGTAAACCAGCATCTGCAGTTTCTTCCTACATATCAGTTATTGTGATTCTGTGTGAGAGCACAACAGTAATTGAAGCATGCAATTATACAGTGCATTCAGAAAGTATTCAGACCCCTTCACCTTTTCCACATTTTGTTACATTACAGCCACTTTTTTTAATGGATTAAATTCTTTTTTTTTTAATCATCAATCCATATACAGTGCCCCAGAATGAAAAAGCGAAAACAGGTGTTTAGAAATGTTTGCAAAGTAATTAAAAATAAATAACTGAAATATCACATTTACATAAGTATTTGAGGTTCAAATGGCAATGAATAAATATTGTATTGTATTGTATTGTATAAGTATTCAGACCCTTTGCTATGACATTCAAAATTGAGCTTAGGTTCATCCTGTTTCCATTTATTATCCTTGAGATGTTTCTACAACTTGATTGGAGCCCACCAGTGGTAAATTAAATTGATTGGACATGATTTGGAAAAGCACACACCTGTCTATATAAGGTCCCACATTTGATAGTGCATGTCAGTGGCCTATGTCATTCTTAAATGGAAGAACTTTGGAACCACCAGGACTCTTCATAGAGCTGGCTGCCTAGCCAAACTGAGCAATCAGGGGAGAACCTTCCATAAGGACAACTATATCTGCAGCACTCCACCAATCAGGCCTTTATGGTAGAGTGGCCAGACGAAAGCCTCTCCTCAGTAAAAGGCACATGACAGCCCACTGGGTGTTTGCCAAAAGGCATGAGAAACAAGATTCTCTGGTCTGATGAAACCAAGATTGAACTCTTTGGCCTGAATGCCAAGTGTCATGTCTCGAGGAAACCATGCACTGCTCATCACCTGGCCAATACCATACCTACGGTGAAGCATGGTGGTGCAGCATTATGCTGTGGGGATGTTTTTCAGCGACTGAAACTTGGAAACTAGTCAGGATCGAAGGAAAGATGAACGGAGCAAAGTACAGAGAGATCCTTGATGAAAACCTGCTCCAGAGCGTTCTGGATCTCAGACTGGGGCGGGGGTTCACCATCCAACAGGACAACGACCCTAAGCAAACAAACAAGACAATGCAGGAGTGACTTCGTGACAAGTCTGTGAATGTCCTTGAGTGGCCCAGCCAGATCCCGGACTTGAACCCGATAGAACATCTCTGGAGGTACTTGAAGATAGCTGTGCATCAACGCTCCCCATCCAACCTGACAGAGCTTGAGAGGATCTACAGAGAATGGGAGAAATTACCTAAATACACGTGTGCTAAGCTTGTTGCGTCATACCCAAGAAGACTTGAGGCTGTAATCGCTGCCAAAGGTGTCTCGACAAAGTACTGAGTAAAGGGTCTGAATACTTATGTAAATGTGATATTTCAGTTATTTCTTTTTAATTACTCTGTAAAAATTTCTAAACACCTGTTTTCGCTTTTTTATTATGGGTATTGTGTGTAGAATGATGATAAAAAAAAATGAATTTAATCCATTCTAGAATAAGGCTGTAACGTAACAAAATGTGGAAAAAGTGAAGGGGTCTGAATACTTTCTGAATGCACTGTATACCTCCATAAAATTTTATTTCCATTGACTTCAACAGGGAACTAATGACGGGGTAAGCCCATCAAGAGTAAAAGGGGTGTAGAAAAATGTTTTTAAAAAAAAGAGAAGTTATAAAAATATAAATCACTGAAGGACATAAAATACTTGCCCGAATGTGCCCCCTGGGCATGGAATCCAGAGGTAGGGAGGTTACACTTCAACTTTATAAAGCTGTGGTCAGCTGGACTGCAGCGTGCTGTTCTGCCCAACATGTTTTATAATGCATATGATAGCGCTGGAGAGGGTTCACAGGAGATTCACCAGGACATGGCCTGGGATGGAGCATTTAGTTATGAGGAGAAACTGGGGAGTCTGGCTTTGCTTTCCCTGGAGCAATAGGTGATAAAGAGGGGACATAATTGTAGTAGAAATGAGTGATTGGGACTACAGGAAACTTATCCCCATAGCAGAGGTAGATGAAACTAAAAGGAGAGATTTAGGGCAATGGGGAAGAAATTTAAAGGAGATAAGTGACACGCTTTAAAAACGCAGAATGGCAAGTACAGATTATATCCAGTTTACGATGCTTAATTTATTATTAGTTTATGCATACAAATTATCTTTTGGGAGACCGGAGGTATGGATTTGCCGGTTGCTGTGCGACTACAGGCATCTTCTGCTGCGTGGAAATTCAGTTTACAGCATAGAAGGCTGTGAGCCAAGTGCTGGGAGATTGGATTTGTACAGAACCGTGTCCATTGGACAGCGTGGACAAGTGGGTTAAATGGTTTGATTCCATGCTGTACGATTCTGATCATCATTCTGAAACATGTAATTTAAAATAATTTGGCAGACCACCAAAGATTAAAAAATTAGGTCCCTACAGAGTTGTGTGCCTCTTTATACAAATAACATGATGTATATATATTCATTCAATAAAATAATAATTCCAAGATACAAAAGCAAATGCACTTATTAATTATTGAGGTTGTAAGAGGAAAATTTTAATCTTCTGTCTAATACTTTTATTCTAAAGACACATATACTCACAATAGAAATCTTTAGTTTTGAGACCCAATAGCTACAGCAATAAAGGCAATTTTCCTCCATTTTAATGTCATTTTGGTTACATTTTGTGGGTATGGTGAAAATACAAACAAAGTAAACACTATCTACCAAATTCTGATAATGGATGCTTTTTCCAGACTAATTCCAGTTAATCATTTTTGTTTTGTTTTTAAAACATGGAATCCCATTACCTTTACAATGTCTCGGAGCTTAATACAGTGTGTTCTACGTAGATTACTCTAATCTGTCTACAACCATGCTTCAAGAGGGTAAGCGAACAGTGCAAGGTCTAAACTGCCAAGCAGATTAGAATAATTACAAGCCAATGGGTCACATGTACTACCATAATCACACAACGAAGTAAAGCCATCTACAACTCATCACCTCCAACATGTGTCCTCTGTATCTAAATTTGATTTACTGCGTGCTGACATGAGTAGATAAAACATAACATTACTTGCTCAATTTTTATTTATAACTAGACCAAGTGCAGACCTGTTGGGGCGGCTCCCCAACGCAAGATTCCACCACTCACCCCTTCCTCAAACTCAAGCCGTTCCAATGCAATATTGCACCACTCACACATAGCCCAAACTGCGCAGGCGCGGCTCATTTCTCTTCATCCCCTGCACTCCCTCCCTCTCTTCTTCAACCTCACTATTCAAGGGCGAGGGGGTAGAGAGGGAGACGGAGAGGGGTAGAGAGGGAGGGGGTGGAGGGGGAGGGGGTGGAGGGGGAGGGGGTGGAGAGGGAGCGGGGCACAGAGGGCGGGGTAGAGAGAGAAGGAGGGGTGTTGAGGGAGAAGGAGGGGGTAGAGTGGGGGGGGGAGAGAGGGTAGCGAGGGAGAGGGCAAGGGAAGGAGAGGGCAAGGGAGGGAGAGGGAAGGGGTAGAGAGGGAGGGGGTAGAGAGGGTGGGAGTGAGGGTAGATTACGAGGGAGCATCTCCCTCCTCCACTCCTCCCATCTCCCTCCTCCACCCCCCCCCCCCCCCCCGATCTCCCTCTACCACCCCACTCCCCACCCCATCCTCCTCCTCATGTCCCTCATCCTCCTCTCCTCACTCCCATTCCCTGCCCCAAGACCTACCCAGGTCGTAGAGCAGTGCCCGGGCGAATTGACCAGGGAGTTACGGAGGGAACGGTCTCTGCGGAAAGCAGAAAGGGGAGGAGATGGGAAGATGTGGCCAGTGGTGGGATCCCGTTGGACGTGGCGAAAATGTCGGAGGATTATATGTTGTATGCGTTGGCTGGTAGGGTGGAAGGTGAGGAAATGGGGGACTCTGTCCTTGTTACGAATGGGGGATGCGAAGTGAGAGCGGAGCTATGGGATATAGAGGAGACCCTGGTGAGAGCCTCATCTATAGTCGAAGAGGGGAACCCCCGTTCCCTAAAGAATGAAGACATCTCCGATGCCCTGATTTGGAACACCTCATCCTAGGTGCACATGCGGCATACACGGAGGAATTGGGAGTAGAGGATAGAGTCCATGCAGGAAGCAGAGTGGGAAGAAGTATAGTCCAGAAAGCCATGGGAGTCAGTGGGTTTGTAGTAGATAGAAACATAGAAACATAGAAAATAGGTGCAGGAGTAGGGGTAGAGAGGGAGGGGGGTTCGAGCCTGCACCGCCATTCAATATGATCATGGCTGATCATCCAACTCAGTATCCTGTACCTGCCTTCTCTCCATACCCCCTGATCCCTTTAGCCACAAGGGCAACATCTAACTCCCTCTTAAATATAGCCAATGAACTGGCCTCAACTACCTTCTGTGGCAGAGAATCCCAAAATGTTTTCCTCATCTCGGTCCTAAAAGATTTCCCCCTTATCCTTAAACTGTGACCCCTTGTTCTGGACTTCCCCAACATCGGGAACAATCTTCCTGCATCTAGCCTGTCCAACCCCTTAAGAATTTTGAAAGTTTCTATAAGATCCCCCCTCAAACTTCTAAACTCTAGCGAGTACAAAACAAGTCTACCCAGTCTTTCTTCATATGAAAGTCCTGACATCCCAGTAATCAGTCTGGTGAACCTTCTCTGTACTCCCTCTATGGCAAGAATGTCCTTCCTCAGATTAGGAGACCAAAACTGTACGCAATACTCCAGGTGTGGTCTCACCAAGACCCTGTACAACTGCAGTAGAACCTCCCTGCTCCTATACTCAGATGTCGGTCAGTAGTCTGTTACCTACAATGGAGATGGTGAGGTCTAGAAACGGTAGGGAGATATTGGAAATAGTCCAGGTAAATTTGTTAATTCTGGCCAAATTGGAGAGGCCAGGTCACTAAAATTGAGTAAAGGCTTCTGGGCTGCTAGGTCATTTGGTCAATTTAAATGTGCCTTCTGCAGAAATGGGACAAGCTGCAGAATGGTGCCAGTTTGTCTGGAGCCTAGATAAGAGCTGCAGGAAGAGAATCTGGAGATCCTGACAATTATTTGCAAATTGCATGGAATGGATAGGATGAATGCAAACCAGACTTATACATTGTAAATAATGGGGCAAAACTTTACTTTGCTAGATGTTGATTGGATTAAGTATTGAGCCTTGTCTGGGTTTCTTGAATATCAAGGCACATGTTGCGATGTTTGCTTCCTTTCAGAAGCTCTGTTTGAATACATTGTATTAGTCACTGTATTATTGGGTTGGAGAAATGTCTATCATGTACCGGGTTAACCGATATCGGTTATTGGACTGTAAAGAGACCACCCCCATGTGGTTTGGCCCCTCAAAGTTCGGGGACCTATAAAAGGCTGCTCCCACGAGGTCCTGTATCGATCTTCTAGGAGAACGCTTTGGACCGTGTGACCTTCTGGAGTGTTTCTGCTTGCACGAGGCTAGGAGGGCTTGGCCAGGCAGATACAAGGATCGAACCCGCGGTGGTTCGTATAGTAGTGGGAACTGTAATTGTGTTTTGTCAAAATAAAGATTAGTTGCGCAAGTGCTCGACTCAGTGATTTTTGACTGAAACTAGACTGGTGGGAAGCTTAGAACAAGCTATTTACAAATTTGAGTGCCGGATAGAAGTTAGTGAGATCTGCATGAGTGCAGAAGGTAGCACCAATGCAGTCGTCAATGTAGAGGTAGAGTTCGGGGATAGGGCCATGGTACGCCTCGAACAAGGATTGTTCAACGTACCCTACAAAGAGGCAGGCATAGCTTGAGCCCATGCGTGTGCCCATAGCTACGCGTCGGATTTGGAGGAAATGGGAGGAGTCAAAGGAAAAGTTGTTGAGAGTAAGGACCAGCTCCACTAGGCGGAGGAGAGTATTTGTAGACGGGGATTGATTGGTTCTGCGGTCGAGGAAGAAACGGAAGGCTTTAAGGCCCTCCTGGTGGGGGATGGAAAGTGACTGGACATCGCAGCACAGGATCAATGGGGACTGTTGAGGCCTGTGAAGGTGCATCATTGTTCACTTTTTGGAAGTGAGGATAGAAAGGATTGAGTAAGGAACAGTACTACACCGAAGCCTTTCAAGCTGGCTGGCTCAAATTTAACATTCATAAATACAGTACAAAGAACCCCTGCAAAATTGAGGTTAATGACTGTAGACTCCGTCGATATTTGAGTCAGACCTAACACACAAAGTGGTCTTGGTTGATAGAGGCCCAACAATACAGCATCGAGACAGGTAACCAGAGTCCTTCAAGGCAGGTTTATCGATTCAGCCATCATTGCCTGACTGGACAACGGCCTCACATTTTAACACAAGCTGACCATTTTTGCTCTCATCTCCCTTCATAACTCCTGATATTATAAAGTAATTAACAAAACCTGTTCAGACACCTTTGGTAAAAACCATGTAACATATACAATAATGAAATTCCAAGTAATGATCTCTTCCAAAAATAGGCCAGCCCATTACCTCATAAATCTTCAACATCATTACGATCACTGAGACCCCCATCAATAACATCCAGGGAATCTTCACTGACAAAAACTTAACTGAGCCAGCCATAAATACTCCGCTGCTGCAAATTTGGAATACTCCACAACAAATGTGTGACTCCTGACTCCTCAAAGACTCTTGCCTTCCATAGGACTTGCCTCTAGTACAGTGGTGCAATTTCCGTCACTTCAAAGGATTTAATCACAACAACATTAAAGAATCTCAACACTATGATCCTTATTCAGCAACCTAACAATAAATTATTCGTACACCACACTCCCCAACTCACCACCAAACAGGTGGAGCGTAACTGCACTTCATGCTTATTTTGTTGGTAGCTTCCTGTTATGCAATCATTCCAAGTAAGAAAGAGAGGAAATGGAAAGTCACAGTATCGCTATTCCTTTCAAAATCACAAGTCAATATAATCACACCAACATGTGTGTACATTATCATTATAATGGGGTCAACATCCTTGAATTTCTGACCACAGGCTATTGCAGGAGCACTATCTGGAGTCCATATGATACAAGGATAAAACATTTTATCCTTTTAAAAATGGCAAATAAATGTGTCAATGTTTTAGAACACACCCATAACACAAATCTAGCAACAGAATGAATTAATGGGCTTATGGAGAATTTCATCATGCTGTTGGAATGTCTAAAATAAAGACATTGCTGTTCCTTGGGCAAGCGCAGCTGGCAATTTCCATTCAAAGCCCCACAAACAGCAAAACAAGCGAATAACTTAATAAGGTTGGTCTGTGGTTAATTCAGGGAGTAAAGTTGATATGACATTTGCTCTTTTATGAATAGTCACCCTAGCTAAGTAGAAAGATTTTTCAAAAAGATAGCAGATCCAACATTTCAGCCTACCATTACAAGGACCCTTGCATCATTCTTCAAACCATCTTCACAAATCCACGCTGAGTCCGTTTAATTTACATTTTTCAGTTGTTACCATGCCTTGAATTCAGAATCCACATTTTAGTGAGGAGGTGCTAGAACTTTATCAGATGTGTTTTGGATGTTAATTCAAAATTTGTGTAATTGTTGGGATAGGGGGAGGAAGGAAATAGCCTCAATTCATCATAGGGTAAACATATATGCTGTATATGCAAACTACAGTCCTGGTAGCCAATTTAAAAGGTATAGAAAGGAATTGCAGATGCTGGTTTATGCCATAGACACAAAATCCTGGAGTAGCCAGGCAGCATCACCGGAGAGAAGGAATGGGTGATTTTAATATCCTTTTATTATATTAAGCTAATTTAATATCCTTTTAGCTACAAATCAGTTTCACCAAAGGAACATAGTGAAATCTAAGTAATGATAGTACAACCCCACCTGTATCTGGCTTCTTCACATTTGCTTTCCAGAATTTCACAGCATAGAATACATTCCACTCCACAGAGTATTCCATTCCCTATGTATCCTTAAGTGCTCAGCGTGGATTTGTGAAGATGGTTTGAAGAATGATGCAAGGGTCCTTGTAATGATTCATCCCAAGCAGCTCTGTAACAGAGGACTCATTGATTTACAGGCTGCTCTCAGAGAAACATTCGAAGATGGGCATCAAGGAAAGGATATCACCTCAGGGGACCACGAGTAGCAAGGGTGTTTTGTTGAAAGATAAGTGTGAACACTACTGAGTATGACACAATTGAATGGATAGACACTGGGAATGTCTGAAGAGTATTTGGATAGTTTTTGTTTAGTATATATTTTTTATTCTAAATAATTCATGGAAAAAAAGAGTTTCATTGAGAAGGTCTGGAGAATGATGCAATGATCCTCATCACAGTACATCCCGAGCATCTCCACAAAGTGGACTCTCTGATTTATAGGTTGTTCTTATGGACACATTCGGAGACGTTCATCAAGTGCTGCTGAAAGATCATCAACTCAGTGAAAGATGTTCTTTGGTCTGTCCGAAACTTGTTGGCCTCCCAATGAGATATCCATCAGGGTATGCTGCCAACTGACCCATTCCAGACTGCAGGAGTACATTCTGAGGGACTCACTGAAGCCTGGAAGCAGCCAACGTGAAAGCTCCGTGGGGGAAGACCACAGTCTTGGGTCCTTCCACAGTTGAATATTGAGGGGCAGAGTGTGGTGGTGACATCCCTCAAACAAGGGAAAAATATCACCTCAGGGGGACATCAGTAATAAGGGTATTTTGTTTAAAGATAGTTGTGAACACTGTTGAGTATGGCACTATTGAATATACAGACAATGAGAATGTCTTAAGCATTTTTGCAGAGTTTTTGTTTTGTATTTTTTTAAATTCTGAATAAAGTTTATTTGTGGATTTAAAAAAAGTTCCAGTGTGCTGAATAAGTATAATGGAGTGATGATGACAGATGATTGGCCCACTGCTGGCAACTCAGTTGTACCCAAGCTGAAGATGCACAACTAACTTGATGTTGCATATTTTTCATCAATTAATATATTTTAGGATGGCCATGAGCCACAGTTCTATGTGGTCACTGCTACCATGGCGGGGAGTGTTTTGCTAATCATTGAAGGCAGAGGGGAAGAGGGAAATTGCAGTTTTGATCGTGGAGAAAGGGAGGATGAGAGGTGGGAGGCAGACGAATCAACAACATTTGTTGGAAGGGGGGTGGGAGGGGAATGGAGTTAAAAGAACGGATCGGAACCAGTAGTTTGGAAGAAAATAATTGATTAGGTCAAAGCCTGATACATCAGAAACATGGAGTCAGTATATTGGTGGCAATGGGAGAGGGGCTGTTACTTCAGTGGGGGCTCCATAGCCTCCGTCTATGTTGCATCTGCGCCAAAGCTGGGGTGTTCCATACCAGGACATGCGAGATGTTCTCATTCTTTAGGGAACAAGAAGGATGCATGGGACAGGTATAGTAGGTATGTTACAAAACTTACCTTCAGCGGCGCTGTAGTTCTGCCACTGACCGTGTGCGCGATTTTGGCGCCTTTGAGGTGGGGGGGGGGGGGGGCTGGGTTAAAATGCGGTTTTCTCCTACCTGGATTATATTTTCTCGGAGTGCAAGCTTTTGCTGAAGAATTGTTCCGACGGCCGTTCTGTGAATTTTTTTTAAGTCGCCCGACAAGTTCAGCGCTGGAGTAATTTAAAAATCAGTTTCTAAAGCCGACAACGCTGACAACGGGGACGGATTTCACGTACGGGACAGGTAAAGGAAAGCCGTTTATTTTATGTATAAAAGTGCTCCTTAAGATGCCTTTAATTCACATTTTACGTTGGGAAACGGTGATTTAGGACCCATAGGAACCGGCAGTATTTTTCCTGCCGATATGGGGTTTAAATTCACAGCAACCGCAACAGCAACCTCACCGCCAGGCCCCTGGTAGTCAAGATGGGAGGGAATACATCGAAGTCCCTCACCCTGAGCACAGGATCGCCCCAGGGTTGCGTCCTCAGCCCCCTATTGTACTCCCTGTACACACATGACTGTGTGGCTAGGTTCAGCTCCAACTCAATAATTAAGTTTGCTGATGACACTGTGGTGGTGAGCCTGATCTCAGACAACGACGAGAAGGCCTACCGGGAGGAGGTGGCTGATCTAGCACTCTGGTGCCAGGATAACAGCCTCCTCTTGAACATCAAAAAAACGAAGGAGCTGATCATGGACTTTAGGAGGGCACATCATCCGAAGACGTACACTCCATTGAGGATAAATGGGGATCCTGTGGATAGGGTGAACTGTTTTAAATATCTGGGAGTCCACATCTCCGAGGATATGACATGGGCATCGCACGCCTCAGCACTCGTGAGTAAGGCAAGGCAGCACCTTTACCACCTCAGGCAATTGAGGAAATTCAGAGTGTCTCCGAGGATCCTCCAGTGTTTCTACGCAGCGGCGGTGGAAAGCATCTTGTCCGGGAACATTACCATCTGGTTTGGGAATTGCTCTGCCAAGGACAAGAAGGCTCTGCAGAGAGTAGTGCGTTCGGCCGAACGCACTATGGGAACTTCACTTGCCCCCCTGCAGGAACTATACATCAGGAGGTGCAACTCCAGAGCCAACAATATCATGAGAGACCCCTTCCACCCCTGCAACGGACTGTTCCAGCTGCTACGGTCAGGCAAACGCCTCCGTTGCCATGCGGTGAGAACAGAGAGGTTGAGAAGGAGTTTCTTCCCAGAGGCCATTCGGAATGCAAACGCCTATCTCACCAGGGACTAACTCTACTGAACGTTTTTCCTTCCATTATTTATTATGTAAAGGTATATGTGTGTTATGATTGTGTTTATAGTTTGTTTGGTTGTTTGTCTTTTGCACAAAAGTCCGCGAGCATTGCCACTTTCATTTCACTGCACATCTCGTATGTGTATGTGACAAATAGACTTGACTTGACTTGTTCCAATTGATCGCGTTCCAGAAAAACCCACTCGCAAGATGATTTGAATGGCCATTAATTTACAGGAATTTAACACAAAATTCCTTCCATTTGGCTTATAAATCCATGACAATGAGATTTAAAAATCATGTTATACTGTGAATTCTTGTGTGTATGTTATTTGGACACTTAGGTTATTTAAAAATGTTGATCTTTTCTTAAGAAATGGATAGATGTTTAGATCTAGTAATTGAATTATGTAATTAGCTACAATTGGGTAACTAACTAATTATATGCTTTAATTTCAGGTCATCCAAGTAAAATTGTTTCATATGCGTTTCAGAATGCTTCAATCTATAATAACTGAAAATGTCTTTCAGTTGTCATAATTTTTAAGAAAGTTATGGGCTTTTGACTGTCCTTGATCACAGCTTTTGTGTTAAGTCAATGGAAAAGCAATAGGGAACAAGATGCTAATTTCTGAGTATGAAAATGGCCATAACGTTTTTAATACTGAAGATATGAAAGTGAATTAGGTGTCAAATTAAACTTCTTGTTATGCTTTATCTGATGGGATAAATTGCAGACTTGATTTTTGTAACATTGCTAGGTATAGGCAGCTGGGATCAAGTGCATCCCTGGAGGAGTTTCGGAAGCTTAGGAGTAAACTAACAAAGGAAATTAGAAGGGCTAAAAGGGGCGGGTAGCATCAAGGACAATCCAAAATATTTTATAAACACATAAGGGGGAAAAGGGTAACTAGAGAAAGAGTGGGACCTCTCAGGAATCAAAGGAATCCTGTGTGGAACCACAGGAGATGGGCAAGGTCCTAAATTAGTATTTCTCCTCTGTATTTACTGAGGAGAAAGACAGTAGGATGGAGGAAATTGGAGCAGTCACTGGAAGTGTCTTGAGAGCAGTCATGGTTACTGTCAAAGAAGTACTGAAGGTACTGTCATGTTTGAAGTAGACAAATCTCCAGGGCCTGGTCTGATATATCCGAGAACATTATGGGAAACTAGAGAGGAAATTGTGAGAGCCCTGGTTTACAAAGAAACATAGAAAATAGGTGCAGGAGTAGGTCATTCAGCCCTTCGAGCCTGCACCGCCATTCAATATGATCATGGCTGATCATCCAACTCAGTATCCTGTACCTGCCTTCTCTCCATACCCCGATCCTTTTAGCTACAAGGGCCACATCTAACTCCCTCTAAAATATAGCCAATGAACTGGCCTTAACTACCTTCTGTGGCAGAGAGTTCCAGAGATTCACCACTCTGTGTGAAAAATGTTTTTCTCATCTCGGTCCTAAAGGATTTCCCCTTTATCCTTAAACTATGTCCCTTGTCCTGGACTTCCCCAACATCGGAACAATCTTCCTGCATCTAGCCTGTCCAACCCCTTAAGAATTTTGTATGTTTCTATAAGATCCCCCCTCAATCTTCTAAATTCTATCGTCTACAAGCCGAGTCTATCCAGTCTTTCTTCATATGAAAGTCCTGACATCCCAGGAATCAGTCTGGTGAACCTTCTCTGCACTCCCTCTATGGCAAGAATGTCTTTCCTCAGATTTGGAGACCAAAACTGTACACAATACTCCAGGTGTGGTCTCACCAATACCCTGTACAACTGCAGTAGAACCTCCCTGCTCCTATACTCAAATCCTTTTGCTATGAATGCTAACATACCATTCACTTTCTTCACTGCCTGCTGCACCTGCATGCCTACTTTCAATGACTGGTGTACCATGACACCCAGGTCTTGTTGCATATCCCCTTTTCCTAATCGGCCACCATTTAGATAATAGTCTATTTTCCTGTCTTTTGCCACCAAAGTGGATAACCTCACATTTATCCACATTATACTGCATCTGCCATGCATTTGCCCACTCACCCAGCCTATCCAAGTCACCTTGCAGCCTCCTCACAGCTAACACTGCCCCCCCAGCTTTGTGTAATCCGCAAACTTGGAGATGTTGCATTCAATTCCCTCGTCCAAATCATTAATCTACATTGCAAAAGGATGCTGCTGCAACAACTTACTGGGCGATCTCCGTCTTCCGTCTGAGCTCATCAGAGCAACAGAGCACCCGACTGGAGACCGCCAGGTGAGTCGCGGGGTTGGAGACCACCATCCGACCCGCGGAGCCCAACCGACCCTCGGTCCTCACCCGACCCTCGGCCCTCACCCGACCCGCGGCCCCCACCCGACCCGCGGCCCCCACCCGACCCGCGGCCCTCACCCGACCCGCGGCCCCCACCCGACCCGCGGCCCTCACCATTATACCATCAAAACTGATCACCAAACTCGGTAACCTGGGCATCGACCCCTCCCTCTGCAACTGGATACTGGACTTTCTAACCAACAGACCCCAGTCTGTTAGGTTAGACAAGCACACCTCTTCAACCCTCACCCTGAACACCGGCGTTCCACAGGGCTGTGTGCTGAGCCCCCTCCTCTACTCCCTCTTCACCTATGACTGCACACCTGTACATGGTACTAACACCATCATCAAGTATGCAGATGATACAATGGTGATTGGCCTCATCAGCAACAACGATGAGTCGGCCTACAGAGAGGAGGTCCAGCACTTAGCAGCATGGTGCGCTGACAACAACCTGGCCCTTAACTCCAAGAAGACCAAGGAGCTCATTGTAGACTTCAGGAAGTCCAGGGGCGGCACGCACACCCCCATCCACATTAACGGGACGGAGGTGGAACGTGTTTCTAGCTTCAGGTTCCTGGGAGTCAACATCTCCGATGACCTCTCTTGGACCCACAATACCTCAACTCTGATCAAGAAGGCTCACCAGCGTCTCTTCTTCCTGAGGAGACTGAAGAAGGTCCATCTGTCTCCTCAGATCCTGGTGAACTTCTACCGCTGCACCATCGAGAGCATCCTTACCAACTGCATCACAGTATGGTATGGCAACTGCTCTCTCTCCGACCGGAAGGCATTGCAGAGGGTGGTGAAAATTGCCCAACGCATCACCGGTTCCTCGCTCCCCTCCATTGAGTCTGTCCAAAGCAAGCGTTGTCTGCGGAGGGCGCTCAGCATCGCCAAGGACTGCTCTCACCCCAACCATGGACTGTTTACCCTCCTACCATCCGGGAGGCGCTACAGGTCTCTCCGTTGCCGAACCAGCAGGTCCAGGAACAGCTTCTTCCCGGCGGCTGTCACTCTACTCAACAACGTACCTCGGTGACTGCCAATCACCCCCCCACCCACCGGACACTTATTATCACTTATTATTATTTATTTAAATCATTTGCTATGTCGCTCTTCCAGAGAGATGCTAAATGCATTTCGTTGTCTCTGTACTGTACACTGACAATGACAATTAAAATTGAATCTGAATCTGAATCTAAATAGCTGGGGTCCCAGTACTGAGCCTTGCGGTACCCCACTAGTCAATCCCTGCCATTCTGAAAAGGACCCGTTTACTCCTACTCTTTGCTTCCTGTTTGCTAGCCAGTTCTCTATCCACATCAATACTGATCCCCCAATACCGTGTGCTTTAGGTTTGTATACTAATCTCTTATGTGGGACCTTGGCGAAAGCCTTCTGAAAGTCCAGATATAACACATCCACTGGTTCTCCCTTATCCACTCTACTAGTTACATCCTCGAAAAATTCTATAAGATTCGTCAGACATGATTTACCTTTCGTAAATCCATGCTGACTTTGTCCAATGATTTCACCACTTTCCAAATGTGCTGCTATCCCATCTTTAATAACTGACTCTAGCAGTTTCCCCACTACCGATGTTAGACTAACTGGTCTGTAATTCTCCGTTTTCTCTCTCCCTCCCTTTTTAAAAAGTGGGGTTACATTAGCTACCCTCCAATCCTCAGGAACTACTCCAGAATCTAAGTTTTGAAAAATTATCACTAATGCATCCACTATTTCTGGGGCTACTTCCTTACGTACTCTGGGATGCAGCCTATCCAGCCCTGGGGATTTATCGGCCTTTTATCCATTCAATTTACCTAACACCACTTCCCGGCTAACCTGGATTTCACCCAGTTCCTCCAACTCCTTTGACCCGCGGTCCCCTGCTATTTCCGGCAGATTATTTATGTCTTCCTTAGTGAAGACGGAACCAAAGTAGTTATTCAATTGGTCCGCCATATCCTTGTTCCCCATGATCAACTCACCCGTTTCTGACTGCAAGGGACCTACATTTGTTTTAACCAATCTCTTTCTCTTCACATATCTATAAAAACATTTGCAGTCAGTTTTTATGTTCCCTGCCAGTTTTCTTTCATAATCAATTTTCCCTTTCCTAATTAAGCCCTTTGTCCTCTGCTGGACTCTGAATTTCTCCCAATCCTCTGGTAGGCTGCTTTTTCTGGCTAATTTGTACGCTTCATCTTTTGTTTTGATACTATCCCTGATTTCCCTTGTTATCCACGGATGCACTACCTTCCCTGATTTATTCTTTTGCCAAACTGGGATGAACAATTGTTGTAGTTCATCCATGCAGTCTTTAAATGCCTTCCATTGCATATCCACCGTCAACCCTTTAAGAATCAATTGCCAGTCTATCTTGGCCAATTCATGTCTCATACCCTCAAAGTTACCTTTCTTTAAGTTCAGAACCCTTGTTTCTGAATTAACAATGTCACTCTCCATCCTAATGAAAAACTCAACCATATTATGGTCACTCTTGCCCAAGGGTCCAAGCACAACAAAACTGCTAACTAACCCTTCCTCATTACTCAATACCCAGTCTAGAATAGCCTGCTCTCTCGTTGGTTCCTCTACATGTTGGTTTAGAAAACTATCCCGCATACATTCCAAGAAATCCTCTTCCTCAGCACCCCTGCCAATTTGAGTCACCCAATCTATATGTAGATTGAAGTCACCCATTATAACTGTTTTACCTTTGTTGCACGCATTTCTAATTTCCTGTTTGATGCCATCCCCAACTCCACTACTACTGTTAGGTGGCCTGTACACAACCCACTAGTGTTTTCTGCCCCTTAGTGTTTCGCAGCTCTACCCATATCGATTCCACATCCTCCAAGCTAATGTCCTTTCTTTCCATTGCGTTAATCTCCTCTCTAACCAGCAACACTACCCCACATTCTTTTCCTTTCTGTCTATCCCTCCTGAATATTGAATATCCCTGGATGGTGAGCTCCCAGCCTTGGTCACCCTGGAGACATGTCTCCGTGATCCCAACTATATCATAATCATTAATAGCTATCTGCACATTCAACTCATCCACCTTATTACTAATGCTCCTTGCATTGAGACACAAAGCCTTCAGGCTTGTTTTTACAACGCTCTTACCCCTTATACAATTATGTTGAAAAGTTGCCCTTTTTGATTTTTGCCTTGGATTTGTCTGCCTGCCACTTTTACTTTTCACCTTGCTACCTATTGCTTCTACCCTCATTTTACATCACTCTGTCTCTCTGCTCACACATTTAAGAACCCCACCCCTCTTATTCTCTGTTTATTATTTTTTTCTTCTTTCCCCCCTACATGTTGGGTCTGAGTGCTTCCCTTCTCTTCCTCCTGCCTCACACACTGTCTACTAGCTTTCTCTATTTGAGTCTCTCCCCCCAACCGTTCTAGTTTAAAGTCTCCGCAGTAGCCTTTGCAAATCTCCCCACCAGGTTATTGGTCCCCCTTGTGTTCAAGTGCAACCCGTCCTTTTTGTACAGGTCCCACCTTCCACAAAAAAGGTCCCAATGATCTAGAAACTTGAATCCCTGCCCTCTGCATTAGTCCTTCAGCCACGCATTTATCCATTTAAATTTACGCGTCGTCCTTAAATACAATAGAGGTGCCGGAAGATTAGAAGGTGGCAAATGTTTTCAAGAAGGACTGCAGGGAAAATGTATGGAACTATAGGCCGTTGAGTTTAACATATGTAGTTGGTAAGTTACTGGAGAATCTTCTGAGGGATAGGGTATACAAGGATTTTGATGGGCAAGGGCTGATTAGGGATAGTCAGCATGGTTTTGTACATGGGAGATGCAACGGGACCTGGGTGTCATGGTACACCAGTCATTAAAAGTAGGCAAGGTACACAAAATTGCTGGGGAAACTCAGCGGGTGCAGCAGCATCTATGGAGCGAAGGAAATAGGCGACGTTTCGGGCCGAAACCCTTCTTCAGACTGATGGGGGGGGGGGGGGGGGGGGGGGAGAAAGAAGGAAAAGGGGAGGAGGAGGAGGAGCCCGGGGGCGGGCGGATGGGAGGGTGGGAGGAGACAGCTAGAGGGTTAAGGAAGGGGAGGAGACAGCAAGGGCTAGCAAAATTGGGAGAATTCAATGTTAATGCCATACGGACGCAAGGTCCCCAGACGGAATATGAGGTGCTGTTCCTCCAATTTCCGCTGTTGCTCACTCTGGCAATGGAGGAGACCCAGGACAGAGAGGTCGGATTGGGAATGGGAGGGGGAGTTGAAGTGCTGAGCCACCGGGAGTTCAGGTAGGTTATTGCGGACTGAGCGGAGGTGTTCGGCGAAACGATCGCCCAACCTACGCTTGGTCTCCCTGATGTAAATCAGCTGACATCTAGAGCAGCGGATGCAGTAGATGAGGTTGGAGGAGATACAGGTGAACCTTTGTCGCACCTGGAACGACTGCTTGGGTCCTTGAATGGAGTCGAGGGGGGAGGTGAAGGGACAGGTGTTGCATTTCTTGCGGTTGCAACGGAAAGTGCCCGGGGAGGGGGTGGTGCGGGAGGGAAGGGAAGAATTGACGAGGGAGTTGCGGAGGGAGCGGTCTTTGCGGAAGGCAGACATGGGGGGAGATGGGAAGATGTGGCGAGTGGTGGGGTCACGTTGGAGGTGGCGGAAATGGCGGATTATGTGTTGTATTTGCCGGCTGGTGGGGTGAAAGGTGAGGACCAGAGGGACTCTGCCCTTGTTGCGAGTGCAGGGATGGGGAGAGAGTGCAGTGTTACGGGGTATGGATGAGACCCTGGTGTGAGCCTCATCTATGGTGGCGGAGGGGAATCCCCGTTCCCTGAAGAACGAGGACATTTCCGATGCCCTGGTATGGAATGTCTCATCCTGGGAACAGATGCGGAGTAGGCGGAGGAATTGGGAGTAGGGGATGGAGTCTTTACAGGGGGCAGGGTGGGAAGACGTGTAGTCCAGATAGGTCGAGTCGCAGGTAGAAAAGGTGGTCAAAATGGCTTTTTGTACTTTTCACACTTTGGGCTTTATCAGTCAGAGTAGAGTATAGTTGGGAGGTCATGTTGCAGTTGTATAAGACATTGGTGAGGCCGCATTTAGAATAGTGTGTTCAGGTCTGGGCACCATGTTATAGGAAAGATACTGTCAAGCTTGAAACGGCTCAGAAAACATTTACGAGGATGTTACCAGGACTAGAAAGGTTGAGCAGGCTGGGTCTCTATTCCATTGAGTGATCTTATAGAGGTGTATAAGATCATGACAGGAATAGATCGGGTAGATGCACACAGTCTCTTGCCCAGAGTAGGGGAATCGAGGACCAGAGGACATAGGCTCAAGGTGACGGGGAAAAGATTTAATAAGAATACGAGGGGTAACTTTTTCACACAAAGGGTGGTGGGTGTATGGAACAAGCTCCCAGAGGAGGTAGTTGAGGCTGGGACTATCCCATCGTTTAAGAAACAGTTAGGCAGGTACATGGATAGGACAGGTTTGGAGGGATATGAACCAAGCGCAGGCACGGGGGACTAGTGTAGCTGGAACATTGTGGGCCGGTGTGGACAAGTTGGGCCGAAGGGCCTGTTTCCACACTGTATCACTCTTACTATCATAGACGAGGCCCTCACTCACGTCTCCTCTGTAACGCACAGCTCCGCCCTTGCTCCCCCTACCCCTAGTCGCAACAGAGACAGAGTCCTCTAGTCCTTAACTTTCACCTCATCAGTCATCACATGCAACACATAAGCCTCCAAAATTTTTACCACCTCCAACAGGATCCCACCTCTAGTCACATCTTCCCATCTACACCCCTTTCCACTTTCCGGAGAGACCATTCCCTCTGTAACTCCCTGGTTAACTCATCCCTTCCCACCCAAACCACCCTTCACCAGGTACCTTTCCCTGCAACCGCACAAGATGCAACACCTGTCCTTATTCCTCCCTCAACTCAGTCCAGGGACCCAGACAGTCCTTTCAGGTTAGGCAGAGGTTCATTTGCATCTCGTCCAACCTCATACATCGGCGAGACCAAACGTAGCCTGGGCGATTGTTTCACTGAACATCTTTGCTCAGTCCACCTGAACATACCTGATCTCCCGGTTACTAAACACTTTAATTCTCCTTCCCATACTCGCACTGAGCTTTCTGTCCTAGGTCTCCTCCATTGTCAGAATGAGGCTAAACGCAAATTGGAGGAACAGTATCTCATATATCGCTTGGGCAACTTACAGCCCAGTGATATGAATATTGGTTTCTCTAACATCAAGTAACCCCGGCATTACCTCCCTCCCTATCCCTCCCCCACCAGCTTCCCGTTTTCAACCAACAACCAGCTAACAATGGCCCGCTTTCTTTATCGTCATTACTTTATTGCATATCTTTCATTCATTGTACTTCATCTCTCTACATCATTGTCTATATCTCTCGTTTCCCTTTCCCGTGAATTTCAGTCTGAAGATGGACCGACCCGAAACAACACCCATTCCTGCTCTCCAGAAATGCTGCGAGTCCCCCTGAACTTTTTGTGTCCATCTTCGGTCTAAACCAGCATCTGCAATTCCATCCTACACAGTTTAGTGAAGAAGGGAGAAGTGGTCAGGCTCTCCCAGGAATGCAAAATTTGAAAATCAATGGTCTAATGGTAATTTATTATCTCATATACCAAGGTAAAGTGAAATTCTTTTTTTGCATACAGTTCAGAAAAAAATCTTACTGTTAATAGACACAATCATTTTCAAGTACAAGAGTGTAGGAATAGTAGAATACACCGAGACAGGAAGCAACACGTTTCTGCCACCATCTTGTACGATTCGTTCAAAGTTGTTAAAAATATAGTCTTAACTTGGCCTTAAAGGCCCATTGTCCTGGCAGCAGCACTGGGTTGGAGTTGTAAGAGTGGGCCTGTCCAGATGAAGACGATCACCAGTCATCAACAGGGATACACACAAAATGCTGGAGTAACTCAGCGGGCCAGGCAGCATCTTTGGAGTAAAGGAATAGGTGATGTTTCGGGTCGAGATCCTTCTCCAGAGACGTTGCCTGAGTTACTGCAGTATTTTGTGTGTATCACCGTTGATGACTGATGCTCGGCTTTCGCCGGCACCGAGGGGGTTAACCGACAGCCACTGGGTAAGGCGAGAGGTGCAGCTGACGGTCCCCGGCCCGTCGTGGAACGGGTTCCTCGGGAGTTGGAGCAGAGTTAAGCTGGAGTTAGCACTTCTTCTCCACGCTGGCTGTAAGCCTGGGGCCACCACTGCTCTGGGCCGGTGTTCTGTCAATCCGGGGTCACCCCGGACATCTCCGGCCAAGGATGGGACACTCGGGAGGGGACGGTAATAAGTCTCCGCTCACAAATCTGCCTCCTGAGGTTATGCAGGAGAGGGGTGCGTGGTTTGCTCCTGTATAATAACCCTGTATAACCCGGGAGGGCAGTCCGAGTGAGAATGGAATCCATACACCCAAGCTGAGGGGGACCGGACCGTGATTCATTAGATTGTCACTGCTGAGATTTCTGCATGTGAAAGAGTACAGTCAAATCTAATAAAATTCACAAAATACAACATGGAGTCATTATTCTTACTAATGGGAACTTAATATAAAGAACGCATGGTCTAGTAGAACAAAAGAATGGCCTGGTGCCAAGTCTGAATGACTTTGCAAATTATATGGAACACAATATGGGGGACAGGTGGCTTTTAAAAAAAGACATTAAGACAGGGCTCTCACTTAATTTTTTTCTCTGTTTCCAGCCGGGCAACCTAGGCAGCTTTTTAGGTTGCCAAATTACAGTTTAGGTGGTCATTTAAGACGACTTGCATGACGCGTGCGATAATGTGCTCGGACGAAGTGCGTAGTTACCAGTCGGAATTATGTTCAATGAAGCATTCATATATTATTTCTGCTTCAAATAAAGTCACAAACTAAATATATTCACCAATCAAGACATGATATACACCACAATGACATGCAGCAAAATTATAATACAGTAACTCGACTCTTTTTACACGTTGCAATGAATGCAATTTCTATTATTTCTTTCCACTTCCAAACAAAAATGTGGTTGGATTATTCAGCGTATGATCAACCTCAGTGAGACCAAGCGCAGGCTTGGCGATCGCTTCGTACAACACCTCCACTCAGTTCGCAATAACCAACCTGATCTCCTGGTGGCTCAGCACTTCAACTCCTCCTCTCATTCCGAATCCGACCTTTCTGTCCAGGGCCTCCTCCATGGCCAGAGTGAGGCCCACTGCAAATTGGAGGAACAGCACCTCATATTTCGCTTTGGGTTATTTACACCCCAGGGGTATGAATATTGGCTTCTCCAATTTCAGAAAGTCCTTGCTTTCTCCCTCCTTCCCCTCCCATTCCCAGCTCTCCCACAGTCAACTGTCTCTGCCTCTTCCTTTCTTTTTCCCGCCCCCCACAAACTGACATCAGTCTGAAGAAGGGTCTTGACTGGAAACATCGTCTATTCCTTCGCTCCATAGATGTTGCCTCACCTGATGATTTTCTCCAGCTTTTTGGGCTACCACCCATTCACACGTTCTGTTATCCCACTTTCCTCAAAGCATGGAATAGTCTTCACCCTACCATAGTTACCCAACCAGACGTAACTAAATTACGGTAGCTCTTTTTTCCCCAAGTATCTTTTTTTGCTTAAGTCTAAGTCAAGAGAGTTTTATTGTCATGTGTCCCAGATAGGACAATGAAATTTTTGCTGATAAAAGTTCAGTGTGTCTATATACCATAGCCCATATACATACACAATAAATAAACAGATAAAGGGCAATAGGCTGTTATTGTTCCGAGTTGGAAGTTTGGTGGTGGACCCTCCACCACCTCCAGTTTAAAATCCATTTGGAATATTTTTGGAGGAACAGGAAACCAAAAAGCAAGCGTTACTCCAGGGAGTTACTCCAGCTCCAGGGAGTGATTCTGCGTTAGATTTCAGCGTTCGCGGCGAGGCGGCGACCAGACAGCAATGGCGGCCAGATCTCCCACTTTGCAAAGGGAGGGAGAAAGTGCCCGGCATCGACCAGTTACCGTGGCAGTGCGCATGTGCAGGGCGGCCGATGATGTGCTGGCCGTGGCAGTACGCATGTGCAGGGGGAGGATGTGCAGGCTGTGGCAGGATATAGAATCTTACAATCATGCCACATTCAGACTTGGTAGGAGTGCTTTACTGATACGAAAAATGTATAATTGCACTAACTTTTCTTTGTTCTGTGAGTGGAGCCCGGGGACAGACTGAGCAACAGTTGTGCTCTTTGTAATTCCTGCCACTCCAGTCTGACGAATCGATTAAACATTGGCTTAGTTTACCTTTAACCAGTTTGTTGTTATCTGCTTTTAAGAAACAAACTTTGACATTTGGCTGTAGTCGGCAGGGATCTCGCTGGGACCAGCAACAAATGACTGAGTAAAAGGCTGCAGTTGACCGGGACCAGATGGGGAGAAAACTGAGCTCTAGTTGGACCATTTGAGACCGACCTCCCGAAGAAGCTCCCGGAAAAACCTATGGCCCCTCAGTCTGAGGTTGATCTGGTTCCCTGACGAGATCCCTAGAAGCAGACAGCGAAGGTAAGACTATTTGTGTACAGGATTAGCTTGTGTATTGGATTTGTTATTGAAAGTAAAGGATTGAGCATGGCAGAAACTGGGTGACGTTTCGGGTAGAGACGCATCTTTAGATTTCCTCTGGTTTTAGTTTAATTTAAAGATACAGCGTGGAAACAGGCCCTTCGTCCCACCGAGTCCACGCCGATCATCGATCACCCGTACACTAGTTCTATCCCACACATTAGCGACGTAAGTCAAGAGTCAAGATTGTTTTATTCTCTCATGTCCCAATGTAATCCTTACTTGCAGCAGCACAACAGAATATGTAAACATAGTACTCTGAAAACAATGTTATCAACGAGAAAACAAAACAGTGTATATATATATATATATATGAATATATAACTATACACACACAGTTTCCCTCCTTGGATTAATAAAGTTCTATCGTATAGTATCGTGTGCGTAGGAAAGAACTGCAGATGCTGGTTTAAACTGAAGATAGACACAAAAAGCTGGAGTAACTCAACAGGTCAGACAGAATCTCTGGACAAAAGGAAAATATTACGTTTTGGGTTGGGTCTGAAAAAGGTCCTTGCACACCTTTGGAGTGTGGAAGGAAATAAGAGCACCCGGAGAAAACCCATGCGATCAAAGGGAAAAGGAGCAAACTCCATACAGACAGCACCCATATTCAGGATCAATTCCGGGTCTCTGGCAATTTAAGGCAGCAACTATATGGCCAATGTACTGCCCCATGGTCTTGAACTGAATTAAAACCTACAGTAGCTGTAAAGGGGGATCACTTAGAGATTTAAGACTGAAAATGGATAGTTTCTTTTTTTTTTAGTAACCAAACTTTTCAACGTATAATGTTTTGTGTGTTGGAAAATAAAATATAATGGCACAGCTGGTGGACTTGCTGCCTCACACGCCAGGGATCTGTGTTCGATCCTGTCCTCGGGCACTGTCTGTGTTGAATTTGCACATTCTCCCTACAAGCATGTAGGTTTCCTCCCACATCTCAAAGATGCATTGGCTTTGTAGGTTAACTTGTCTCTGTAAAATTGCCCCTAATGTGTAGGGAGTGGGTAAGGAAAGTGGGATAACAGAACTTGTGTGAATGGGGAGACAAAAATGCTGGAGAAACTCAGCGGGTAACGCAGCATCTATGGAGCGAAGGAAATAGGCGACGTTTTGGATTGAGACCCTTCTTCAAACTGATGTGAGGGAGCAGGGGGTGGGAAGAAGAAAGGAAGAGGCGGCGACAGTGGGCTGAGGGAGAGCTGGGAAGCAGAGGATAAAGCAGGGACTACCTGAAATTGGAGGTCAATTTTCATACCGCTGGGGTGTAAACTGCCCAAGCAAAATATGAGGTGCTACTCCTCCAATTTACAGTCGGTCTCACTCTGGCCATGGAGGAGGCCCAGGACAGAAAAATCTGTTTTGGAATGGGAGGGGGAGTTGAAGTGCTGAGCCACCGGGAGATCAGGTTGGTTATTGCGAACCGAGCGGCGGTATTGGGCAAAGCGATCGCCAAGCCTATGCTTGGTCTCACCGATGTAGAGCAGCTGACATCTAGAGCAGCGGATGCAATAGATGAGGTTGAAGGAGGTGCACGTGAACCTCTGCCGCACCTGGAAAGACGGCTTGGGTCCTCGAATGGAGTCAAGGGGGGTGGTAAAGCGACAAATGTAGCATTTCCAGCGGTTGTAAGGGAAAGTGCCAGGAGAGGGTGTGGTTTGGGTGGGAAGTGACCAGGGAGTTACGGAAGGAGTGGTCTCTGCGGAAAGCCGACAGGGGAGGAGATGGGAAGATGTGGCCAGTGGTGGGATTCCGTTGGTAGACAAAGCTGGAGAAAATCAGCAGGTGAGGCAGCATCTATGGAGCGAAGGAATAGGTGACGTTTCGGGTCAAGACCCTTCCTCAGACTGATGTCGGGGGGGGGGGGAGATCCGGAAAAAGAAAGGAAGAGGCGGAGACAGTAGGCTGTGGGAGAGCTGGGAATGGGAGGGGAAGGAGGGAGAAAGCAAGGACTACCTGAAATTGGAGAAGTCAATGTTCATATCGCTGGGGTGTAAACTACCCAAGCAAAATATGAGGTGCTGTTCCTCCAATTTGCGGTGGGCCTCACTCTGGCCATGGAGGAGGCCCAGGCCAGAAAGGTCGATTCGGAATGGGAGGAGTAGTTGAAGTGCTGAGCCACCGGGAGATCAGGCTGGTTATTGCGAACTGAGTGTAGGTGTTGCGCACATATTTCCCCCACCATTTTCCACCATCCAAATCACCCTGTCCCTCACCCCTCTTCCATATGCTCCTCCTATCCCCAAGTACAACATTTCCCTTTTATTTATTTTTCCCCCTCCCTCCAGTCCTATATTTTGCTCCTCTTCTTCTTTCTTTATGTGTCACCCATTTTTCTCCTTTCCATCTCTAGGTTTATCATTTACTTCACCCATATGGTAATCAGCACCTCACCCCCACCTCACCCATATCCACCTGGCAGTTGCCAGGCTTTGTCCACCCCATCTCGCTTTTCCAGCTTTCACTTCCCTACTTCAATCAATCTGAAGAGATATCCAAACCCAAAAGGTTTTCTGTTGTTTTTTGCCCAAAATTCCAGTATTTGCAGTCTGTAAACGTACAAATGTGGCTGCAATTTTGTGTCTCGATATCATTGGATTCTATGGCAGAAAAGCATAATTCATGGCTACTTGAACTGGGCCTGTACTATCTATGTTAATTTTTTTAATGTTCTTCCTAGCTTTCAACTCTTACAAAGCATCATCCCTCTTATATTCAAAATCTCTTCCACCATACAACTCTCAGGTATCAGTTATCTTTATGTTCTGGCATCTTGAGCATCCGTGGTGTCAATTAGATTACCCATGACTTCCCTTTGTACTACAGCTGAATACTGAAAATTATACAGCAATTTTGTATAAATTATGCTATCATTAATATGCTGGATTTGACCAATATTCAGATACTGAAATAAACCAGCTACATAAAATACCCTGGTTAGAACAACACATCAAAAGCTGTTTATCCTGCTTCATGACACCACACAGCCTTTCCACAGCACAAGACAAGAGTATGATGGATACTCAACATGCCTGCATGAGTATAGCTCCAACAACACCCAAAAGGCCTTATTTTATATGACTAAGCAATCTATTTAATTGGCAGTTTATCCACAATCCTAATTAATCATTCCCTTCACCATTAGTGTACAATGGCTAGAGTGTGTTCTGGACTGCATTGAAGTTACTCACTTCATCTTGTCTGAAAATATCTCTCACAGACACAATCTCTTTCATCAAGAAGGTCAAGGGCAGCAGGTGCACGAGAACTACACCACCTGGATAGTCCCCTCTAAGTTGAATACATACCCCACTTGCAAAAATACTGCCACGCTTTCACCTTGCCTGAAACTCCCAGTGCATCAACACCATAGTTCAGCAACTCTTTCTCAGGGTATTGGCATATTATTCTCACGTGTACCGAGTAACAGAAAATATCTTTGTTTTCCATACTATCCAGCTATATCATCCATACATGAACTATATTCAACCATGCAGAATATACCGTTACAGCAAATGTAAGAAGTTCAACATCTGCAATAACGTAGATTGGGGAAAACATTTGGGAATACACCCTTACCTTGTAAAAGGGGAATTCGAGATGGGAAATAAATACTGCAACATCATGAAAAACACAATTTTTTCAAATTGCGTCCAATGTTCAGTTATTTCCCTTCAGAACTATGGAAGGCGCTGTGAACATATAATTGTATTAAACAGGCTATGGCAAATTTAATTAACAGACTGTAATGTGTAGGAAAGAACTACAGATGTTGGTTTAAATCGAAGGTAGACACAAAATGCTGCAGTAACTCAGCGGGACAGCCAACATCTCAGGACACAAAATGCTGGAGTAACTCAGGAGTAAACAGACTGTAATAATAATAATAAATACTTTATTGATCCCCTCAGGGAAATTCAGATGTCCAGAAGCCCCCAACTGATATAGAAAGTGCAGACTATCTCTCGGCACAGAAGATAGGGAAGAGATTTAAAGTATCGTGAACAAATTTTGTAATTTTACTTTGGAGTCACGTGAGTGATTCAGTGATGAAGCTCCGCCAGTCCGCACGTGCGTCATTACGTCGTTCGCATGGCGAAGCACCGGACTGGCAGGCGCATCGCTCCTGCCAGCGGTAAGTTTAAACCTACAGGTAAGTTTTGTATTTCTTACCGGGTTGTGTGTTTTCTTGCAGGAATCTCTTTTATAAGAGGTTTCCTGCTGGATGTCGTGGCGAAGTCCGGGCGGGCCGCGGGAAACCGGTTATGGGCTTCCAGACCGCTGTGGTTCCTGTGGAGGGGGTGAATCCAGCAGCGGTATCGCCACCAGAGTCACTGACAGTATGGTCAGCAGCTTCCAGACCGCTGTGGTGCCCGTGTAGGAAATAAGTCCAGGAGCGGTGTCGCCACCATAGTCGCTGACAGTACGGTCAGCGGGTCCCAGATCGATGGCCCATGAAAAGAGGTAAATCCAAGAATAAGTTGGTCAGGCCTATGGACTCGGGGAGTCAGGCCAGGAGGGTTCCCCTCCTTCAAGAGGTAGCGTCTTCGGCCGTTTAGCCCACATCGAGCACCTAATGGAGAGGTTGCTCCACAATGATACGTTCCAAAGGAGGGAGCTATCAGCCCGGGTCTCCTTGGGAGTCCGTGGCAGCAGCATCTGTTCAAGGCTGTCCAGGAAAGAGCTCCTGATGGAGAGGATGCTCCATCACGATATGCTCCAACAAGAGGAGCTTTATATCCGCGGTCTCCTCGGGGGCCCGTGGCATCAGCACCTGTTGAAGGGCTGCATAATGCTCCCTCTCGGAGGAGGTGAGCATACGGGGTCAATTTTGTTCTGACTCCGAGGTCGGAGGTATAGCCGGGGAGCATACCTCGAGGCAAGAGCCAGGGCTGCCTACGAATCTCCCTCTCTGTGGAGGGGAGTGCGTGTGGTCAGTGGGTAACTGACTTCAAATTCTAAAGTAAGTTTGTGGAACGTACTGGAGCACATGCGTATGGATTCAAGGGAGTCCTCGCAAACGAAGGTGGCAGAACACCCGAAAGGGGCCAGAGTTCCCCTCATGCTATAATGCCGGGATTGAACAGTGCTATCAGCGGTGACATTAAATAGCAATGTTACAAAATTTTGAGATTTTAAAAATCAAGTTTGCAATTTATCCCATCAGATAAAGCATAAAAATAAGTTTAATTTGACACCTAATTCACTTTCATATCTCAAGTATTTAAAACGTTATGGCCATTTTCATACTGGGAAATGAGCATCTTGTTCCCTATTGATTTTCTATGGACATAACAAAAAAGCTGTGATCGTGAACAGTCAAAAGCCCATAACTTTCTTAAAAATTAAGAGAACTGAATGAAATTTTCAGTTATCATAGATTGAAACAAATATAAAATAATCTTACTTGGATGACCTGAAATTAAAGCATATAATTAGTTAGTTACCTAATTGTAGCTCATTTCAGACTTCAATTACTAGATCTAAACATCTATCCATTTCTTAATAAATGATTAACATTTTTAAATAGCCTAAATGGCCAAATAATATTCACAAATAATTCACAATAAAACATGATTTTTAAATCTCATTTACATTAATTTATAGACCAAATGGAAGGAATTTAGTGTTCAATTGCTGTAAATAAATGCCCATTTAAATCAGCTTTCCAGTGGGTCCCTGTGGAACGCGCTGGTTTAGAACGTTCACATTGCGGTAGATTTGTGCCCCAAATGCCGAGGAAAAATACTGCGGGATATAATGGGCCCAAAATGAGCTGCTCGCAACATTAAACTTTGTATAAAGGGATCTTTAGAAGACCTTTTTAATGTAAAAATATACACCTTACCTTCTATTGTTTGCTCTATGAGACCCTGCGGTTGCTGGCGGTCGCGGGTTTAGAGATTGATTTTTAAACTACTATAACTATTATACGAAGCCTTTAAAACTAATAATAGCTTTTGCGACGGGGTCTTTCAGCGATTTTTCGTTAATAATTAACTAGGCTGAACATCTTCGATTTGAACAGCCTAGAGAAAATCGCGTTTTAAACCCGCCCCCTCTAAACGGCGCCAAAATCGCGCACACCCGCAGCGACAGATTTTCAGCGACGCTTCAGGTAGGCTTTGCATTACCTACATTAAAGACCAGCCGCCGAATCTTCTCTTCAGGTAAAACCTGGATGAGGAAGCAAAAGCTGTCGGACCAATCGAGGTACCAACGACGAGCAAAGCTTCATTGTTGCGGCGACAACACACCCCACACCTCCATTGGCAGTAAGCAGTTCACTGAAATTGGTGGCAGCATGAAAGCTGGGTATTTAATGAAATTATGGCTCAATGGAACATCGAATATCGAAATGTTTGTTTCCAGGCTCATTTACCGGTTGCAAAAATATGTGGCATAACAGTGGCGAAAGATACATTCTCGCTACAAGGAGAAAGAAGTTATGTTTGTCTCCCTCCATTTTGCCTCATTAGTCGGGTCTTGCAATAAAGTCAGCAAGATCCCGCTTTAGGTTGTCGTTCTGTCTGACTGGCCTATGCAGCATTGTAAACGTAAAACTTTGCTGGTTCAGCCTGTGGCTCGGGAAACCAGCCTCTGCATGATAAAATAAATTTATTTATAGATTCTGAGAAGACTGCTCCTGCGGCTCGGATTGTCAGACCGATCCATGTTTGTGCTCACTGCAGAGTGCAGGGGTAGCACCAAAAAAGGAAAGCATTACATTTCCTCTTCAGGAGATGGGAAGCGTTTGTTTAAATACTAATGTTACATCTAATACGGTACAGATAACTGGCGTCTTGGAGTTCATTTCAAATGGGTCTTTGACAATAAATTAAGTTATAGGACCATTAACTGTGCCCAACGTGCCTTCCCATCATATTTGCTGCAGCAAAAGGGACCCACTCTGTCGGGTTTCACCCTCTGATACCGAGTTATAAAGGATATCTTTCACACAAGTTCTCCCAAGACAAGCACAGGGCAATATGGGATATTGATGTGGTATTAACACTATTTCACCTGGGGGCTCCAGCTACATCCTTAGCTTTTGCTCGGTTCTCATAAGGTAGTTATCCTCATGGCGCTGGTCTCAGTGCAACAGGTTCAGTCACTGCATATTGTGACCGGACAGGATGGTTATATCTGCAAATAATATTATATTTTAATATTTAGTTAAGCAGAGCAGACCAGGGACGTAAGGTCTCAAACTAGGTTCATAGCATACCCCATGGACCTTCGGGTATGTATGGTCACACATATACAACAATACGTCAAGGTCACCAAGAGCCTTAGAGGCTCTGAACTAGCAATGTTTGTTAATTACAAAAACTTTATAAGAAGGTATCGGTTCAGACCATCTCCAGGTGGTTAAAACGGGGTTTGGCACATGCAGGAGTAGATTCTGATATTTTTCAAATCTCACTCCCCTAGGGCTGCTACAACATCAGCAGCAAAGGTTATGTACGTTCCGCTGGACCACATCCTAGCGGCTGCAGGATGGTCGAATGAACGAACTTTCTGAACATTTCATAATAACCTATTGCCAGACCAGGGGTATTTACCAACTCTATTTTAGGTTCAGTGGTTTAGTTTACTCCCGGATGAGAGGAGTTACTATCATTATTATTTATTCATTATGAATGTTTTCCTCATCTGTCAATTAAGGCAGTTGTGGCTGTGTGGACTCGCTCTCACGGCATGAAATCACAGAGCTTTGAAATCTTCACGGAATCACTCACGTGACGCCGAAGTAATATAGTAAGATTAAACGAGAACTTACCAGTTTGAAGTTTGATCTTTATTTTATGAGGAGTTACGATGAGCGGTTACGTGCCCTCCGCACGCAACCCTCTTATCATAAAGATCACTCGGTAGTTCTAGTCTTCTCTAAGTCTTACTATGTTACTTCGACTACTGTTATCTGTGATTTCACACCGTTGCTTTGAAGATTGACGCGCGTGAGGACTGGCGGGGCTTCTTCATGTAATCGCTCATCATAACTCCTCATAAAATAAAGATCAAACTTCAAACTGGTAAGTTCTCATTTAATCTTACTATTAAACTTGTATTAAATAGCAGACACCAAGGCACCTGCGCTAAATGTCAAGTGCTAAATGACAGATATAAAATTAAAATTAAAAATTAGTGCTAAATGCAACTGTATGGCAAAAATATACAATTTAATAGAAGGTAAAAATAAGATTTGGACATTTGGTTCTTTGGACCTGCTCTGCCAGTCTGAAGAAGGGTCTCGACCCGAAATGTCTCCGATTCCTTCTCTCCAGAAATGTTGCCTGTCCCGCTGAGTTACTCCAGCATTTTGTGTCTATCTGCCATTCATCAAGATGAATGTTGATCTTCAAATGCCATTTTCCTGCATTCACCCCATGACAACTGATTCTCTTAATATCCAGAAAGCTATCAATTTGGCTGTGGGTCGAGCATCGAAAATGTGTCTGGAATTTAACTTTCAAGACCCATGAACAACATGAAATTTTGCACAGATTTAGTTAAAATATAATTGAAAAGGAAGTCATAACTCGTCAGTGCCAAACGTTGCACATTAATTAATTAAACTAATTAGAAAATGAGATTGAAAAAATAAGCGCCATCTAGTGTCCAATGCCCATATTACATCATATTACACCTAATTCTGTGCTGCACTCTATTTAAACGATATATTATTATACCATATATATATAAATAGAATGGAATGCTATTTATTGTCATTCAAACCTAGGTTTGAACGGAATTACATTTACTACAGTTTTTTACATTACAAAAAAACCCAAGACCTACACTTAACACAGTCGACATAAACATCCATCACAGTGAGTCTCCAACACCTCCTCACTCTGATGGAAGGTAAAGTCTTATCTCTTCCCTTTATTCTTCACCCAGGATCCAACTGCAGCGTCGAGGCGAACTGGGGCTCCGATGTTAAAGCCGCCGGCTGACGATGGTAAGTCCTGTGGCCATTTAGCCACGCTGCACAATGATAGGCCCGGCTCCATGTCCTTTAAACCCTGCGGTTCAAGCAGACCAACCCGCGGTCCAGGAGTCCAACTGCAGTGTCTAGGCGTACTGGGACTCCGATGTTAGACCCCCAGGCGGGCGATGGTAAGTCCAGTCCACTAATCCGTACCGGTCGATGTTAGGCCTCGCTCCGTGTCCTTTCAACCCCGCGATTCCAGCGGGAGAAGCTGCCATTGCGGGAGCTCCGAAAAGCCGTCTCCCACCATGGACCTGGAGCTCCCGATGTTCCTGTCCACCGGGCCTGCAACTGAAGCTTCCGAACTCCAAAGTCGGGTCGCAGCCGAGCGCCACCACAGCTCTCCCCGCGACTGGAGCTCTCAGGTTGGTCCCGGCCAGAGGCCGCTGCCGGCTCCACGATGTTAGGCTCAACGACACCGGAAACCCAACAGGGAAAAAGTCGGGTCCCCGTACAGAAAAGAGATTAACGGTTTTCCCCACATCCCCCCCGCTCCACCCAGCTAAAAAAATAAATAAAAACTAAGCTCAAAACATACATTTAACAAGACAAAAAAAAGACGTACGACTGTAGTCGAGCCGCTGCCGTTAGGCACCGCCACCAACATCCAAGAAGCACAACCGTCAATTACTTATATATATATAAAAATATATAAAAATGACCTGTGAATATGACTGTAATCATATAAAACTATGTATAATTATATTATATAAAAATAATATAATGAATATAATTGTGAGTGTGTATTTTGAACGAGACTGCCGCAGAGGTCCGGTTCCTGACCAGCCTAATTAATGGGTGAGGGCAGTTCCTGTGGGTTTTCCCGTTTACTGAACCCCACTGACTGCCAGTGTGCTGAGTGGGGGTCACGGCCATAGTGGGACTGGGGTAGAGCCAGGCAAAGGCATCTTCCACTGACTGGAAAATTCCTAATCCTAACCCTGACTCTCCCTCCTTCCAGAGCTGCCCACGGCTGGAGCTGGAGCCGCTTTGGGACCTGCTGTGGGCTCCGTACGTGTGGCCCCGCAGAGCGTCCACCTCAGCCAGCATGCCCTTCTGGATCATCATGGTGATGATGGTAGGGGGCAGCACTGCCCTGCACGCCGCCCAGGCCGCCCTCAGCACCCCCATAGCGCCGGCTCCATCAGTCCTCCCACTCGCTCGCTGCAACACCGGCCTACCGACAGCCCGACCCACCACTCACAGCACCCACCGGCCGTCCGACCAATCACAGCACCCACTGGCCGTCCAACCACTCACCGGCCGTCCAACCACTCACAGCACCCACTGGCTGTCCGACCACTCACAGCACCCACCGGCTGTCCGACCACTCTCGGCGGCACGGCGGGCCGACAGCCCGACTGATCCTCCATAGCATCCATCGGCCTACCGACAACCCGACCGACAACCCGACCGACAGACTGATCGACTGACTGACTGACTGCCTGACTGAATAACCGACTGACCGACCAACTGACTGACCGACTGAATAACCGACTGACTGACCCTAAACCTAATCCTAACCCAAGCTCTACATTTGTTTAACAGTTCACATCATAACTTTATAAAGATAAATCAATTGAAAAACAAAATTATCAGCAAGGTTAGCAGTACCTTTATTCCTTGGAAACCTTGCTATTGTTTTGATGAAATTAGGAGGCAGCCATGATCCTAGGGTCCTCGCTGCCTAGCGACCATGAAACAAAGTGTGGGATTGGTCAATTTGTGTCCGACCTCAATGTGCATTGATCGGACAATTACTACTCGGAAAATTTGAGGTTTTTCTCATATTTTTTTTAAATGTTCAGGTTTTGGTCTTGACGCGTTTCAAGTATGATTTATATAATATTTTTACACAATATGTTAAAAATTAAGGTAGTTCCGTGAGTTGGGTCACGAACTTGAACGAAAAAGCTCCTCAGCCCACAGCCTAAATCCATGTTTGAATTATCTCAACAACCGAGCCTCCAAGGAACTACAAGGTATAGAATTCCAAATATTAACCAACCTCTTTGTGAATTCTTAAATTGTGACCTTCTGTTCTAGACTTGGTCCGTCAACCAGGGAAATAATTTATCTTTATCCAGATTGTTGAGCCATGCAAGAATGAGGACCACCTTTCATTCTTCTCATTTCTAGAGAATGCATGCCTAGTCTTGTTAAATTCTTCCTTAAGCAAACCCACCTTCCTGGCATCTGTTTAATGAATATTTACTGCACCCACTCTGTAACAAATATATTATTTTTTACGCAAGACAACAAAACTGAACAAAATAAGCCAGATGCAATTTGATGTTGCGATGAGACATCTTTACTCCTATAATCAAATTATCTCAATGACCCTACCAAAGTGACCCTATCACTTGTTATTCCTGCATACTGGCTTTCGGTGACTTACGTATAGGGACAACCAAGTTCCTTTGAACACCAACATTGTCTTTCTCACCATTTGAAAAACTGCATTTCTCCACTTAGTGCACCAAAGGGGATAATTTCACATTTTTACCAACTACATTGCATCTTCCTGTAACGGGTATAGCTTGGACCCAATAGTAGCACAGAATCAGGCAGGTATAGTTGATAATGAACTTTATTACGATACTGTAACACAGAGTAGTAACACAGGAATGGGTACACCGTACTCACACAGAGGCTCAGGATTGAGCGAGGGTTCCGAAGAGGGGCAGGCAGGATCGAATCCGTGTAGGCAGTCGGGAAATCGCTGGAGAGTCTTGCATGAATGCTGAGAACAATCTGGCACTGTGTGAACGGTGAGGAGAGTCTATATACTGGGTTAATTGGTGATCAGAGGCAACTGAGTGCAACAGGTGAGGAGAGTTGAGCTGATGAGAGGGGAGTGGCAGGCAGGCAGGTGAGGAGAAGGAGGGACCGGTGGAAAAGTACTGGGAGGTGAAGTGGATGAGAATGAGGAGAGGGCAGACTGTGACAGAACCCCCCCCTCAAGGGACGGCTCCTGACGTCCCAAAACAAAAACTAAAAAACAATAAAGAAAATAAACCCAATCCCACGCAGAGTTGGGTGGGAGGAGGGGGACCGGAGGAGGGCTAATATTCGTCAGAGACATCCATGTCCGCATCCTCCTCCATAGCATCAGAGGAAAGCTCCGTCTCGTCGTCACTGGGCGCCTCAGACGGAAGAGGGGACAGAGTCTCAGGGGCGGCGACCCCTCTAGGAGTGGCGGACTTGGACGGCTGGTCGGGATGACGCCGGTGAAATTCCCTGATGAGGGAGGCGTCCAGGATGTGTCGAGCAGGAACCCAGGACCTCTCCTCTGGACCGTAACCCTCCCAATCGACCAGGCATTGGAGACCCCTCCCGCGACGGCGGGAGCGCAGGAGGCGGTGCACCGTAAAGGCGGGGCCTCCGTCGATGAGACGAGGAGGAGGGACTGCGGGGACCAGGGAGCTCTCCTGGACTGGCTTTACTCTGGACACGTGGAACGTAGGATGGACCCGCATGGAACGAGGCAACATGAGCCTCACAGCCGCTGGGTTGACGACCTTCTGGATCTCAAAGCGACCGATGAACTTGGGTGCCAACTTCTGGGACTCCACCCTCAAGGGAAGGTCCCGGGTCGACAGCCACACCTTCTGGCCCGCGAGGTAGGTGGGGGCCTGGGTGCGGTGACGGTTGGCAGCCGTGGCGTAACGGTCCACAGAGCGGAGAAGAGCCGCCCTGGCTTGGGTCCACGTCCTGCGGCAGCGACGAATGAAGGCCTGGATGGACGGGCAGGAAACCTCTTTCTCCAGCGCTGGGAACAGTGGAGGCTGGAACCCGTAGGCATACTGGAAAGGGGAGAGCCCAGTGGCCGAGCTTGTCAGGGTGTTGTGGGCGTACTCCACCCACAACCACTGTTGGGACCAGGAGGAGGGATGCTTGGACACCTTATACCGCAGCACCGTCTCCATCTCCTGATTCTTCTTTTCAGTTTGGCCGTTGGACTGGGGATGAAATCCGGACGTCAGACTCACGGTGGCCCCCACAAGCGTGCAGAACTCCCTCCAGAACACCGAGGCAAACTGGGGTCCCCGGTCAGAGACCACATCGACGGGGAGACCATGGAGCCTGAAGACGTGGAGTAACATGAGCTCGGCAGTTTCCTTGGCTGACGGAAGCTTGGGCAGGGGCACAAAGTGAGCCATCTTGCTAAATCTATCAACCACGGTCAGGATGGTGGTGTGACCACTGGATGGGGGCAGGCCGGTAACGAAATCCAGGGAGATGTGGGACCATGGTCGATGGGGTACAGGCAGTGGAAGCAGATGATCCGCAGGAGCTTGATGTGAGACCTTGTGCTGGTTGCAAACGGGACAGGGGTTGACAAACTCCCGAGTGTCCTCCTTAAGCGATGCCCACCAGAACCTCCGTAGCACCATCTTCTTGGTCCGCTGAATGCCGGGATGTCAGGTGAGTCGAGAGCTGTAAGCCCACTGAAGTACGTCGGACCGCAAGGCAGAAACCACAATCAGGCGATCAGGAGGGCATGCGCTGGGTCCCGGCTGGTTCTCCAAGGCCGCCTTGACCTTCTCCTCCACTTCCCAGGTGAGGGAGGCGACGCTGTGCGAGGACGGGAGGAATGTCTTAGGGCCAGAGGCAGGCTCCTCCTTCGCCAAGAACTGCCGAGAGAGGGCATCGGGCTTCACGTTGCGGGACCCAGGTCGGTAAGAGAGGGAGAAGTTGAAGCGGGTGAGGGAGAGAGACCAGCGGGCCTGACGAGAGTTGAGCCTCTTGGCTGACTGGAGGTATTCAAGGTTCTTGTGGTCAGTCCAAACCAAGAAAGGCTGCTCGGTTCCCTCCAGCCAGTGACGCCATTCCTCCAACGCCAACTTAACCGCCAACAGTTCTCGGTTGCCAATGTCATAATTCCTCTCAGCAGGGGTCAGGCGTCGGGAGAAGAAGGCGCATGGATAGAGCTTCTGGTCCCCGGCAGCCCGCTGGGACAGAACAGCTCCCACCCCCACGTCGGAGGTGTCCACCTCCACCACAAACTGTCTCTCTGAGTCCGGAACTTGGAGGATGGGGGCCGATGTAAACCGTGTCTTGAGTGTCAGAAAAGCTTCGTCGGCCGCGGCAGACCACCGGAACGGAACCTTGGAGGAGGTGAGTGCCGTGAGGGGTGCGGCCACAGTACTGTAACCACGGATGAACCGTCGGTAAAAATTGGCGAACCCCAGGAACCTTTGGAGCTGCTTGCGGGAGTCAGGAACAGGCCAGGTGGTGACAGCAGAGACCTTGGCGGGGTCCATCTTGATGTTCCCTTGGCCAACGATGTATCCTAGGAAGGAGACTGACGGGGAGTGAAACTCGCACTTCTCAGCTTTAACGAAGAGCGAGTTCTCCAGGAGCCGATGTAGAACTGCCTGGACGTGGTGTACGTGTTCCTCCTTGGTCCGTGAAAAGATGAGGATGTCATCAAGATAGACGAACACGTACTTGTTCAACATGTCTCTGAGAACGTCATTGACCAAAGCCTGGAAGACGGCCGGGGCGTTGGTGAGGCCAAAGGGCATCACCAGGTATTCATAATGTCCCGTGGGAGTGTTGAAGGCGGTCTTCCACTCATCTCCCTCTTTGATGCGGACCAAGTGGTAGGCGTTGCGTAGATCCAACTTCGAAAAGATGGTGGCCCCCTCCAGGAGCTCGAAAGCAGAGGAGATGAGTGGGAGAGGGTAGCGATTCTTCACCGTGATGCCGTTGAGCCCCCGGTAATCTATGCAGGGACGGAGAGATTTGTCCTTCTCCACGAAGAAGAACCCAGCCCCAGCAGGAGACGAGGAGGGACGGATGAGACCAGCAGCCAAGGAGTCGTTTATGTATTTCTCCATGGCGCCTCTCTCGGGGGCGGACAGGGAGTAAAGGCGACCCCTAGGAGGTGCGGAACCAGGCAGGAGGTCTATGGCGCAGTCATAGGGCCGATGAGGAGGAAGGGAGGTGGCCCTAGACTTGCTAAAAACCTCCCCAAAGTCATGGTACTCGGCTGGGACCCCGTCAGATCTGGAGCAGAACTGGAGCAGGTGGCCGGTTGAGGAGCTGAGGCTTGCTTCAGGCACACTTGGTGGCAGGAAGGGCTCCAACCCAAGATGACCCCCATCCTCCAGTCGATGTTGGGGTTGTGTCGCCGAAGCCAGGGGTAACCCAGGATGAGGGGAAGACGGAGAGACTGCAGGATGTAGAACTGGATGGTCTCATGGTGATTACCAGACAGGAGCATGCGCACTGGGACCGTCTGGTGAGAAACAGTCCCCAGGAGATGGCCGTCGGCGGGAACAGGTTCAGGCAGGGGAACACAACTGATGCCCAGCTGGCGGGCTAGTTCCTTGTCCATAAGATTAATGTCACAACCAGAGTCTATGAAGGTGGCGAGGGTGTGAGAACCATCAGACAACAGCAGACGGGCATGACAAAGAGGGCGTCGGGCAGAGGAAAGTTCAGAGGTTCGACTCACCAGTAATTCCTCCGCTACTGGTGAGTCTGGCCTTTTACTGGACACTTGGAGATGTAATGACCCGCCAGGCCACAGTAGAGACAGAGGTTCCCCCGACGCCGACGTTCCCCGGGGGTGAGACTGGTGCATGGGTTTGGGTTGCCTCGACGGTTGCCCCGACGAGGGTAGTCCAGTCTCCGGAGGAAAACGAGCTTGGGTGGATAGCTGGCGGTCCGCCTGTCCCTGTCGCCTCTCCCGACGTCTCGCCAGGATGCGTCGGTCCAGACGGGTCGTTAGCTCGATAAGCCCATCCAGAGAAGAAGGAAGGTCGTGGGACACCAACTCATTCTTGATATAGTCATTCAAGCCCAGCAAGAAAGCGTCACACTGGGCCGGGGCGTTCCAATCACTCTGACGGGCCCTGGTGCGAAAGTCGATGGCGAAGTCAGCGACGCTCTGGTTCCCCTGGCTCAACCCCAGCAGACTTCCCGCAGCGTCCGGACCCATCGAAACCTCACCGAACACCTTGCGAAGCTCCGCGGCGAAGGCCTGGAAAGGGGAGCAAGCCGGCGTGCGTAGCTCCCATTCAGCCGTTCCCCACAGCCGAGCTCTGCCAGTCAGGTGATGGTAAATGGTAAACGCCACTCTCGCCGCTTCCTGGGCGAAGGTGTAGGGCTGTAGGGCGAAGAGAATGGAACAGTTTGTGATGAATGGGTTGCAGCCCTCCGGGTCTCCAGCGTAGCGCTCCGGGGTTCCCACCCGGGGCTCAGGTGATGGTCCTGGCGGACCGGGAGCTGGTGCTGTCGGAGCCGGAGGCGAAGCATGGGGTGTAGCCTGGGCGAGGGTGGTCGTCAGCTGTTGGACCTGGGTGGCTAGTGCAACCAATGCTTGCTCTTGGTTTGACACAGCCTGTCGAACCTCGGAGTTGGAGGCAGTGAGCATAGCTTTGTGCTGCAGGAGCGTGTGCTCAATCCTCTCGAAGCGGTTTGACGGAGACGTTGTGTGCGCTGAGTCCATTGTTGGCCAGATTGTACTGTAACGGGTATAGCTTGGACCCAATAGCAGCACAGAATCAGGCAGGTATAATTGGTAATGAACTTTATTACGATACTGTAACACAGAGTAGTAACACAGGAATGGGTACACCGTACTCACACAGAGGCTCAGGATTGAGCGAGGGTTCCGAAGAGGGGCAGGCAGGATCGAATCCGTGTAGGCAGTCGGGAAATCGCTGGAGAGTCTTGCATGAATGCTGAGAACAATCTGGCACTGTGTGAACGGCGAGGAGAGTCTATATACCGGGTTAATTGGTGATCAGATGCAACTGAGTGCAACAGGTGAGGAGAGTTGGGCTGATGAGAGGGGAGTGGCAGGCAGGCAGGTGAGGAGAAGAAGGGACCGGTAGAAAAGTACTGGGAGGTGAAGTGGATGAGAATGAGGAGAGGGCAGACTGTGACACTTCCATGTCCTTGTGCACCTCATTTTCTGAGGTTGATCTCCATAGAGCAGAGAATGTAATGGTAGATTTTGTAGAGACTTTCAATACCATAAATCATTTTGATATAGTAAATAAGAAACTATTTTCCACAGCAGATAGGTCAGTAATCAACAGACAAAGATTGAAGGCGATTGGCAGAAGAACTAGAGATCCTATGAGGAATTAAATACCGTGTTGTCATGATCTGGAATTAACTAGCTGAAAAGGTTGGTTAACATAGAAAAGATCATTGGAGAACTAGCAGAAGGGGGATAATACTGCATGGAAAGAGTTGTGAAGTGGGACCAGGAGACAATTACAAAGCCAACAGACAGACTTGATAGACCAAATGACTTATTTTGTGATAGATTATGTTATAAAATTAAGAACTGCTAGGTAAACAGAGAAAGGTTACAAATTATACTCAGTTTGTAATATTTTCAACCATTTCTTCAAAAGATGGTTGTGATGTAGTCTTGAACCATTTATTTCACCAAATAACAAGATCAAAAATACTTAGTTTTTTTGTAGTGTTTAACAGTAAAGGCATTCTTCCTGTATTATGTTGTTACTGGGTTTAGTATTTCAAATGAATGTTCTGCAGTCATCAACAGGACTATTCAGCACCATAGATCCAACATAAAACTGTTCAGCTAGGAAGTATCTGAAAATAACTAGGCTCTTTCAAATTACAAATCAAATTCACAACATGGCAGAGGAGTAATTAATCTAAACATCCATTGAATAAAAACCATAAGTCCATAACTAGTTGAGAAAAAAACAGTAACAGAATGACTGAAAAAAACTCATCTAAATAGGGAACATGTCTGCCACATCTATCAGAATATTTTCCAACTTTAATAAATATTTTGCTGCTTAATTATTTAACACAGATTCCAGCTACCAAATATTCAAACGCATTTCACATCCACATAAAACTAAAGTTTATGTCAAAAGTGTTTATTTGTTATTTGCAGCAGATATGAACCAGAACCATGAAATTCTTACTGTAGCTTTACAAGCACATCAGATGCAACAATAACAATAAATATACAATAAATTATGTTATTCTAAGTAAACTAGATCATGATATCATGACAGACAGAATAAAACAGGTCACAATCATCAACCCTCTCACATAGACAGCAATAGACAATAGGTGCAGGAGTAGGCCATTTGGCCCTTCGAGCCAGCACCGCCATTCAATATGATCATGGCTGATCATCCCCAATCAGTACCCCGTTCCTGCCTTCTCCCCATATCCCCTGACTCCGCTATCTTTATGAGCCCTATCTAGCTCTCTCTTCAAAGTATCCAGAGAACCGGCCTCCAACTGAGGCAGAGAATTCCACAGACTCACAACTCTCTGTGAGAAAAAGTGTTTCCTCGTCTCCATTCTAAATGGCTTACCCCTTATTCTTAAACTGTGGCCCCTGGTTCTGGACTCCCCCAACATCGGGAACATGTTTCCTGCCTCTACCGTGTCCAAACCTTTAATAATCTTATGTTTGCCGATGCCGATAGAATGTGAAATTTGCACTACTTGTTCATTATAATGATTTTGGTATCCTGCCAGCACCAACCATACTGTGGCTGAATTTATCAGCAAGGACCAATATTGTGAGAGGCTACCTCATTAAAGATAACCTGCACATCTTAAAGGGGATGTGCATGGCAACTGATGCAGTCGTTAACTATAATTCGCCTAGCAAATCTAAACTGGGAAAGTATTAAAAATGGCACCACCTGGAAGAACAACGCATTTGTTCACTTCACACGAGGCCTTGTTGCAGGCGATGGAATGCATCAAGATATTCCAAACCTACAAGGATTCCCCAGTAAGCTCAAAAAATATCTGCACAGTTCAATTCCAGGTGCCACTGCC